>NC_133907.1:4419144-4728787 GCF_964199755.1 Larus michahellis | reverse complement strand
ATTTAAGACAAGCTTGGGAACAAATAATTTGATTGTGCCTGCTGATGCGCTGTCTCAGCACTGCACTGAGTCAACACTAGACACCATCTTCCTCTCATCTGCAAACAGCTGTAAAGAAAAAGGCCACTTCTATTTAATTCCTTAACAATCAGGAATTAAGTAATCTAGACACCATTCAGCTTCCCGTAATACAATCTCTTCTATTTTGCACTGTTTCTAGTAATTTAAAGACATTCAATCTATAACCGGTTTGCTACAACGATCAGAGTTGCAGTTGTGTTTCTGCAGTCATTCCAACATGGGTAGTTTGCTTCACATACCTGTCCAACCCCCCCCAGACAGTACAAGTGACTGAGCTGTTTTTACGGGATGCTGCGAAAGTAGAAAATATTTGCGTGTGAACAGCAAACCAGGCAATCCATGCTGAATCTTCATTCAAAACAATCCTAAAATACACGTATTATAAAAATCATGATTCGTCATAAATCACTGTTATCTTAAGTTATCTCGCATTTTTCTTCTGACATTGTTTAGATTTTATCATCAGCCAATTAGAATAATTACATGCAAGCTTGCTGCAGCAGATAACTGAAATATCATAAATCTAAAAGACATTTGTACAGAGTTACCCGTTCAATGAAAACCACATTTAAACTTCAGTATGGAGACAACTTAAACATCCTTTTTCAGCCCATAAAGACTCTTCAGACTTTCAGTGCTATTTATATTGCTTTTTTCATCTGAATTTGGCAACATAAGGGTATACAATCTCACACACCCTTCTCCTGGCCAACTTGGACTCTGGTATGCAATGAAACACAGGATAACTCACGCAGACAAAGTTCTTCAAGTCAGCTTGAGGGAGTTTAATACCACACTCCCTTTGAGTCCTTAGGAAAAAAAGCCACCCAAACCCTACATCAGCAGCATTCCTGGATCTATTAACTGCCAGTGATTAATGACTCGACTAGGACCGTTATACTGAGGCAGAAAAATAACTACTGAAGATTCAAAACATGGCAAGAAAACATTTTTCTCCCTGGCTATACACTTTAAAATCAGCCACTCATCTCAGACAAGTAGTCACACATCAAAATACATTGTAAGCCTTAGTAGTACCTCAAAAACCCACATTATTCTTAACGGTTACCAAACACTTATCTTGCCATTACCAGCAACAAGCTATGGTCTTCTTACACATGAGAAAGTGACACCTGAGTATCAAGAAAATAGTATCGTTAAGACTAAATGACACCTGTGTGTGGTGTAATTACATCATCAATATACTCTGCAAGGAAAATTCTTCAACCTTGACATCAGTTTGCACACCTGCTAAAATAAATTCTAACCTTTTCTCTCATTAATTCCAACAATTATAATAGTGTTTTTGGGGGCAATTTAGGCCATTCTATGTTCAAGGCCAAAACAGAACTACCAGTTCCTTTCACAGGAGAACCAGCCCGCAATGCTGTGACACTGAGGTCCCCAACTGAAGCGTACGGTGCTTGGTTCTTTTGAATTGCTGGCAACGCAGGTTCCTACATTTTTCAGTTTCTGGCAAGCTAATATATTCCAGAGACTGATAAGATCACACCATAAACAGATCCAATTAACTCAGCATTTTTAATTTCAGCCACAAAAATCAGAATGACTTACTTGGGTCTCGACTGCTGTACGGCCATCCTGAGGCAGGTAAAAAAGACGGCATTGGAGAACTTGCCCTGCTGTCGTCCTCTACTTGCTGCGTAATATGCCGCACAGTTTCTTTATTTTTCCTGTTCTTCCTGCGCCCTGTGGGTTGCCAGCCATCCCCCACTCCTTGTTCCGAGAACGCATTCTGTATTGCACTATCCTTGGCAGAATGTAGTTCACCCCCACCATAATGTGACGGTGAAACCTGTTCCTCTTTGATACGTAAAGACCCATAGCCCATGTCACTAGACCAAAGAGACTGGGATGAAATGTCTTCGTGGTTCTCTGTTTTTGGTTCTTGATCCTCTTTTCCGTAACTGCTCCCTCCTTCATGGCAGCTGGCAATAGCTGAATCTCCAGAAGAGTTTGCTGGGCTTGTTCGCCGAGCCAACCAGGGAGATATACTCCTGCCAGCCACGACCGCTGAAATCAAAGCATCCGTGCTACTGCTGGAAGGGGCTCCAAGTTCATAATCGACGAGGTCATCTGAGGCATCTGACTTTATGCTTATGTCGAGAGCTGCTTTTATGAAATTGTGACAGGCTTGTACGATATCTGTCATTTGCAGATAGCTAGCAGCTGACATCACCTCAATGACGTTTCTGCTGGTCAGCGCTAGGTGTGCGGAATACATGAAGTCAATGATGGCTTTGAAGCCTTGTGCAGTTACAATGTCTAAATGTGTGACTGTGGCCTGGTCGGAGGTTTTCTGTACCTGGCAGTACAGCGTTTTGAAGTAGCGACTACTACCAAGCAGAACGTTTTTGTGAGCCTTAAATATCTTCCCCTCCACTATAATGCAAACATCACAGAGGATGCCGTGTTGTCTCTGCTCGTTAAGCTCACGCAGCAGATGACGGTAGTGGGAAGCAATCTCCATATCTTCCTTTCGGTTATTCATTTGGAAATCTTTGTGTTTCCTCTTCCACAAGTCCTGTATGGGGAAGGAAATGACAGTATTACAAAATCCAATACAAGCTCACAGACATGTTTTTCAGAGACTGAGACAAACCCCAAGTTGTACCAAATTAAGTAACAGGTTCATCTTGAAAGAATACCACAAAATACAACTGCTGCCTAGAAAGACCGTGCATTCATTACACGATGCAGCTTATTTTCACCAGGCTTCAGATAACTTACATTAAAAGGGACTAGATTTGAAGCTCAATCCTCCAGTGGCTCATAACATCCCAGAGAAACACTTCTTTAAATTACTACAGACTTTTAAGAAAACCTGTCTTAAGTTACTTGGTTAAAACAGCTGTCAGTTTTTACTGTTTGGGTTCAGTCAAGTTTGGTTTTGAAAGAGATACTACACTTGAAACCATGCAAAACATGAGAGAAACTATTGAAGAGTACTCTGTAACACAATTTCCTCAAGGGAACAAGCATTATGTGTAGCACACTGAATAGCTGAAATCCTCAAACAGCAAATGCCAATTGAAACCAGCTATTTCCCTTGCTATATTGCTGTTGAGGGGCTATAAATACTGTTTTCAAGTCAGAACAGCAACAGGCAAATCCAAGACCACAGATCACAAAATGTTAAGTCCCCACCCAAACTAAACTGGCAATAGATCAGAACGATGAAATTAATGTTATTTGAAGCTTAACTACTTATAAGCACAACATTTTTAACTTTACAATAAAGCATATTATTTCCTTGGCTTTACATCTCCAAGTTAACCCCACAACCACCCTAAGATACTGGGTAGAGAAATTCTAATAGTCACCTAAACATTCATCTTTAGAAAGGATGCTTATGACCAAAATAACAAAGCATCCATCAAGCTGAGAAGAATTCACAGGAATTTTCATCACCTTTCATAACATTTGACAGTATTATCCAAAAAAAGCCTAGTTAATGCCAGCCTGCTGCGTGGTAGAGACACATATCTTTTAAGTTATGCTCCAAATTATCCTCTTCTTACACCCCAAAACAGACAAAAAGATCTTAAATGTGGATATGTTGACAGTAATCAGTCACACTCATATTTTCAGACTGAATTTCATCCCACTTGCAAAGCACAAATACGAGAGAAGTAATACACCAACACCGAGTAGCGCATACATACATTTCCCGCAGCGTTCAGTAAGTCACTCCTACCACGCAGCTTAATCTGTTGTCCATGGAGCATCATCAGGAACTCCCTGCCCTTCATCTCCCAAGGTGACACTTCACTGGTGTCAGGCACATCAACACATTCTGTCTCTCAAGCGAGATGACTTCAAGTTCACGACACTCAAGGTGTTAAGGATGGAGGCTGGCAGCACCCAAACAGATCGATGAAGTCCCCTCCGTGACACTGTACCTCGGCAGTTACTACTTTTGCAATTCCATACTCGCCTTTGCTGCCACAGCTTTACAAAATCCTTGGCATTAATTTCTGCCATTTTGCCTACTTGGCAATCACTTACTTGGAACTTACTATCAAGGTTTATATACCATGTTTACAACAGTGGTTTAATGGTCCACCTAATTAAGAGTGCCAAGCTCCATAAAATGTGAAGGATATCTACTCCTTTCTCTCAAAAACTTAGATTTGTTCCGATATAAGAAGTTCCAACTGTAACTGTAACCCACTGGATATGTGGGTCCACACGTCAACATACAACTGTAAAACTAGTATGTGCTGACAAGACCAAATTCTGAATGTAATTACGGGCAGGCACACACATCAGAAGCCTGGATTTAGGCTACGGGTGGTTGCTGATAAAACCAAGATTACTGTACTTCTGAGCTCCTATGGTCTTGAAGCATACGTAGTTAAATATAAGCACTGTCAGAAAGGAGGCTGATGTGAGCTTGAGCAACTTTCTAACACACACCAAGTTCAAACACCACTTCAGTCCCATCTGTCCAAATCGGCTCTCAGCAGTGGGCAGTCCCAGGACAGCTACGATTAAGAAAGTTTCCTGACACCTGCAAGTGGGTTTCCCACACTGTGGGATACAGATCTGCAAGATCTCTGCCCCGTTCCCCTAGTCCGCACTATTACCATCATCTACAGGAGCAAAATAGCTACAGCTTAGCCAATGCCATTGGTTAGAAAACAACCTCTCGGCCCACAGAACATGCATGACTGCAGGACCGCTCTTCTAGAGAGCCACCTGACGATTCAAAAGTTCAAGTTATGCAATATTGCCTGCACAAGCTTCTCCAGTTCCGCAAGAACGGAGCTGTCTCTTCAGCAGTGTCAGAAATGCTAATTTTCAAGACCAGCTGGTCCCTGATCATTGAGACGCATTCGCTTCCCCCAAGAGAGGAAGGACCATCCTCCTGTAACACAAACAGGCTGAACTGCTGTTTATGTATTTCAAATTCATAGTTTTTCTACAGAATTAAGCACAGAATGCACGAAGAAGCTAATTTTTTTTTTTTTTTTTGAACTGGAAGAGGTCAACAACAATGTAGCTCTACACTATCTAATGACACTGCCTATTTACCATTGAAATCTGCCCAGAGACCTCAAATCAAATTCTCACAGAGAAGCCATCTCCACCTCGAAGAAATAAATGAAATACAGAAATAAAAATCAAACCAAGAATCAGAGTCAGGGAGTAAGAAAACAAACAAACAAACCAACCAACCACAAACAACCCACAGCACCCTGATTTTTCAGGTGTTTTCAGGTTATGGTAGAACCAGCCAGCACAGCAGCTCTCCAGCCCAGGCTCTGAAGGTGGCTGCCACCGCTTCCCAACGTCTTCACGTTTGAGAGAACCACCTCTTAAGGCAGAATGACAGTTCGGTTTTGTCTTTATTCCAGAAACCACTACAGCATCTACTTTTACGAGTTGAAGAGTCAGTGTAGTCCCCTCAGGAAATATGAATTGCCACACAGGATAAAGTGAGTTGTCCATCACCAATCCTGTCTTCAACAGCTGCCATATCCACATGATTCAGAGGACGGCACAAGAAAACCTCACAGCATACAATTACAAAGTGACCAGAAGGTTTCAGATATGGCATTTCCTTTTGCTGTTCCTTCACGGGTATCAAAATCCATATTACAATGCATCAGCTCCCATGAATTGGGGGAAGGGGAGTGGGGATAATATCTCCTGCAAGTATAATTTTCTCTTCCTCAATTTAATATGCCTTAGCAGCAGGAGTATTTGTCAATGTCTTCACCTGCTTTTGTGAATTTATGCAACAACAGCTTTTCTTCAATGTCTTTCACCTGGAAATTACACTGATTCCTTGAGACTTTATTTCTTTACTATTTCATGTATTTATTCAGCTTAGTTCAGTGGGTTGGGTTCCCCCTCACTCTTGATAACAGTCTGTTTTTGATATACCTTGTCCTTTGTTTAAGCTGCCCATGGCAGAAACGCAGATTAAAGTATCTGTCTTTTGCTACTTTTGGTTTAGACTGGACCACTTTGAGGTTCAGGCATTGACTGATCTGGATGAAGCACTTGCTGGCCTCTTTAGGCAACAGCTTTTCTCTGACTTTATTTCCTATCAAGGGGGTTTTACTAAACACACACATAAAAAAAAAAAAAAAAAAAAAAAATCTATGCAGGATTCCTTACTGGCCTCCCTCCCACCCACCAAGCTCTTGACAGAAGACACCCTCCAGGTAAGCCATGGATGAACAAAAGTGTGTCATTCCAGTCAGATCATACAGTCCTTGTATCTTAAGTGCCCACATTTCCAAGGACACCGTGAACAGGAGCAGAGAATGGGTAGGTATCTTTTGGACAAGAAAGCAAAAACCACTCAATGGTCTAAAATATAAAGAATATAAGAAAGCAAGTAAAAATAACGAGAATATACATTCCTCTATGCAAAGGGAAGACAACCTGCCCTTGTTCCAAAGTACTTTAAGTACAAAGAAAGAGAGATGAATGGGGAAGATGCCCACCAAAGAGCAGCATCTTTTCCACTGACAGGTGGGCACATTATAGCACTTTCAAGTACACAAGCAATGATGTGGATACTCCCCTGTTCAGTCCGATCAATAAAATTTAACATCTTCCAAACCAGCAGTAATTATTGTAGATGTCTTCATCTTCCTCCATCTAAAGGTCTGCTACCTTATACACAGCGTTCCACATTCAACATTTGTTACAGCATAGTACCTTTTAAATGAGAGGTCTTTGGGGGAGAAAATTAAATATGCCTCAAATTCAGAGGAATTAATTAGTTTTCTGTCTACTCATGTCAAACCAGAACATCCGTTTAATGTCAAGGATCACTAGGGAATTAATCCAAGTTAAATTTAAGGCAATTTGCTAGTAGTTAAAAATTCAGTAAGCTTCAAAACCCTGTGCTCTTGTGTTCCAATTTTTCATGCTGTTTTGTGGCTTGTTGATGGGTGGGTTTTTTTCCCCCCTTTTCCTCGTAACGATATTTATCTCCACTTAAAAGATGTTGTGGAAAGATTTCTTCAGAAAATCAGTACCCTTCAAACTTCTAGTGGAAGCATGGCAAAGATGGAATAAACTGTAGAGATTTTTCAGAAACAGACCTCAAACATCAATGATATATTTTTTTATCTCAGGTCTTTGTAGTACACTGAAGGATTTCAAAGTTGAGCACCTACTAAAATCCTTTAGGCCTGGGCCTGCGATGACAGCACATGGCCACAAGACAGCTTTCCAAGAAGCCCATGAACCATGAAAGCCCATCTCTAGATTTTCCACAAAATAAACTCTTCATAAGTCTTTTCGCAGACAGTACAGTAATTCAAGTCTACTACTATTCCGTAAATACCTAAAAAACATTGTCCCTAAACAAACAACACTTGCATGTAACAGCAAAAAGAACAAAACATGAACAGATTTAATAATCCCTTTCATGCAAACTTCTGCCAAGATACAGGCCAGGTTTTTATTTTTCATGTTGTCAAAAACCCAGTCTTAAAATAAGCATTAATAATTTATATAATCTTTAACCCTACCTAGAATGAACCTTTGCTATACAAATATAGCATCTATGAAAGCTGTTTATTTTGCACTATCAGTACAGTTATTTGAACAAGAAAATATCACCTGATGACATAAGAGTAAATAAACACAATCCTCAGGTAATGTTGGAAGGGTTTTAAAAACAGTAGCCAGTAATACTTACAAAGCCAGCCTCCCAGCATGCATACCTGTAATAAGTTGCCTGACCAAAATCGTAACACCAGTAAAATTAAGGGTACAAATCCATTGCATCTAAAACTCAGTGCATTATTTGAATTTTGACAAGAAGCCACAGACAATAAACAGAGTACGCACATGAAAGCCTCTACAGTACAATCCTTTGGGAAATAGTGAGGACAAAAATAAACTCCCTTCACTCAGATGGAAAACGGGGGAGAAAAAAAAAAAAAAGGACTAGAGGGATTTTTTAGGTTTTTGTTGTTGGTAGGGGTTTTTGTTTCTTTGTTTACTTTTTGCTGTCAGCACATAAGGAAACCAAAAATTTAAACTACATGACATTTAGTCGGTTACAATTTTCTAAACACGTTTCTACACTTAATACTAAGGACACAATTTACAGAGTACCAAAATATTCACTAGTGCGCTCCTCCACCAGCTACTCTATGCTCCCTAGAGAAAACAGGCCAACTGGAATTTAACCAAAAATGTGTTGTTTCCTCCCCCCTCTCCCTTCAGAGAAAAGTAAAAACAGATTAAGGAAGAACTCAAATTCACTGCAATGGTTTATTATACAAAAAACCCAAGACACACGCCCCACTTCTCTGCTTCCCCTGTGTTCTGTCCACATCTCCACTCCCAAGACATTCCAACATTTTTTAAATTCCTCTGCAAAGGAGCTCTGTAAGGTGAGATTTGGCTTGAAACGCCTCCTTGTGCAACAAGACACAGTGTGTATACAAGTTTCACTTTTGTCCAATTAAAGACAACAGAAATGCAGACAACTCCTCCTATCCGTGTGCCCTGTGCTGGGGGGAAAAAAAAAAAAAAAGAACAAAAAAAACCCAGCGTAACCTTAGCAACTGAAAGGGAAGGTACTTGTACTTAGTCTAAATGAGAGAGCAAGTAGAAGACTCAGGATATTAATGGATGAGAACTCCCTGCGAAGACACCGCTCGCGAGCTTAACAAGTACAATTCTCCAAAAGTGTTTTCTCATAAGTGTGTGTGAAGAAGAAGAGCACACAATTCTAGAAGAGTTTTAATTTCTTGATACTAGATACCCCAAAATGATATTCATATGTTCAACTCTGTTCAAAGTAGATGAAAGTATCAGCTTATGAAAATGAACAGTTGCCAAAAAGGAACTCTCTTACTCTATTCTGACTCACAAAACCAATCACTCGTTGTTTAAGTTGGTCATTCCAACACAACTCTGAATTCAAGAGAAACAGGCAGATGTTTGTAAACAGACCAAACCAGACCCTTGGGCCAAAGAGGTTACTCACAACTCAAGGTTTCGTGAAAACAACATTGTACCACTTTTCCCTTATGACTGGGGATGAGAATGTTTAATTACAGCGCAACAGTGCATGTTCATCCTTACGGGTTAGGAGTCACAGGAAGAAAATAAAAGTTTCGTCATTCAGTTTGAGAAATACTATAAAATTACAGAAAAAGAAAGAATTTTGGAGGCAGATGATTTTCAGTGAACTTAAAGAAAAATACTAGTTATGTTTTTATTGTCAAATTTGAGATGACCACTCAATTCTCTATGACTGTAGGGAAAAAAAAACCACAAAACCCCAAGCCCCTAAAAGTATTCAATTAACATCTGCCTGATAAGGATCGACTAAAATTTCTCCAATTTCAAGCCAATGCTACTCCGTCATCGACAGCATTAAAACAGCATTTCTGTTGAGCATCTCCGTAGTAGTTACGATCCTGAAAGTCCACGAGCAAAGTTCAAACAGCAGCAGGAGGGTAACATTACACCTTGGGCAGCTGTAATACATCGGCAAAGAAATCACTCGCTCAAATGGCTAGTTCTCAGGGCAGGCAAAGAGATTTCAACTCCCTGTCTGTCTGGGTTAGATTTAGTCAGGAAAAACAACACATTTAAGACCATACAATCAGTTTACAATTGCTTCTACCATGAAAATAAACAGATCTGAATGCAATTAGGAATCAAAAAAGAATAAGGACATGCAAAACACTACACGCTTCTAGTCATTCACCACCTCATTAAAGCTTTGTTTCCACAATCCAAACACAATCCACAAGCAAAATCTAACTCCAATAAGCAGAACATAAAATAACAGGGAGCTATCACTAAACACCTCACTCTCCACCCAAAACTTTAAACCAGCAACTTGGCTTCGGCCTTTGGCCTGTTGAACCATCTACCTGAAGTTACGGGGACGGGAGTGTGCAGAAGCTGGACTCTACAAAAGTGCAACCAAAACACAGGATTTCTGAAGGTGTCTTAGGAAAATCCATCTATTAATCTCCATTAGCTCTAACGGCGCAGGAAGAATTTCAAGAGAAAACCAGGTCTGAAAATGAAAGCTAAGGGAAAACCATTAGCCTCCACATTTTGGAAGGAGGGCAATCAGAAATTTAGAAACTGTAAAGTTAAACGTAGGAGGGGGAATAATAATAATAATAAAAAGATCAGAGATGCACATTTGGACATTTTGCTACAGTGTTCTTAAATTAATAATCAGTGAAAAGATTTTTAGTTATTTTGTTAGAGAAAGCATGTAAACTTTAATATTAAACAAAAAAATAAAATCCAAGACAATTACTTCTTACCAGTAACAAACTGGGTTCCAGGTCTAGTGTTTCTCCTACAACAGCTGAGGACATCAACAGCCCTAGGGCAGCACAGGTAGTGCACTGTTCTGTGACCTTCCAACAGCACTGGGGTGAACTCTTGCAGGAGAAAGAACTATAGCAAAAAACAAAACCAGAAGAAGTTATTAGCATTAAACTACAAGATTACTGAACAACAGTGACATATTTCCCTCCAAACTCAGAGTTATAACATCCCTAATTATGACCCAATGAATCCGAAAAAATGTTAACTCAAAATGTATCAATACATTGCAGCTAATTAAAGCCTGGCTACCTTTTTGCAACAACGTAAGCAAGAGTTACTTCTTAAAGTATGGGAAAAAGATTTCTAATTTTAGATAGTAAAACTTCAAACAGATCCTTGAAACAACAGTGTTTCCTGTTTGGTAGCTTTTCAAAACATTCTCACTTTAATGGCTTTTTAAAGAGACATTTGTGGCCCGAAGGGCACTAATTCACCTTATCTGACCTATAAAATACTGAGGTTAAAAAGCTACTAATACAACTCCTGAAAAAAGTTTGCAATGGAATATTCAAGAGAATTTCCTCTTGAAATGTTTAATGGCCAGTTTAATGGCCAAGTTAAGAGACAAAACAGTCACAAGATTTTGAAAATTCTGTGTAAAATATGGATAGTTAGGTACAGTAAGGCACCTTCACAGATAGAATTTTCAGATAAAACATTAATGTTTATGATTACGAGGTATAAAAACCAGCTCATCTACACAAGGGTTATTTGTCTGTGAGGACACATTCACTGTAATTATCAACTTGTACACCTGATTTCACTTTCTTCAGAATAGCATATTTACAACATTGCAATATTTGTAAAATATTTGCAACATTTAACTCCAACTAAAATTTCTGACTATGCTTTATTCCAAACTTCATACTGATGATATTCTTTTAGTCATTACAGCAAAGTATTTGCCATATATTTCTGATCTCTGTATTTCAGACATCTTCAATATAGAGATTAGGTCTCTTCATGAAAATAAGCTATAAATCCATACTGTTGATTTCAAGACTGACCTTCTGTAGTAACAGGTTGTGAACGAAAACATCAGGAGATAAAAATTAAGAAAGCTTTTCCAATACAAACTAATGTCATTATAAAGGGTGAAATAACATATCTAATAAACAAATGAAGTAATAAGAAAAATCCAAGCATTCTTATGGCAACAAGCAGAACTCTGAAAATCTTGAAAACAAATATAACCCAACCAAATGACCAATGACTTCGTTCTCAATTTCTATTTCAGACTGCCAAGTCTAGCCTTTCTCTAATTCTGATTGCTTCCCCATAGCAATTGTTTTGGCTAGCTCTTTTTAGTCCTGTTACTTAGTTAAAAAAAAAATAAAGTGGGGGAGTAAGGGAGCCAGACCAACACAGACACATGGGAAATTACTTTGTTAGCAATGTGTAAGGGTAATACGTATTTTTCACTTCATCTTAGGACTGTTACTGTTAAGACTCTCATTTACACCTCTGTCCCAGAGTCACAAAGTGAGCCAGAGTAGTCTGGTAAGAACAGTAAAGTGGACACCTATACTATTTTGCACTGCTCTGCATTTTTGCTTCTTGCTTTGAGCTCTGCACCTGTTTTCCTCTTCTAATCGAACAGATGTGAACCAAGTGACTATGATTAATGGAGGCACCTCTGCCACAAGTCAGGAACAGAAGAATAGCCAGAGGTATTTCTTCAACTGTTGCAGTCGGTAAGATTTCTAAACAAGCCTTTGTTATTAATATTAAATCAAATTTTATAAAGAACTGTAAGCCCTCGTGACAATGTTATCTCCAGCTACTCTTTCTCTTTCCCTTGCCACATTACAAAAATATCTTTAAATACCGAGAACTTACCAATATTTGAAAATGCTTCCTGTTAGCAAAAATAAACGTCACTATGTTTCACAGCTGGATAGTGCATGTTTTAATGAGTAGAGGAGAATGGCCTCCGGTGACAAGCTCCAAAAGGTTCATCAGATGTCCTGTATTTGGGAATGGAAAGAATAGGAGGCAAAAATTAAAATCTAAACTTTAACTTAATGCGAAAACCTTCAGTGTCACATAATGACAAGCAATAGTTACTGCATATAAGTAATTGCATATTTACAACACTGTTTGCGATTTTGAACAAGAAATATTCTCATATATAGTAAATACCTTCTGACACATAAGAAAAATGATTTAGCTCTTGTGTTAAAGAGTTTAACACACACATTTTGAGATCATTAACACTTCTGACTATGCTTCAAAAGAAGTGCTTTGAAAAAGTCACTGTAAAAACCAATACTTTATACGAGGATTTCAAACAATTTTAGCATTATTTTTTGTTCTAGTTAACATCATAAAGTTTCAGTTAATGTTTCTGCGACAGCCGCCATCCCCACACTTTAAATGGGGTTAGTATTAATCTAACCTCACAGTTACAGTGATTCCCCTCCAGACCAAAATATTTGCCTAAAGTTACAGAAAAATTATGTGCCCTCATTATACAAAAGTACAACGTTTGAGTTCTGTTCCCACCCAACTCAACTGAATCGCAGCTTTCAAAAGCCAGTGTCACCCTCAAGTTAAAGAGCAGTGTGCACAAAAGTACTAAGTGAAGTGGTTTATTCCTCCTTTAAAAATTTTGAAAAAAGAAAACCCGCAAAGATACAGAAAAAGAAGGTAAAACAGAAGGTAAAGGTTTATTTTCCATGCCTGTAAAAGCTACACAGCCCGAAATACAATATTCCAACTGGTAACACAACAGGATGCACCTTTCCTTACAGGGCACTAGGTGCATGCCCTAGTTCAAAATGCTCACTTGCAGTAATATTTCTTTGTATTTCCTCTGCATTTCACTTACTCATTTCCCCATAACTTCCAACTCTGTCCATGAGCCTATCTCTCCATCACGGTACAGAAACAGTTACTCATATCATTCCCCTATTTTTCTTCTCTCTCTCATCTGGTCGCACCAAGAGAAGAACACATCCAACACTACCCATACCACGGACCTTGCAGAACACAGCAAGACCATCAAAGAGCTAGCCAGCACTTAAAAAGCCAGTACCTTACAGGGTACCAGGCTTGGGAAGTCTGGTGATATTAAAAAAAAAAAAAAGAAAAAAAAAAGCTGTATCTGCTACTCTAGCAGTGAAGATTAAAAAACAACCTGAAAAAATACGAATGCCTGTGGCTAGTACGACACTTACCGGTCCAAGTGCCATTAACTCCTACGAGATCTTAAGCTTCCACTAAAAAGAGAGTCACAGAAGTATTCTAAGCAAAACCACTTCGCCCTTGTATATCTATTACACAAAAAACAACATAAAAAGCACCTTAAAAAAAAGAAAAAGAGGATTAAAGAACTGCAAGCACATCACGCTGGCTGGGAATTGCCCTGAAGAATGGTTCCCCCAAAACTTTCTCATTGTTTTTTGGCTTTTTAACTAGGGGATCTTTGCTAAAGTTCCCAAACCCAGTACGTAAAAAGGGAGGGAGCCAAAGAAAGAGGAAGAATCATGAGGTAATTTTTAAAAAGAAGTACAGCAGTGGGAGGAACTGAGAGAAAGAGCACCTCAGAGACAGAAAAGACACAGAAGGACTCAAGAATAATCTAAGAGTAAGAAAATCAAACAGTACAAAACTAAAGATCATACGAGGTGCTCTGTGAAAAATCTAATTTTGTTTGTGTAATTCGCAGCACAAGCACTTAATGCCTTGGATAAGTATCCCTTTTTACTTTTTAGTATAAATCTCATAATCCAGATCCGATCAACTATTACAAAAAAAAAAAAAAAAAAGAGAAACAGAGTGAAACCAAGAAGGATACAGTGGTAATAAGAAGGAAGTCAATAAGCTAGTTTTATATTTAGACACCACCTCAATTCTCCAATACTATAGTGGCAGGACTTTTAGGAGTACTGCATCCTGACTACTTCGTTTATCAGTACTTAAATTAGTTGGTGTTGGGTTTGGGTATTTTAAGCACCTAATGGCTAATACAGACCATCAATTCTTCTCTTTCAGAGCATGATTTGAGCACTAGTCAGAAAGGTATTTCCTCCAATAGTGTAATAGTGCAAAAGATGCAAATTTCATTTAACCCTTTCCTCAAAGGGAATGTGCTAAGCACCTGAAATATCAACTCTTTCTGCAGAGTTCTTCCTCACAAGGTGAGAAATACCACAAAGCAAAGTTGCTTGGATGGAATAAGGAGTTTGTTCAATACACGAGGAGGAAATAATTAGGAAAGATAACTAAGTATTTAAGTATACACAGGTATAAACATATTCTTTAATATGTAAAATCCTACTCACTTTTCTAAGTAGGGTTCTTAAGCAGCTAAATTACTGGCACACACACTGACATTCTTGTTACTAAGTTTATTTTAATCCATACACAAGTTAGCAGCTGTGTTTGTAGAATATTTCTGATGCCTTGTTGCCTCCCTCCATTACAGGGGACCCCAACTCAGTTTTCCTATAAAGCGAACGCTGGCAACTTCCAACATCGACAGGACATTTTTCTTCCCGACTGCACACACGAGTCAAGCGAGTAACATGACAGAAGGGATCACCACTTTATGGGCTAGAATAAAGACAGACAAATCCCCAAAAAGCAAGGCAAAAAGGTGAGTTTCAGCTCTAACCTGGCATCTACCTGTTACATTTCAGCAAAGCTACTGCTCCTCTCGGCAGCCGCGTTATTCCAACGCGCACGTACATCTCCTTACCTACCCGCAACAGAACACCGCACAGTGGAACACATTTCCATCTAATTAGAATTACTGTCAAGGACCTCACCCTGCCTGTGAAGCACAAGGAAGCTATTCCACACCAACATTTCAACAGCAGTCAAAACACAAGCGGATGTTTCTTAAATATATGGGTAGGAAAGAAAGTTAAAGCAACTGTTCAGAAAATAACTGCACCACAGCTAACTTGGTAAGGGACAGAAAACCCCACCCACGAGCCTCTCAACTCCAACACATCTCATAGGAAATTTAGTGAGGACTTCACACTAGCTTGCACTTATGAAGAATAAGTGTTTTCAGCACAACTATCATTTTTCATCAGTATATTAGAAAATGTTTTGGAAGAGCTGAGTAAACCCTGGCACTCTTGTTTCACAGAAGGGGAAAAGCAGTTACACCACCAGCGTGTTTAATCAACAGCTATGGGATGGGAACTGAATCCCAAGCAGCTATTCCCGCAAACTGGACATAGCTGTGCTTCCAGATACACCAAGGCAGCATGAAACAGAGGACTATCGAACTGTTTAAGGAAGTCAAGATTCTCTCCTCTTGCCTCTCAAGTGAAAGAAATCCCGCAACAAGCGATATACGCTTTTATTTCTCCTCCTGCCTAAAGGACTAGAGATCTAGAGGGAAGTGAGAAAACCAACTACTGAAGGTTGTATTTAAGAGGGCTGTAAAACAAAGGTATCACCTAGCAAAACAAAAAGTCCTCAAGAAGGATTAAAGTGAAGTTTTTGAAGCAACAAATTTTAACACTGGAGTCCTGACTGTCATTGTACTTGGCCGAAATATCATAAAAATGCTCCCAGAGACCCTTCGGTGAGGAGCAGGATCGCAGTACTTCATGCAGACCAAATACCTCCCTCTATCTCACGGACGTGGTAGGTCCTCGTACTCTCGCCTAACATGACCCCTGCTATCTACAGACAACCCCACAGCACGCCTGCTTTCACTATTAATACATTTTAAGTTTCAAATATCACACACACAAAACACAGGTAAGCTACGCACTTAAAAAATATTCAAGCCAGTTGCAAGCCAGAAGCAAAATATAAACATGGTATTAAACCTTTTGTGCAAAGTGTCAGAATTTTCTAGGGTAACGCTCACAGCCAGGAATGGACACGAACTGCCAGCTCCTGGGAATTATAACGGACATGTGGGATCACCATTACAACTGCAGGTAGCTCTTCAAAGACTTAAACTAAGCCCTCTCTTTGCGCTTTTGTTTGCCCATTAAACTAAGCACACAGGAGCCAGGAAAACCCCTGAGAATGCTTTTTACCAATTTAGGGGGAGCCTATAGAGGGTTACAGAGTGCTCCAGAGCAGCCAGTAAAACTGGGAAGAACATTAAGGGAAAAATGTCCTGGGAAAGGTTGAGCTGTTTATGAAATAATTCTGCTCTGAAAGCAAGCAATAGCAGTTTGGATTGGGTGTTAGCCTGCTGCCGCACTGCTGGGAGGACAGGAAACTTTGCTTAGAAACTTCAAAAACACATATCTAAAACAAAAATCCACACAAGTGGACAGCAAAGACAAAAAGAATATGCTCGACCCCACAGCAACACAACACATTACCGGAGGAAAAGCAGGCGTATTAACAGCAAATAACAAATCTTTCTGTTTCAGACATGAGGCATTTTTCCTTTTGAAGGAGGACTGTTGGGGGGGGCGAGGTGGGGGCCTGCTAAACTGGTTTTCCTCTAAGCACTTCCAGTAATAAAAAAAAAAAAAAAAAAAAAAAAATCCTCTTGCGAAGAACATATCCACTGTTGTACAACTGTCCCAGAAAACAAAGACCACGGGGAGAAAGTGGCCCATTTTCCTCAGTCTCCAAGAACCCCGTGTACAGGTCATGTTTTCAAAGGCTACACACCCTAGAACGAAGCAGCATTCAAAGTATATGAATAAACATCTAACGTTAGAGTTATCAGAATACCCCATTTTTGGGTACCACACTAAAATTGACTCAATTACACCAAAGCTCACATACAGCCTAAGAAAACAACTGCGAGAGGAGTTTAGCTGTGAGTGAGTTTCCCCCTCCTGGACAGGCTGCATCAAAAACCAAAAGACTAGTTTTCTGTTTCAGTTACAGTTATCCCAGTAGCGTACCAAACCACATAATATTTTTCAGCAACGTATGTTTGGGAGCTCCCCTAAATACTGTCTGCAGCTCCCTCCAGCCATGGGGCAGGCTCCTCTACCCATTTCTTGCCACTTCCCAAAAAACACCTTAAAGCGGTAATTCCTCACCACATGTTGAAAATATTGTGACTAATAATATACTCCACCCATTTTTTCCATCACTAAGGATTTCAAAATATAAAACTTGACAAACAGAGAGAAAAGCTAGACAGAATTTAGAAGAGGAAAATAAAATTTTATTTCCAATTAAAAGATGCTATAAAAACATAAAAGGTTAAAGCAAGGTAGTGACAAAAGTGGAAGAGCTATCCAGACACAGCAAGATTCTTCCTCAGAATTACGTTTCTCTCACTCGTCTTGGATAATGTAGCTTTTCCTTTTAATCCCCACAGAAAAAAAAAAAAGAGAAAAAATACTCCCTGCCCTTTTTGAGAAAATACATTTAATGCATTAGTAGCAGAGCCACTCTATGTACACAGAGAACCCACACTTGTAATAAATACTTGATCGAGTTCAAGAACTGAGATCTAGATCCGTATTACAGTGACTAAATGCTAAAAATGATACCAGTGATGCAATTAAAATGCACGCAATAACTTTGGTACAGGTGTCTACAATACCACTGTTTGCAAAACACATCTCCTAATTAGCATGGCTTTAAACAATGCTGATAATAATCCAGTCCTGTAAGGCTTGCCAAATGAATCATTGAGATTGCAAAATAAAAAGCATGAGGAATTCATTAAAGAGCTGTTAAACTCTCCTTTGTTTATCTTTCCCCTGTCAGGTGTAAAAATAAATAAATATTGGTTTATATCCCTGGATTTCATCCGAACGCTCAGCTTCACAATAACGCTCCGGTGAAGAACCTCCTCAGGAGGTACCAACATTTCTTCTTTTTTTTTTTTTTTTTTTTACCTCCGTTTCAAAAGAGAAATCCTCCCACTATTACAGTACTGAAAATCTGCTCCATTCTCTATTTGTCATCTGGGATTGAGTTATCAGACACTACTTGTATTACTTTGGGAACTGACATGTCTATTTACAGAGACACAAAGGCAATCCACCAGCACAACCCCTTCTCCTACCAGCACCTTTCACAGCACCTCTCCTTCTCCCCTCGGCCAAATTTTACACACAGTTTCTTCTGGGGAGGAGGGAGGACACCTCACTAGTTTCCCAGCATGACAGAAAACATTTACAGCCACTTTTGCACTTGTTACAGCCTTATGAAAAATCACCTATATCCCCCCCAAAGGAACAGCATTATATTTTCAAGGTTTTTTTTTTGTTGTTTCTTGGGGTTTGGATTTTTTTTAAAAAAAAAAAAAAAAAGAGGGTCACTTCCCCCATTTCAGCCTGCAATTAAAATGGAGGCAAGGCCAGGCGATCTATGTCTGGCTTTAGGGGGAGACAATAACCCAAAACAGGCCTGGCTTTAAAAAAAAAAAAGAAAAAAAGAAGAGAGGGAGAAAGAGAGAGAGACAGGCAGAAAGAGAGAAATACAACATGCTTCACCAGTATTATTACCTCATCCCTTTTTCCAAGCAGTTTTGAACCACACTCCTGACAAACTCTTGGTCCAACTTGCACGGATGCTGGTTTTTAGGGGGCGGAAAGGGTTTTAATGCTGGAGCCGGGATTGAGGCTTGGCTATTCGCAAGTGGAGCTGCTGTTAAAATGCCCCCTTGTCTCTTCTCCTCTCCCTTGAGCTGGGTGTTGACGCAGCAGAAATTACCAGCTGGAAAATTCCCCTTTTGGAGGTTACGGGGGAGGGGGGGTGGGGGGGGGAGGAGGGGGGGGGCGGGCGGAGGAGCGAGGGGAGGGGAGGGCCCGGGGAGGGGGGTTAAACCCTGCCACTTACCAAGTTAAGCCATCCACCCACACCAAAATAAGACATCGCGTCCCAAAGAAGGCACCGTGCCCCCCCCGCCTCCCCCTCCCCGCCTCGGCGGGGCAGGCAGCGATCGGGCCCCCCGCGGCAGAGGAAGGTGGGGGGTGAGGAGAGGGGGGTGTGTGTGTGTGAGGGGGGGGTTGATAATAATGATGATAATAAATGAGCGGGGGGGGGGCTCCCCGCCGCCCGCCTCGCCTCAGGGCGGCCGCGGGGATGGGGGCGGCCCGCCGCTGCCGTCGCCTCAGGGGGCGGGCGGGCGGCCATGGCGACCCCCCCCCCCCCCCGGCTCGCCTCAGGGGGCGGCGCGCTTACCTGGGCCCCATGGAGGAGAGCGGGGTCTCGGAGCGGCCGGAGCTGTGGCTCCGTCGGTCACTCCGTGCCGCTCCTCCGGGTGGGGAGGGGAAGGGGAAGGGGGGAGGAGGCCGGAGGAGGGGGGGGGGGGGGGGTGAAGCCGGCGGAGGGGGGAGGCGGGGGGGGCGCCCGGGCGCGCTCCCGCCGCTCCCTCGGGCGCGCGGGGCGCGAGCCCGCGGCGGGCGGGAGGGGGGGGGAGGGGATAGCAGGAGGGCGGTGCCGCCCGGCGCGTGCCGTCGCTTTCCCCGCCCACCCCTCCCCAGCGGCGGCCGCTGATTGGGCGGCGGCGGGCACGGGCCTCCGTAAGCACCGCCCCTTTTTCCCCGCCCCCTTCTCCCCCCACCCTCGCCACCCCCCCCCTTCTCGCGCCGGGGGAGCGGGGGCGCCGCCGGCGGCTCTGCCACTGCCGGACACCGGAAGTGAGGGAGGGCGGGGGCGCGCGCCCGGGCTCGCCCGCGCGGAGCACGCCGGGACGGCGCGGTGACAGGGCTGAGGCGGGCGGACCCCGGTACCGCTGCCGGTACCGCTGCCCCCTCCCCCCCCCCCCCCGTGGCCCCCCCCCCCTCTCCGGGCCCCTCTGGGGTCTCCTGCCTCCCCTCGTCGCTGCCGCAGGTGCGCCCGGCCCGAGGAGGGGGCGCGCCGCTGCGGTCAGCGGGCTCCCCCGCAACACACACCGTCGGGGCGCATCCCGTCAGGCCCACCGAGGCCTCCCCGGGAGCCACCGCCGGGCCAGGGCGAGCAGCAGCCGGGTTGAAGATCGGGGAGGGCTCCCGGAGGGGCTGGGCCGCTGCTGGGGCCGTGCTGCAGCCTCGTCGGCACCTTGCAGGGGAGGGAAAAAAGTCACTTTTTCGCTCTGAAGAAATAAGCTGTATTTCACACAACCACCTGGAATAAAAAAATAATATTAAAGATCTGCGGCCCTGCAGACTTCAGAGCCCCTTGACTTGCCCAAGCAGCGGGGCGCTGGCCCGGCTTAATGGCCGGAGAGCGTGGCTGGAGGTCTGGAGAATGAGGTTGTGCCACCGCGAAATGGAGATCACAGTTACTCGTCGGCCGTCAGATCCGGGGATGAAAAACCTCTTGTTGCAACAAAGGGCAGGATTTTGCCCTTTTGATTGTCGCGCTGAAGGATCTGACAGAAACTGCCCTATATTTCAAAGGACAGAGCTTAACAGGACAGGATAGGTCTGGAGCGCGGAGGAAGTCAACGCCGGCCGTACGATAGCTGTGGCGAGCAAGGGAATCGTTCTTGAAATCTGCGGTCGCTGGATTGTGAAAGCAGGAACTGGTCCCACAGATAAAAATGTTTGCAAACTGTTTATCAACATTTGCATACTGTGATTGTGCCCAAAATTGGGGAAATACACATGCGAGTAACTGGCGTTGGCCGTTTGTTTGCATAGTTAACTGACCTAGGTGTGTAATCACAGCAATTGCCCGGGTAATTGCCTAAGGTTAAAAAATTTCCTTCGTGGTTTCCTTTCCCTCATCCTATGTATTTTTTTCATCTCTGGCTTTCAAGTAGGAGACCTACTGTTGAAACCTCGAAGTTGCCTTTAATGCCTACTCGTTATTCAAATCCATTTCTACAAGGTGCATTTGATCTCTAGGATGTCCCCTCACAAAAAGTGTATTTTGCACTTTTTAATCTGTAATTTAAATAAACAGGTGTTCCATCATGTGTTTTCCTCCCCCTCGTTTCCTCCTTCATACCCTAAATACCTTTAATTTTTGAAAAGACGATGAATAAACCTGATTAATGAAAATGAAATGTCTTTTAACTCCAGCATGTTTTTAATTACCTCTTTCTTTTATATTGCAACAGAGTCCAAGCAGCACCTTCCTAGAAAGAGCTCCATTAAAATGCAAATGAAGGCTTTGCAGAAGTTGTCTGTTAATGCAACGGAGGACGCAATTTCTTAGATTTGAGCAACACCGAATCATCACCAGGCGGGGTTTTCTGCTGCCACCTGCTCTTTCTGCACGCGCAATCCCGTGTGTTTGCCTCCTCGTACGCGCATTTTCCAGCCTCCGTCACCTGTGGGTGAAGCGCACCGGAACTAAACAGCCAAAATCCCTTTTCCACCCTAAATGCTCAAGTCGGTTTCCATGTGAAACTATCCCCGCCGCCCCTGCGGGTGTTAAATCCTTCTGTGCTCTAAGTCTCTCTTTTTTTTTGAAGGTTAGAGAGGCTGACTGAAAATGAAGCTATATCTTTATGTAAATATATCTATTTTGCATAAAATCTATATTATACCTGGTGGCAGCTATAAGCACTCCCGCCTTTCCTCGCTCCTCCGTATTTGAGACCGAGCTCCCCTTGTTATCCCAAAGCTCCTCGGGTTCAGCACATACGTTCCCTTCCTCTCCTCCTACCCAGGGTTTCTTCCTCAGGTCTTTGTTGAAAAAAAGTATTTATTTATGTAGTATTTATTTGTGTGTCAGGCTGGGCTGACTCCCCCAGAGCAGCAGCAGCTGCAGCCTGGGCGCTGCCCTGGGGAACGCGCTCCGAGAGGGGGAGGGTGGCGGCAGGCCGAGTTTCCCAAAGCTGCTCTGCACAAAGGATTTCAGGAGACTTGAAAAGGTTTAATAATCTTTTGCCAATCACACTCCCTCCTCCTTTAATTAGAAGTTTGTATCCTATTTTAGGTAAATACTGCAATTGCTCAGCCTGTCCTTAGAGGAGAGGTGGTTTCTCCTCACAAAGAAGGAAAGAACGTGTGTGGAAAAAAGAAGAGAATAGGAAAAAAGATGAGCTGGAGGAAAAATCGGGGTAGTTTGTGTGGGTTTTGGGTGTGCAAAGCGCCATAAAGAAGGTGCGCAAGGGAGAGGTTAAGAGCATCACGATGCACCTCTTCAGAGAAATGTCAGGGATAACAGACCGCGTGTTTCCAGCTTGAGTCGACATCCTTTGCACGCCACCATACCACAGATTTCATCCAGGCAGGAACGGCCGGAGGTGAAGGTGTTCATTGCTCTGCTGATAGGTTTTAGCCACTGGAGAAACAGGTAAAAGTCATATTCCTGTAGCACAAGAGAGTTTGGAATCGTCCCATTCCTTTCTTTACGAAGAGCATGGGAATGTATCCCAGCCGCCGGCACAGCCAAGCTGAAGCCCCGTGCCAATGCTGAGCGGCTAATCATCATCACTGGGTGCGCAAATTAAGTGCATGTGGACTTGGTGTGCGTGTTGTTGAATTCTTCTGCCTGCTCTGTGTCCCTGCACCTCCATGATTGCTCACTAGACAATCTCAGAGACTTTACTGGTGCTAATAAGCCATCCTCCCTCTGTCCCCTGTGCCGGGGTAAGGTGGGACCGGACCAGGGAACAGCGATAGCGGAAAGCTGCCTGGGTTGCTGCCTTCATACTGCATCCCATTTGCAAAATCATCCGTAATTGTGAAGCATTCTCATTCCATCTCCTCTCTTCAGCTCTGCTCTACCTTATCTCAGTTGTAGGAGATTTTGCATATGATAAAATAAAATGATTTCTTGCGTGTCCTTGTGATGTGGTCAGTTCGGAAGCACGTTGAGAAAACCCAAGTGGCCTAATTACTCTGTTTTTTTTTCCCCTACAAAAGTTTTGTGCTCTGAAATAAAGGTGCAAAAAACCCTCCTGGATGATCTCTGATCTGTAAGCTCTGCTCGCAGCGATCCCCCTTTTGTTTCCACATTCTGTACGTGGTAGACATGGATCTCCATCTCCATCTCCGAAACGCCTGTTCTTCCCTAACTACAACAGGAAGAAAGCTCTTTTGCAGGGCCCCGCTCCTACCCGTCACAGCAGCTCGGGATCCCTGAAAATCCTGGGACCAACAACTATGTCAGCCACATTGAGAGCAGCTCACTGATGTCGGAGGAAAGGGTTAAGGGACCCACATTCCTGTCCCTTCTGCTCCGATCAAAGGTCAGGCGGTTCTTTAGGTGAAGGAAGGGAGGGAGGTGGTGCAGCCCTGACCAGGTCATTTGAGGAGTAAACCACATCTGAGCCGAGCTAATGAAGCAGTATTTGTCTCTCTCACAGGCACATACTCCCGGTCTGCGCCGGGCAAGTTGGAATTCCTGCTCTAGTGGGAGTGAAGATGTCGATTGTATTTTTTCCATGATGTGTATTGAGGCATTTGCTAGGTTGTGGGAGTAAACACTTGGGGGAATTCTCCATGAGCTAGCAAGGGCAAGACACAAGCCTACTAAATATGGTGAATGAAGATTACAAAAAACCCCTGGAGAATAAAACTCCCTCCTTCCACCCCATCTCCCCCCCCCACCCCACCCCCCGCATATTTTTTCTCATTATCGCGCACTGCCATTTCACTGCTTGCTGGGTAAATCCATTGCCGTTTGTGCGACTAAACACATTGTGCTGCTTTAGTTTTATTTTCTGTACTGAAGGGCAGCGCTGGGGTGGTCCTTCGTGTCTTCCCTACTACCCGAGACGCACCGCACCATCCTGCTAGAGAAAGCAGAGACGACACCAAATACTCAATGGGGGGGAACAGCAGGAAATACTCTCAGGTCTGTAAATACTTGAGGGGGTGAGAGATGATGCTCACGTACAAAATATTTGACCAGCCGCATCCCACTGACCTCCTTTGGTGCTGCTCTTGAAAGGGATTGGCCGGAGTCAGAAACAGTTGATCTTTAATGCTCCAAAAATACATTCCCTTTCAAAGCCTCTCAAGTGGAGAAGCATCCAGGCTGCCAAATTTGGTCCCCACTCCCGGCTCCTCGTGGCCCGGCTGAGCTCAGCCCCGGGGTGTTCGTCCAGGTTCACCCAAGGCTGTAGATGATGGCGAGGATGGAAGGTGCTGGGGCCATGGCACGGGGCGGGGGTGCAGGAGTGCGTGGCGGGGGGGACAGCAGCAAGCTCTGTCCCCAGACCTTCTCTTAGCTGCTCCTTCCCATCTCGTCTCTCACCTGCACTCCTCCCTGGGGTGGCGCAGCCACAGCCAAACCTTGCTTCTGCAGACCCCGTTGGGAGCTTTGAGACAACCTGGGGCCCCTGCGATTCCCACCCAGAAGCTGCCGATCATCTCGGTGCTGGTCCAGGCTCAAACAGATCATCGCGCTACACCAACATTGTCCCCCTCCTGCAATAAACCATCTCTGCGTTCCTTTTTGTGAGCTTGGGCTCTTCTCGAGGTTGCTTTCTGCTCTATTTTACATCGTAGTGCTTCGTCCCTCTAACCAGTTTCCTCCTTTCCCAGGAATGGATCCAGAGCCGCTCATCGCTCTGCATTTTGGATAGTCCTCTTTAACGAGATCTTCTCCTTTTGCAGCTCTTCGTTGACATTCACCTCTGTACGTCTGGGAAGAACCAGTGCCTGGGCCATGCTTTTTCCTGAGACCAACAGCACAGCACTGGAATCTTTAGAATAAATTTTAATCCTTTCTCCTCCAGTATCACCATCCTTCACATCTGCAGCCTTTCCCGTCCGTTACCCGGGGGCTCACACCAGCCCTTTTAGAAATGGGCAAACCCATTTCTCTTCTCAGTAGACACAAACAGGGACATTCCCATAGTGCCAGCGTCCTTCAAGGTCCCATTGGGCTCTCAGTTAAGCTCGAGCCTTTTTGCTACAGCGCCTCAAACTACTCGGCGTTTAAGAGAGTTTTAGCTGAAATAAATCCCTCTGTTTGCAAAGATTTTGTTTTCTTCAGAACCCAAAGAAATTGCAGGGCCGCACGCGAGTCCTTTGTTTCATGCAATCTACATAAATAGTGCGTGTAATGGAGCTACCCTTGAAAAGGGCAGAGGCAACAGTTAAAATATATATAACTACTGAAGTCTGGGAACTGTGGTTTGGGGTTTAGTCACGCAATTGGTAGTTTGCCTAACGATTCAGGCCACATTCGAGGTTTAGCTGGGTTAAATACGGCAAGTCAAGTTTTGCTCTCGTTTGTGCGGAGCTCGGGCTGACACTCCAGCGGGCGCAGACCGGCCCTTTCTGGGTGAATTAACCCCACCTCTGTCCCCCCCTCGGCTCAGGAGATGGAGATGCTCATCTCCACTTTGCTTCTGCTCCGATGCTTCCTTTTGGCTTTACCTTTAGCATCCTGAATTTGCTCAGACAGCCCAAATTTTGGGGTCCCACGCGGGGCAGTGCCTGGAGCTGAGCTGCCGTGGGGGTAGTGGCAGATCACTGTCATTGCTTCCCATTCTAAAATAAAAACAAGAAAAATTAGGAGGACCCCGGCAAAACATTCGCAAAATGCTCATAAGTACATAGGAGGCATTTTGGACGATATTTGAATTTATATTAAATTTCTTGTCATGAGGAGTGATGAGGCTGTCGATAAATTAGTTTATATTAGAAGCTATTCAAAGGCAGTTAATAGCATTTAGCATCCCTGGGAGCAGCAGTGCTGACGACGCCTTGTTCCTACCGACCCGGGAGCTGTCGGGGTCATGCCGGTGGCCGTGCGTCGCGGTGGGCAGCGTCTTCCTGCTGCGGTGCCCACGGCCGCCCCCGCCTCCCACCATTCCCAACGGGAAAGGGGCTCATTTAAGCACATAAAGTGGACCTGCTGGAGCGGGTCCAGAGGAGGCCCCGGAGATGCTGGGAGGGCTGGAGCCCCTCTGCTGTGAGGACAGGCTGGGAGACCTGGGGGGGTTCAGTCTGGAGAAGAGAAGGCTCCAGGGAGACCTTAGAGCCCCTTCCAGTCCCTAAAGGGGCTCCAGGAAAGCTGGGGAGGGACTCTGGATCAGGGAGGGGAGCCATAGGATGAGGGGTAATGGTTTTAAACTGAAAGAGGGGAGATTTAGACTAGATATAAGGAAGAATTTTTTTACACTGGGAGTGGTGAGACCCTGGCTCAGTTGTCCAAAGAGGTGGTAGATGCCCCATCCCTGGAAACATTCAAGGTCAGGTTGGATGGGGCTTTGAGCAACCTGATTGAGTTGAAGATGTCCCTGCTCATTGCAGGGGGTTGGACGAGGTGACCTTTAAAGTTCCCTTCCAACCCAAACCATTCTATGATTCTATGATTCTATCAAAAAACCCTCTTGGTGTAAATAGCACACAGGTGATGGGTGTCCGCCGTGGGCATGTCATGGTGATCTCCACTCTCTCCTCCCAGGTTCCTCCCAGCTCAGCCCTGCCCGGAGCAGCCTGGCTGCTGATGTGACCTGCAGCCAAAATCCCAGTGCTTCCCAGCCCCGGGAAAAGCTTGGCCGCGGTTCCCAGGCCTCGGCTCCTGCAGGATTTCCTATCTGGGCAGAGCCGGGGTCGGCAGGGAGGGGTCCCACCGGGCGCCCCACAGCCCCCAGCCCTCGCCCTGCTGCAGGAAGCACTGCCGGGTGCGCGGGGCGGGGAGAGGAGGAAAATGGGGAGTCACGGGGGGAGCCGCCAGATAAGGCTGGAAATGTTGGGCGGATGCAGCTCCGGGCCGGGGCTCGGACCTGCGGCCCGGTCACTTCCCTCATGCCGGAGCCGTTACAGGAGCCCAGGGATGAAATTACAGCCAGAGAGTTCCAGCACCTGAGCGGAGGCCGGGCTGGCTCTGGCAGCACACGGCAAACAGGCTGCGGAAAATCCCTCCCAGACCCAGCCACCCTCGGGAAGATGTTTCCTCTTCTCCTGGCTCTGTGGGACAGCCAGGCAGAGCCCAGCATTGCCCTGGGACTGGAGCCAGGGGGGATATGGGTCTGGAGGGGTGTGGGGTCCAGGGGAGGCAGGGCTCCGCATCCCCAAGGGCTGACTGTTCCCAAGGCACCAGCAGCGATGAACTCAGCCTCCCCTCTGCTCGCCTTCAGCCCTCGCCCCACGTGTGCTCAGCCCCGTGCAGGAGCCCTCTCGCTCGGCCATCGCATCTGACCTGATTTCAACCATCAGATGGGACAATAATCACTGTCTGGGCGAGCCCTGAAGCCCATCCTGGCCGGAGATGCGCTGGCCGGGCTGGCACCTTCATCCCGGTTCGTGGATGCCCGTGGGCAGAGAGAGAAGCACCGCTGCCCCTGAAGCCAGGGAGAGCCCCCACCCCTGGGGAGTGGTGCAGGGATGCGGGTGAAGAAGACGGATGCCTTCTTTATTTTCTTCCCCCCTGGATTTAGTAGTTCCAAACCCCTTCAAAAATATCCGTGCTCTCTTCTCAGCTTTCCTAAACCCAGCCCACTTGCTTTTATCGCTCCTCCAGGAGTCCGTTCCCTGTAATGCATTATCCGCTCCCAGCATTGCTGCACCAACCCAATTCCTGCCCTCCGCTGCTGGACCCAGCACTGGTTCCAGCGCCCCCGTAGCGCCCCTCCTCTGCACACCTCGGTCGGATCCCACTCCATCCTTGCTTTTCCCAGAGAAGGCAGCACCGGAGCTGGGAAGGTGTAACCTCTCCCAGCGCCTGCAGCCTCATCTTTGCACCACGCTCCTTCGTCTCCGGCCCCTGAGGGGTTTTTGGGGCGCTAAGAATGGAGCTGCCCTGGCAGATGTGGGCTCCCGGCCCCTGCGGGGTCATGCAAACCCCCCAGGTCGGGTGGGAACGCCCGGTCTGGACCCCTCCGGGCACCCCACGGGCACAGGCAGGGCTGAGACCCATGGGGAGCTGGGGGGGTCTGGCCGCTGGTGGACCGGGACCCTCAGAGGGTGCAAGCAACCCCCAAAGCCACTCTGTTTTCCCTGCCCGGGCTTGGGTTAGCGAGCAGCAGACGCTGTGTGTTTTTGATTTAATCTGCTGGGAAATCTTCACACCTTCCTTTGCTCTTTTCCCTGCCAACCCCTCCGCCTGCCAGCACGCCACCTTCGCGGGGGCAGCTGCCCATCTGGTGGCAGTTGCGGATTTTTTGAAGCATTTTCCTCCCTCCCTCTTCATCCTCCACCCGTGCAGCCCCCTCTGCTCCTCCTCTGCTCGCCCTCGTGGGCAGCTTTGCTTTCCCCGTGTGTTTATTGCTGGTGCAGCACGGATACAGCTCAGCGGCACAAGGGAGGATGGAAGGATGGAGAGGAGAGATGCTGTGCCGGCGCTGGTCCCAGCTGGGATTTGATTCTCCCAACCTCCAGCAAGGGCAGCTTCGTGGGGAGAGCAGCTCCCAGCCTTGCACACAGGCGAGCAAACCCCGCTTGTCCTCCCACCCAGGGCTGGAGGTGTCCCTGCTAAGGACAGGGTGAAGGCAGCAGACATGGTGCCTCCTCTTTCTGCGAGGGGTTAGAAGGGGTATAGCCTGCATCCGTGCAGATGCGAGCTTGTTTATTCTTGCCAGATAGTTTGATGGCTTTATCTGATCACAGGTTTTCCTGAGGAAGGAAGGGTGAGTCTGAGTCACTTGAAAATGGGGGCCCTTCATCTCTGGGTATGACTGGTGGGGCCATGGATAGTAGCAGAGCCCCGGGGCGAGACGCGCGCCCCAGCTATGCCGGGTGGGCATTGCCACCGTGGTTAGTAGCTGCGAGTGCAACATGAGCATCGCTGCTGGGGGGGGGATGCTGTGGTGTGGGTGTCGGAGGAAGCGCCCAGGACCCGATGCCGCGGAGGGAAGAGCGAGATCATTTTCTACGTCCGTAGCGTGCGGGGAGGGGAGCTGCTGACATGATGCCCCCGGTGCAGAAAACACCATCACAAGCAAATTGAAAGCTAGAGATAAAAATCTAGCTGCAATTGATAAATTCAACAGAGAGACAGGTTCATGCCCTCCTAGAAGAAAACCCAGATAATTAAACTCCCTTGTTCTGCTAATGCCTTCCATGAGGAGCTGGAGGAACCAGCTGATGCAAGCTCATCTGCTTCGGGAGCGCCGGGGGCAGAGGGGTGCTGGGGGGGCACTGGCACCTTGGAACCAGGGATCGGGCTGGGGGCTGCAGCGAGCCGGGGCTCCTCTGCTCCCTGATCCCACCCGCATGCCAGCATCCTTCCCGGCTGGCTCACTGTCTCGGAAAACAAATGAATTTTCCATAAAATGCCCTCAAAGCACTCACACTCTGCATTTCATGGAAACCACGGGCTTTCAAACCTCTCTGAGCCCAGCCAGGCTCCAGAGAGGGGAGCGGAGCAGGCAACGCCGAGCTCCTGGATGCCCCTGGGGTCCAGAATTAATAGGACAGAGCAGGGGCTGTTCCCTGCATGTTTTATTTATGGGAATCAGGCCAGTGAAGTTCCCTCAGCTCACCGAAATAGTCACATCGCCTCTGCTTTGCGCTGCCCATGGCCGTGACCTTGATAAATGGGTCAGTGCCCGCCCCCGCACCCCTGCGCACCAGGGAGGATGCTGGCCCCATGGGGGCTGGCCGGGCTCCCTCCCTGCCACCCCCAAAACTCAGCCTTGAGGTACCCAAGCACTTTTGGTGAGCACCGGGGCTCCTGCCACGGGCAGGCTGCCTCCGCTGCCTGCAGCTGCCGGCTCTGCCCACAGCGGGAGCGACCCGTGAGAAAGGACCCACGGGAACTCCACCGAAAATCCCCCAAACACCGAGCGAGGGCTGGGCACCCCCCGCTCCCTCCTTCCGAGAACGGCGCACGCCAGGAGCCCCGCGTCCCCAGCACGGAGGTGACATTTACCTCTCGCACTGCACCAAACCCCCAGGGCACCGGCTGGCTGTGGGGCTGGAGACCCCAAAACAGGAAACAAAAGTGGGGATCTGCTTCATTTCTTTATTATTTTTTTTTTAACGTGCATTTTTGAGCTGTTTCCTGATGGCGGTTTGCAGGCATGGCGTTGCCATGCTCACCGCCACCATGGCACCTCCGCTGGTCCCGCTCGACAGCCCTGGGGCCACCAAAGCATCCCCGGGGTAGTACCCACTGGGGAGGGATGCTGAGCCGAGGGTCAGATCCTGCTGGGGAAAATCTGAGCGTGTTCTCCTGGTTTATTTGGAGGAATGGTGGGTTTGCACCTCAGGAGCAGGGCAGCAGGAGAGGTGAATCACCAGGCAGCACCTCTGGGGGAAACTGTAGAGTAAATCTTGGTGGAAATGCATTAGACTTGCACCAGTGCCGCAAGGTCAGGATATGGCTGGGCTGGGTGGCTCCCGTTAGCAGGGGCTGGGGAGGACCTGGCTACTGTTCGGGGCAGCAGCCGCCTCGTCTCCTCCATCCAAGAGCATCAATAAGGTAGAAAACAGTTTAAAACACACAGTGCATCTCGAGCAGGCGAGGAAGGTCTTCACACCGTGTATGCAGCACCTCCCTGCTCCCACACCCTCCCGGATTTAACCAGGAGAGATCCAAGGCTCGGCACAAGCACGGTGATCACTCCGGTCAATCCGTGCGATTGCCAAAAGCGTGTTGTCAATGTCTGATCTGTTGCAATTACAGAGTGAGGTGGCTTTCCCAGGGCTGCTGGTGAGTCAGTGGCGGAGCTGGGAGCAGCACGGTTCCTCTCCCCACCCTCCGGCCCCGGCACAGCATCTCCCTCCCCACTTCCTTCCCTCGCCGATAATTAGCCGGGGTTGATTCTCCCCCAGCCTTTGGCTTTGTGGTTCCCGGTGATTTCTCCCAGCGCAGTGTTTCCCCAGCCAAGTGCTGGGAGGGAGACGTGAGACCCGCACCCAGGGCTGCTCCCACCGCGGGAAATGACCATGGGTGGCCCCGGCAGCGGGGAAGTGGGCAGGCGTTTCCCGAAAATCCCATGGCCAGGAGAGGTCCGGGCCAAGGGGCAGTGATGCCCTTTGCCAGTGTAGGAAATCCTCCCCGGGGCTCCCGAAGCCCGGGGGTTCCGTGGAGCATCTGAGGACCAGCAGCCGGGGGAGGCTGCACACCCACCCGATGTTTGCTCCCTCTGGAACGAGGGCAGGTCCCAGCTTGGCCGGTCCCTGGGGAGGGTGCGGGGGGACGGGGCCGTGCGGAGCCCGTCAAGGACCTTCGTGTGGCTGCCGCCAGCTGAGGCCGACAAAAGGCTCCGGCCGCCCTTCCTGCGGCTCCCGGTGGAGGGGCCACTTCTAAACCCTCGGCTCCACCCTGACCCCGGCCTCGGCCGCTCCGGGTTCTCCATGGCTTGGGGTCCCGTGCAGCGCCAGGACCCCGGGGCTCAGCTTGCCGGGGCGGCTGAGGCTGGGGCAGGGTGATGGGATGCCATCGGGCCACTTTGGGCTCCCAGGCGCTGGTGGGGTCTGCTCTGCTCTCCCGCAGCCTGGATCCACACTTGGACTCATCCCACTGTGTGCACAGTGCTCCGGGACCGGCAGAGCCCCTCGGCATCCCGTCCTACCCATCAGACACATGGATGTGACCTTGGCCCTGCCGCCTCCCTAAGATCCCTCCCCGCAGCCCTGTGTCCTCGGTGGGATGAGGATGCCGAAGCCCTGCCGCAGCCCCTCTCCATCCCCTCCAGAGCTCAGCCACCTCCATCCCCAAATTCTCTCCAATGTGGCACATCCAGGGCCGGGCACCCTTGCTGCCTGCGACTCTGCTGGGCCGGGGGACATGCGGAGGTTTTGTCTCCAGCCCCATCAATCCCCCCACTTCGCTTCTGCCACATTTCCTTGAAAGATAACCAGCAAAGTGCCCTGTAAAATAAAGGGCTGTCAGGGCCAGTAAAGGTCTCAGCTGCTGGCAGGGAGGGGTTGAACCACAGACGGAGCGTTTCCGATCTCAGTCCCTGCATCCGCCGGTTCGGGCAGGGTGGGGTGACCATGGCAGAGCTCGGCACCAGCTGGAGACAGGGGCTGGTCCACCTCGTCCCCCGCAGCCTCGCCCCCCTCCCCAGTCCCTTTGGGTCCGACTCCATCACGGTTTCACCCCACAGGTGGAATAGCCCCATTTGGCATCATCTCCTACGGATGTCCAGCGTGTCGTACACGGCACAAGGCTGCTGACCCTTTCCTAAGGAAAAGAAGCATCTGCAGTCTTAAAAAAAAAAGGATAAGAATAAATTAATTCAATTAATAAAAGGATCCCTGTTAGGGTATGGAAATTGTTTACTGAAGGGGGGAATTTGCCAAGTATAATAAACCTGGAGCAATTTTCTCTCATCTTCACTTTGTGGCGGACAGCATAATTAGCCATTCGTTATCTCCAGCGATGACATCTTTGTTTGCTAGTAGCCGGGCAGGACTCAGATCGCTTCCCCTGGCCCCTGATGTGGGGTTTTGCTGTAGAACAGTTTCTCCATCACCAGGGGAGGTTTGCGGTCCTGCCAGCCGCGTGCGGGGGGTTGCTCTTGGAAGGGCACAGCCCTGAAAGCGCTGCGGAGATGTGTGTCTGCACAGAAGGGATTTCTCCTTCTCTGCTCCAAGCCAGGGTTACATCCTTCCCCACTGCCACCCCAAGGACTCGAGAGACTTTACCCAAAGGTACACATCCTCCAGCAACGTCTCAGGGGCTGGGCAGTGAAATCAATAACAAAAATGATGCTCGGCTCCTGTACGGAGCTTTACATCTTCAAAGCCCTTTACTGGCATAAACTCATTAACGGCGAGGAATCGAATTCCTAGTCGCACAGGTCCCAAGGATGCAGATCTTGGGGGCAATGGAGCGGAACGTATTGTAATAAGAAATAGCTGCTGTCGGTGGCCCTGCGCGCAGGAGGGCCCCGAGGAGCCGGCGAGAGCAGATGGAGAAGGGAGGGCTGCGATGGAAACAGTGCCCAGGGCAGGCTGGCAGCATCCTGGCAGCAGAGCTGCTCCCCCTCCTTGCGGCAGCAGGTCAGGGTTTGCTCCCGCGCTCCCCACGGCCCCCCTGGGTCCCCCAATGCAGCAGAGAAGAGTCCAGCATCCCCTCCACAGCTCTGGTTCCCTTTAGGAGAATCCCACCCCCGCCAAGATCTGCATCGCCGCTGGAGCATCCCCATCTGCTCCGGCCCCGGCTGCCCACCCTGGGAGATTTGTTTAACACAGGCCAGAGCCTCCCATGGGTCTCTCACCCTGTTCCCCACCTTCCCAGGGTGGGACCCTCCTGGAATGCCCACTCTCCCAGGACTGGCCGCTCGGCACATCCCGCCCGGACAAGGGATGCTCAGGGATGGACTCCAGCCAGGGTGTCCCCCCGGGACTCGGGGTGTGCTCCCACCCATGGCCCTGGCCTTGTGCCCACGGTTGGGTGGGGAACCACAGCTCCTATTTCTGGTTTTCTCCCTGGGAGGTGCACCAGGAGGGAGGACAGGAACACCCTGACCTGGTCCCCAAGGTCCCCGAGGTCCTGTCTCTGGGATGGGTTGAACACACCCGCGCCCAGGGGATGGCTCTGCTGGGAACGGGGAGGGGAGGGATGTCCCGCACCTCTCCCCTTCCCCATCCCTCCTCCCTGCAGTTGGTACCCTCCCTGTCCCCATCCCTGTCCCTGTCACAATCCCAGTCCCTGGCTGGAGCCACCGCTGCCCCCACCAAGCCCCTGCAGCAGCGAGGCCCCAGGAGGCTCCTTGGCGTGCAGGGGCATGGAGGGATGCGGGGGCATGGAGGGATGCGGGGGCCGTGCTCATCCGGGGTTACCTTGGAAACAGCGCCTGAGCCACACGTCCCTGTCACCACCGAGGGACCGAGCCACTGCTGTGGTGAGGCCAAACCCTGCTCACTGGGTCGAGGTGACAGCAGGGGTGCCAGGAAGCATGTCCCCCCCAATCCTGCTCAACGGCCCATGCTGGGCAGGGGGAGAAGTGGCTGCAAAGGGGGCTGCATCCTCTCCCTGGGCAGGGGGGAGAAAAGCCCCGGCGAGGGTGGCCGGCAGCTCTCCTCCGCAGCCGGATCCCTCCCTGCAGGACAGGTGCATCCCGCAAAGATGCTGCTTTAAATAAATAACGAGCTGCCAGCATCTCCCGGCTCTGCTGGCAGCGCCACGCTGGGAGCCCTCCCCGACAGCCCCCATCTTCTGAAACAAACTGGGAATGGGGACAGCAGCTGCTGGGAGCTTGGCCCCGGGGTGGGGGGAGCCAGAGGAAAGGGGCTGGGGGAGTCCTGGGGGTCCCTGGCAGGGTCAGCACTGGCCGACGGTGTCTGCCAACCCCCTTTTCAAAGCCTCCTGTGATGGAGCATCACAACCTTGCACTGAAAATGTGATTTAAATGCTGAAGGTCAGCTGGGGGAGAAGCCGTCTGTGGATGCAGGCAGGGTGTGGGGATGCGGGCAGGGTGTGGGGATGCAGGCAGGACACAGGCAGGGTGTGGGGATGCAGGCAGGGCACAGGCAGGGTGTGGGGATGCGGGCAGGGTGTGGGGATGCAGGCAGGACGCAGGCAGGGTGAAGGGATGCAGGCAGGGTGAAGGGATGCAGGCAGGACGCGGGCAGGGCACGGGGATGTGACCCAGCCATTTTCCCTGATGGAAGATGCTTCGTTGCAAACCGTTTTGCACGGCGGAGCGCTCCAGAAGCCAGCGCAGGCTGGGGGAGGCAGGCGGGAGCGCAGCAGCCAGAGCCTGCAGGCAGGGTTCAGGCAGAGGCCAGGCAACCCAAGCGAGGGAGGAGAGGAGCCGGCCAGCGAGCCAAGGAGCCTCAAAGAGCAGCCACAGGCTTCAATTAGCCAAGGAGCCATGGCAGGATCCTGCCTTAAATAGAGCCCCCGCGCCCGGCCGGCGGGCAGGCAGGGAACCAAGCCCGTGGGTAGCGTGAGCTGGCACCCCATGGCTGCCTGCACCCGGCACCCGGCACCCAGCATCACTTGCCTGGCCACAGTTGAGGTGTCAAGGGGACGCTGGGGATGGAGGGGCTGGGGGACGCGGGTGGGTGGGGGGGGGTGGGGGGGTGGGCTGGTGTGGCCAGGGTGGCGGCTACCGGAGGGGCAGCGAGGCCGGACTCGGCTCCAAAAGCAGCTGAGAGGAAGGAAGAAGCAGCTAAAATAAGCAGGTGGGTGGACAGGGAGGAAATAATAGTGAGGCTGATAAGAAATGGGCTGGGAAAGGGGGAAAAGAAGCAAAATGTCCCCAGGAAATAGGGACCGGCCCCCGGGAAGCAGAGGGAGGTCGTGGGGGGCAGTGGCACAGAGAGGGCCTCCCAAGCGAGGAGGGATTGGGAGGAATCAGGGCAAACCGGGGGTTCTGTGCTCCCGGGGGGCAGGGGGGCAGGCAGGGAAGGGCAGGATGCTCTTCCCGGCAGTGTGGGAAACACTGACCAGGAGCGGGGTCAGTCCTGGCCCCCCCCTCGCTTTAGGCAGGGGGACAGCGGGAGGTGGGTGCAGGCAGAGGCACTGTGAGCATCCTCAGAGGGCAGGTGGAAGCCCCTGGGTGAGCCCCCCAGGAACGAAATCCTGGGAAGAGGCGGGTAGCACAGAGCTCCGGGGGGTTTATGTGCCGGCAGCCGCCCGCTCTGCTTTGGGAATGGCTCTGCTTGGTTGTGGAGGGGGGACAAGGACCGAAACCAACTGCCCAGCACTCAAGGAGCAATTTGGGCTGGACCCGAGGGAGATGGGGTAGGGGGTGACGGGATGCGAAATGCTTTCTCAGGCAGGGCCCTTCCCTGCCCTCCCCTGCCTGCCGGCTGCCAGCATCCCGTGGTCTCCGGCAGCATCCCACCTCCCCTCTGTATAATGCAACAAGGGGGAATGGGTGCCAGGGAGGGTGTGAGGACGTGGGGCTGGGGTCAGGGCAAACCCAGGAGCTTGTGCAGAGGCATCACGGTGCTGGAGGGGGGGTGTCCAGGGGGTCCGGAGCCCTGCCATGGGGAGCAGGAGGAGGCAGCTTGGCCGGAGCGCAGGATGCGCAGGGCCGGCTGTGGCTGCTGCCCTGGGAGTTTCCACATTAACCGCACACTGTTTGCATCTGAGCATTTTCCCCTCGCCAGGGCCGCCGCTGCCGGGGGTTATTTCCTGCCCTTTACGCTCTCCCCCCACCTCCCCGGCCTGCCCGAGCCCGGCTGCTTCCTCTCGTCCGCCCCGGGGGCTTTCCATGCTGCCAGAAAATAAATCTCATGCTATTTTTAACAGAGGGGAAAACGCCAAGGTCTCCTCCAGCCTGGGCTGCCGCGGCGCTGAGTGCGGACGGGCACCCCCGGGGAGATGAAGGAGGGAGAGGAATGTGCGGGGAAGGATGTGGGCAGGCAGGGCAGGCAGGGCAGGCAGGGCAGCCCGAGCCCCACTTTCATCTCCCTGCCTTCGGGCAGGATTTTGGGGAAGGCGGAGAGGAGGGCGCTGGGAGGGGGGCAGCGGCTGGGTGCTGGGGGGACCCTCTTCCCCACCGCCATGGCCCTTTGCAGCAGACAGCAACGGGCCACCTTTGTCCCTCCCGCCACCGTCCCCCAGCCCAGCGCCCTTTATTAATGTCCCCCATCACCTCCCCCCCATGCAGGCAGGCAGGGAGGAGGCGATGCGGGTGGGTCGCCCCACATCTGCCCCCACTGCCCCAGCGCTGGGAGAGGATGGGGTGACCCGGAGATAACACCCACGATCTTCCTGGAACAGGGACCCACGCGGGGGGGTGGCCACAGTGTCCACCCTGCACCAGGGCAGTGCCAGTGCCCCGGGGAGCTGGGGCCGGTGTTGGAGGGTGCCCTGGGGACAGGGGCTGGGACAGTTGCTGTTTTTAACCCCTCTAAGTGCCTTAGGGAGGCTGCGAGCGGGATCAGCTGGCTAATGCCCGGCGGGGGCAGAGAGGGGCCGGGGAGCGGATGGAGCCGACAATAACCAGGGGGCACAGAGAGGCCCCCCTCGACCTCGCCGCTCCCTGAGGGTGGCTGTCCCCGCTCGAGACTGGGATGCCACCGTCCCCTGCCAGCCATCCCCGCTCTCGCCCCATAAGTATCTTTCTGGCTGTAGCACCGTGAGCCGGGCAACTCACAATTTCCCGTGACTCCAGGAGCTGGGGATTTATTCTTTGCGAGGCTCCCGCTAAATTCTTTTCTCCCGCAGGACCCCCGCCTGCCCCCACACCCCCCAGCCCTCCTGTCTGAGCAGGAGGAGGACCCTGCTCTCCTTCTCCTGCCGGGCTGAGATGTTGCACAAAGCCCACGGCCAGCGGAAATGCGGGAAGAAAAGCAGGGAGAGAAAGAGGAGCCGTTTCCAAGCGCCGGCTGGGAGGAGAGCAGAAAACAGGAGGTGGAGGTGAAAATGTCAAACCCAGCTCCTGCTCTCCCTCCCGGGGCTGGCTGTGCCAGGGACACGGCACTCGCTGGCGGCTTTTGGTCCTCGCCCCTCGACACCGAGACCACCTTTGCCTCTGGTCACCAGCGTGGTGGTGATGCCGGTGGCCGCCTCCTTGCCACTGCTGGTGGCTTTGGTTTGGTACGTACCATGGCATGGCCATTGCTGCCGGCATCCAGGGCTCAGCCTGTGCCGGAGCTTTCTGGGAAAACCTGAGCTCCATGTTCCCAGCCCCGGTGCCTCCGGCCACCTTTGATGCCGCTTTCCTGCGGCGCAGGGAGGAGCAGCGCGGTGCAGCCGGGGCAGCCGGCGGGAAGTGCGGTTTGACACCCATCGGTTCTCTGTGCCAGGAGGAACAGGGACATGTCCTGCCAGTGTCCAGCCCATCCCGTGGGCATCCCCCGGGGCAGCTGGTAGATGCCTGGGGGTCAAAGCCCCATGTGGCTCCCTGCTGGGGCTGCTTGGGGATCTCCTGCCTGAGCAAAGGGAAGGGGGAATTGTTTTGCTCCAGCCCTGCCTGAGCTCCCAGGAGAGGGACGGGAGTTTGCAGGGTGCAACGCAGGGCAGAAACCCCCCGGGGCTGGCCGGGATGGGGGGAGTCCGGCTGTGTGCCAGCATCACCCCAGGCTGGGGGTTTCCAGCACCGGGAGCGGGGCAGCCCCCCTGCCATGGGACACCCGCAAAGCTCCAGGCTGGACTTCACCCACGCCTGCCCCCGGCTGGACCCAATCCTGCCCGTGGGGGAAAACCCTGCTCTGTGCCCTGGGACAGCCCAGAGCATCCCTGGGGACTTGCCCTGGGAAAGGGGATAACCGGGGTTTGGGAACCATCCCTGCCTCTAGTTCTGCCTGGCCTCTTTGGGATCACTGGGAGTGGGCCTGATCCTGCCGCAGGGGCCTGATCCTGCCGCAGGGACGGTGCTGAGGGGCTCTGCCCGCGGCCAGATGGCTCCGAGGAGCCCTAAGCTGCCCATAATGCCCCTAATTGTCCCCCAGCGCGGGAGCAGGCAGCCCAGCCCAGCTGGTGCCTGCGTCCCCCCGCAGCAATGGCTTTGGGACCTCTGGCTATTTTTAATCCCAGGAAGCTATTTTTGAGGAGAGAGGCTATTTTCCCTGCCCGCGGCTAATCCTGTCTTGCTTTTCATCCTTACCCAGCTATTTACTGGGGCTGGGCGATGGGCTGCTCCCTGCTTGGGGTGGTCTGCATCCAGGAGGATTCGGGGCAGGAGGAATTGGGTGGGAAGCGCTGGCTGGGATGGGGCCGTCCCTGCGCCCTCTGCTCCGCTCTGCCGGGTCCCCATGCCTGGCCTGGCACTGGGGAATGGCACCGCGGTGCTACGGAGTGGAACACACCCCATTTGGGGACAAAAGCTGACTGTCATCCCGTCCCCCCCAGCCCACCCCGCGGGAGCTGGGAAGGCCATCAAAGGATGGGGATGCCAGAGGTGACGGGGCCGCATGTCCCCTGGGTGTTGCGGGGACCGCGGGGTCCTGGGAGCGCCAGCGAACTGGGACTGAACTGGGAGCAGGTGTTGGGCACGTCCCGGAGGAGACGGAAGGGTGGGGGTGCAGGGGGCTGGGATCAGGGTGCAGGGGGCCAGGGGGGCCACAGCCCGGGGGGGGAGCGGGGGGCACATCTGGAGGCGGAGGGGTGGCAGGAAGCATCGTGCTGGCTGGCCCCCCCCGTGCTTGGCCGCCTCGGGGTCCCGGGGGGGGCCTCGCCGCTGCCAGATGTTGTGCAGCTGTCTCCAGCACTTCCTCTCCCCCCGCGTCCTCCGGGAAGCTCTCCCCTGCGCTTCCTCGGAGGGGAGAGCGGGGGGAGACACCCCCCCGGCCCCCCGCTCCTCCAGCCCCGGCTTCCTGAGCTGGGGGGTCTGTCTCCTCCCATGTTCGGCTCTTTTGCTGCTGGCTCATCCCCCTCTATCTCCTCTCCCACATCTCCCCGGCCCCTCGCTCCCTTTCTTCTCCTGCCAGCTGCCCCCCAGCTCCTGGCCTCGGGGGTGGGGGGTCTCGCCCCTCTGAGCCTTCCCATCCCTGGCTGCATCCTGCGCTCCAGCCCTCTGCCATGGCGCCGAGCTCGCCCTGCTCCCTGGGGCAGAGAAGGGCAGGGAGGCGGATGCGTTGGGCATCATTTATTGCTTTTCTTCCCTTTTCTCTCCAAGCATTTTGCATTTTCCCACAGCACAGGGGCTGGGATGGCCGGATCCTGTCCAGTACCCAACCAGCCCTGGCACAAGGGCAGAAAAGCTGGGAGAGCCGCAGCGAGCATGGCCATGGGCTGCCGGGGAGCGTGGGCTGCGGGAGCCGGGGGAGATGCTCTTTGCCGACGGCTCACACCGACTGTGGGATGCAGATAGGATTCGGGGATTAGAGCAGCTTAAGGAGCAGGGTTTTTCCAAGCAGCAGATGGTGCTGGATGGATCCCAGGGTGAGGTTAGAAGGGTGGGAAGCAGGTCCCCGAGCAGCCCTGGGCAGGGCAGGGGAAAATCAGGCAGGAGCCAGGAGGAGGATGACTTTTGCCCAGCCCATTTCCAGACGGGAGCATGGGGTGGGGGGGCTGGAGGGCCGGATCCTTCCCCCAGCTCCCAAGTGTCCTGGGTGCCAGTGAGGATGTCCCACGCTGATGCCCAGAGCTGGTCAGAGCCGCAGTGGCAGCAGCGCAGCTCTTGCACCCTGTGCCCCCTGGGAAGCATCCCTTGTGTCCCAGCCAGGCTGCAGAGCTCAAGGTCCCAGGAATGGGATGTGGATCCACCACCCATTTGCTCTTTCAGCTGCACATGTCCCTTGTCCCCCTGAGTGCACGTGTCCCCAGGAGCCTGCACGCTCCCAGGCACGCACGTCATTCTGTGAGTGCATGGGAAGCCTGGGAATGAGAGTTTTCCCCCCATGTCCCCCCACGTTCCCCTGGGGGGGCTTGGCCATGGGGATGGGTCTCATGGGCAGCAGGGTGCTGTCGTGGGGCTGGAGCGGGGTGATCCCTCCTGCCCCACAGTGCTGGCAGCTCCCCGGGCTCTGCTGTGACTGCAGAGATGAGCAACTTCACCCCAAACCCTGCTGGGGGAATTCCCGGTGACGAGGGTGGAAACGAGTGGCGTAAGCTGGTTCAAGAGGCGACGAAGTGGGGACCGGACAGAAACCCCACGGCCGGGGAGGCAGCGCTGGTGGCTGGCGCGGTGTGCTCAGCCAGCCCCTGGAGCTGCTTCAGAGCTGAGAGCAGCCAAACAAGCCAGGGTAACGAAGCAGAAATTAAGGAACCCATTTCCAGGTGGAGGGGTGCAATGATGGGCTCTGAAACTGGCCCCAGAGGAAGAGGGAGGAGGCTGCTCAGCCAAGGAGAGGAGTCTGTTCTGCCCTGGCCAGGATGGGTCCCACGGCTCCTGAGAGCGTTAGGGGTGGGAGTGGGGTGGGAGTCTGGCTGCGGGTGGGGAAACCCAGCTGCTGGCCAGGGAATCTCTGACACTTTCTGGGGAACGGGGCTTTCTGCTCAAGGCGGAGACCCCCAGGGGATGCCAGGATCCCAGCCCACCCCTGGCCACTCCGGCCCGTGTGTCTGCACCAGGCCATCCACACTGGCGGGGAGATGGCAACTTGGGGGATGTGGGGCTGGTCCAGGCAATGAGGCGGATGTCTCCAGGCATCCCGCATCCCGCAGGGGATGCTCCGGATCCTCCCCACAGGCCCCACGCGTGACGTCTGTCCTCCGGCCCCAGCAGCTGCGCCCACGTCCCCTCGGTTCAGCCCCGCTCAAGAGTCCCCGACCCTTCCCCAGCAGTGGTGGCGGCGTCTCGGAAAGAGGAAGCGTCACCCCTGGCGTCCCCCCACCACAGCCCGGGGGTTATTTCGGGTTTGGAGAAAAGCGGAAGGCAGCACCGGGCGGGCGGCTGCTGCGGTGGCGGGCGGGCAATGCCCCGCAGCACGCAGGGGACTGCGGCGGATGGGGAAAGAGGAACATCAACACCGCCCCACACCCCCCGCTCCCGCCTGGGGGACAGGGAAAGAGGATCCACCTCATCTGAGGTGTAAAAGGGATTTTTTTTGGTGTGCACGAGGGGGTTGGGCAGCCCCCGGGGTGGTGCCTGGGGAGCGACACTTGCAGAGTCCACCCTGATGCTCCCAACTGCCACTTTCGTATCCCGAGTCCACAGCAGCAGAGGAGCAGGGGGGGCTGGTGCACACTCCATTTTTTAATGCTGCTTTTTGCTCTTAAGAGTGTGTTTTGCCACCAGTGCCCAGGCAAACACCATCCTGTGCAGTCACCCGGCGTGGGGCACACTGAGCGGGTGATGCCTCTCCAAGGGAGGGATCGGTCCATAACCACGAGCGGGGTCTGGCTCTGCCGGGGAGCCATGGATGGATGGATGGATAGATGGACAGGCAGATGGACACAGGGATGGATGGGTGGGTGGATGGATGGATGGATGGATGGATGGATGGATGGATGGACGGACAGGTAGATGGACACAGGGATGTGTGGGTGGGTGGATGGATGGATGGATGGATGGATGGATGGATGGATGGATGGATGGACATAGGGAGGGAGGGAGGGAGGGAGGGATGGATGCATGGATGGATGGATGGATGGATGGACGGACGGACATAGGGAGGGAGGGAGGGATGGATGGACGGACGGATGGACATAGGGATGGATGGACGGACGGACGGACAGACAGACGGACGGACACAGGGAGGGACAGATGGATGGAGAGACACATGGGTACACAAATGGGTGGATGGATGGATGGATGGACAGACAGATGGATGGACAAACTGATGGATAGACAGATGGACAGCATGGTCATGCTGCACCCACACTCCACTGGAGGCCATCCAGCCGTGCCCCCTTCCCGCTGCACCCCCAGGCAATGCTGTGCCCCCCGTGTCAGCCCAGGCACTGGTGCTCTGGCAGGGCCGAGTGGTGGGACATCCCAGGGGGCTCGGTGGGGACAGGGGGCACTGCTGCAGGGGAATAGGCAGGGCCGAGGGCTGGCTGTGGGCCATCACCGCTGCATCTGGGCACAGAGATAGCCCCACCGGCCACCCCTTCTGCATGGGGGATGCTCCGTTAGCGCCTGGGAATTGCACTTGGCCAGGCAAAACGTGATAGGGCTCTATCAGCCAGCGCAGACTCACTCTCGATGGGGCTGATACCCACTGGCTTAACGAGCACGAGCCAGGACTGCTCTGCTGGGCCCTTTCCAGCCGCAGGGAGGAGTGACGGGAGAGCAGAGCCCAGCTGGCTTTGCAGCGGGCAGGGAAATCTAGGTCAGGGCTTGCTTTAAAAGGGGGCACAGAGCCCAGATCGCGTCGGCTTCCAAGCGAAGCCATGGAGCAGCGGCGCCTGCCGGAGCCCGGCACAAACATGGGGAACCGGCAGCCGGGAAATGTCTGTGCTCACCCGGAGCATCCCCGTCCTGGGACCTGCGGTGGCCAAGGACGCCCACGGGTGCCGCTTCCCGTCAGTATGGCCATTCACACAATTCCTTGTTTTGCTGGGAAACAGCCGTGATTTGCAGCTTGGGCTGGGAACCAAAGCGTTGCCCGGGGACATGCGCTTTCCAGCGATGCCCGGGCACAGGGAGATGCCACTCGCCTCCCAAACGAGACGTCCCCCCACCCGTCGAAGCTGGCCCCTTCCCTCCCCTCCGCCTCCGCATGGCTGGAAGGGGATCAGCGAAGGGAACCGGCCCCAGGCCTGACATTTCAGCTCTTGCCAGCAAATGGCAAAAAAAAAAAAGCCCCAACCAAGCGAAAAGCCCAGCAGCAACAAAAGGGGAACTCGGGGGGAATGTGGAGGGCGTGAAGCTGCAGCTGTCGGGGTGAGCGAACGCTTCTGCAGACGACGCAGACATTCTGCCCCCAAAATTACCGCCCAGCCCCAGTGGAGCTGCAGCAGCTTCAAAAAAAAAAAGCAATGATCCTCCAAAAAAGAGGATTTTTTTTTCCCCTCCCCACATGCAGCATTGCTCTCTGCTTCCCATCACCCTTCAAGGGCTTGGGATGAGGAATAATTAAGTTGGCAGCATGATCCATTTAATTAAAAGCCAGTGCTTGAAGGTAGAGCGAAATTAGCCGCTGGAGTGGTGGATCTTTGGAGGGCGATTCTCTGTGTCCCCACAAGGCACAGTCTGATCCTTGGCTGTTTGGCGAGGCTGGACTTGGCAGTGGGGTTTCACGGCTGGCAGAGCTGGCAGAGGCCACCGCAGCTCCCTGCGAACCGCAGCCCTCCTGGCTCCTCCCGCTGCAGCCACCTCTCAGGGCCAGACTTTCAGGAAACTGGGCTCTGGTGAGCCTGGAAAAATCCAGATTTTTCATATGGGCTCAGCATTCGGCCACTCCCTGGGTTTCCACTGCTTCAAAATAAGACCTGTGCTGAGGCTTCAAACTTCGCAATAACCCCCCCCCTGCTAAAACCCCTACAATGAAAAGCTGAGCTGTTAAAATGCTCCCCGTCCTTACGAGGAGAAGCAGACACGCAGGGCAAGTGGCACTGACGGGCCATGCCCCAGAAAAGGCATTTCCAGGAGTGCCGGGGCTGCCAACTGCAAACCCTCTGCTTGGGCGGGTTGTTGGAAAGGACTCCGAGAAATTCATGCCCGTTTCCCCACGTATTTTCCCTTCCCTTTTCACGCCTCATCCTGGGCAACGCAAAGAGACCGTGTGGAAAAGGCACCGAAAATGAGAATAGTTGGACAGGAGACTCCAGCCGAGGGGGTTTTCAGTGAGGCGGGTCGTCCAACGGGTGGAAGCAGAGCGGCCCAAGGCTTCCCCGCGCCCTGGGGCCCTTCTCAAAGCCGAAGCAGACATGGAGGCTGCGCCGCCGGGGCAGTTTGGGCTCCCGCTGCCCCTCCAGCCCCTGCAGAAGGACCGAGCGGGCTGGTGGCCGGGGGCCGAGGAAGAGGAAGGGAGAAACCCTCCTCTCCCGCCATCGCTTCCCCCTGCGGCGGCTGCAGGTGGCACCACCTGGAAACCCGCGTTCGCGAGGCACATCTGGAGGTGGGACACGGCTCCCAGATGTGCCGGTGGAGGGAAGGGGGCTGTTTGGGGGCCCACCCGGGAGCCCCAAACCCTGCGGGGGCTGGTGGGTGGGGAGGGCAGGCAGCGGGGTTCGTTACCGCGGCCAATTAGCAGGGTTAATTAACGCGCAGGGCGGGAGAAGGCGGCCGCAGCGTCCCCCGGGCCGGGTGACAGGCCCCGGGCGGCCCGTGCCGCTGCTGCCCCCTTTCCTCCGGCCGGCGGCACCGCACCGCCGCCACCGCCCAGCACCATGACGTCACCCCCGGCACCGTGACGTCACCCCGCCCTTTCCCGGCGGGGAAGGGAACGTGGCGCCGTCGCCGTGGCGACGCGGCAGGTGACGCGCTCTCCCCGCGACCCTCCCCGGAAGTGGGCGGGGCGGCGCGGCGCTGATTGCGTCACCGGGGGGGGCGGTGGCGGCGGCGGCGGCGGCTTCTTCTCCTTCTTCTTCGGCGGCGGCTGGACGGGTCCGGGGTGCCGCCATGGAGAGTGCCAGCCAGGGTAGGGGCGGCGGAGGGAGGCAGCGCTTCAGCCCCCGGGGACGGGCTTTCGCCTCCGGTCGCCTTGTGGTGGGGGCGCCCGGGGACGGAACGGGCCCTGACGGGGGGAGACGGGCCCTGAAAAGGGCGGCCCGGAATGGGGGAGACGGGCCTTGACGGACGCCGCCGTGAGGGGAGAGGCGGCCCCGAGGGAGACGGGGGGCCGCCGTCCGTAAGGGAAGAGGCGGCCCTTCGGGGGGGCCGCCGTGAGGGGGGAGCCGGCCCCCGGGGAGACGGGATGGGGGGCGGCTGCTATGAGGGGAAAGGCGGCCCCCGGGGAGTAGAGAGCTGGCCCGGCAGACGCCGAGCCTGTGGGCCTCTCTGGGCGCTGCTGGCTCCAGGGCCCCGCGGAGGACGCTGGCGACTCGTCCCAGGGTCCCCCTCCCCAGCCCCCGGGGCTTGTCCCCACCTCTCCAGGGCTTGTCCCGTCCCCGTCCTGTCCCCCCACCCTGCCGGCTGGCATGGGCCCTGCGGGTATTCAGCAGCTGGTGCTGGGCAGAGGAGCTATTTTTGACAAGCAGAGCAGCGCTTGTGTCGCTTATGAGAGATGCTCATGGAGGAAACCCCGCTGGAGGTTTCTCTTCCTCTCTCTGTGAAGCCCCCGTCTTCATCTTTCCCATCAGACTGCCCGGGTTTGCATAAATTGCTTCGCTTGCTGGCTGCTCATTCTGTCTGCCCTCTGCTCCTTGTCTGTGACAGATATCAACCTTAACTCTCCCAACAAAGGTCTGCTATCGGATGCCATGACAGATGTTCCTGTGGATAGCGCGGCTTCGGCCAGGACCGCTGCACCCCAGGGACTGACTCTCGCTGAAGAGGAGGAGTTGAGATCTGAGCTGGCGAAGGTAATGGGGCACTGGTGTTTGTCAGGGGACGCAGTTGTGCTCCACTGCGGAAGAACAAAGCTACCGGAGGAGGACTTGGGGGTTTTTTTGTTTTTTTTTTTTTTTTTTAATTTTGCAGTGATGTTACCTTTGGATCTCTTGCCTAATTGTTAAAATGCACAAAGCTGGCAGATACTTCAAACACTGTGGCTGGTATGTTGCCTGCTCTTTCCCAGAACAACTTAATTTAGAGCTGTAAGGAAATAAGTGGCTTTTGATGCTGTGAGCTTAATCTAAGCTTTTAGCTTCATTTGAAGCAAGAAAACACTTTAAACAAATGGTAAGCAAAAGAAATTTGTTTTTCCTTAGGAAGCTGAAACAACAGAGCACTTCACATACTTTCTTTTTCTACCTTTTTCTCTTAAATATTTATTACACTTTATAGCCAACTATTTTTGATGCCTACATGCTTTTGAAGAGCTGAGGGTTTGTAATGTAATATCCTCAATTTTGGGCGCCTTTGGGGGTTTAAAGCTCAGTTTATAATTTCTATCTGAAATGTCGCTGAAAATAATTGCAGCAGTTCTTCTTAGTCCTTTCTTTTATTCTTTGACTTGCAAGTTCTAGCAAGGGAGGATTTTGCTACTCTGGGTGGTCAGGCACATCTTGGTGAGCTGTGGTTAAAGTAGAAATGAACCCTCTCTGCATGGAAATAACTTGAGAGTACTTTGGAAACGTTGTAAGAAAGATTTCTGAGGAAAAACTCTTTGCTTTAATGACATCAGAGTAAAAGAATCATGAGATAGAAAGCTTAGTTAATAAGGTTTGGCAACTGATTTTTATCTACCATTGAAATTACAAAGCCGGAAATGAGCTCTGTTAATCCTGGTGCCATTAAGTTGCCTGTACAGTGACTTGTATGGATATTTTCCCAATTGAAGTCTGAGCTATAGGCCTCCCATTCCAGCACCCTTCATGTTCAGTTGAATGGTTCTGCATGTACCTGATGTTCCTAACAATTCTTTAAATTCATGTTAATGAAGTCCTGCTAATTTTGAGGGAGGTAGAAAGTTGGCTTAATTTTCAGAATCTCATTGAGCTGTGATTTAGGCCAAACCTCTACCTCTCTCTAAGGTTGAAGAAGAAATTGGTACTCTCAGGCAAGTTCTGGCTGCTAAAGAGAGGCACTGTGGAGAGCTGAAGAGGAAGCTAGGTTTGACTCCCTTGGATGGGTTAAAGCAAAACTTGTCTAAAAGCTGGCACGATGTCCAAGTCTCCACTGCGTAAGTGTTACTTGTGTTGCATGTTTCAGATTTAAATATGACTCTATATTAATTATTTCCCAGCAGCATATTCCAGGACTCTTCCAAGTGGCTGCAGGCTTTTGCTCTGATGGGTTTGTAGAGTAAAAGGCAGTCAAAACCATTCATTTTGTTGCTATCGTGTGTCAATGTCTTTATGTCGGCATAAACAGAAGTTTCATGTCTGTGATCTGGATAAATTGTAGCTGGATGCTCTTTCCCATGATGTTGGAGATCTAGATCACCACTTAACAGTTCAGTTTGTCCATTTCTACCTGTTCTTTGAGATGCAGGCAACTGCTACCTTGTTCTGAACTCAGGCTCAAAGAGAAGTGCAAGAAGTTTCAAAGCTCTGCTGCATAGTGCTAGTTTAGAAGCTATTTCCAGAGTCGTATAGGCTGAATTAAAAAGCCTGCACTTCCTAGGAAAAAATTCTGTAATGCTAGTGCGCATTACACATAGTCATTTCTGCGTAAAGATCTGAAATTAGACTGACTGTTCCTGAATAGGCATTAAGGGCATGATCACTGCAGGGCTTGACAGTGCCAAAAGGAGACTCAAAGAGGTGAGTTTGACCCTGCAGTTGTGCCCAGATGTAAGGGACTCTCAGTGCCCATAGAGAGATCGTTCAGTCGAAAAAGTCTCATGTAACTTCACTGGGACTTGGAGATACTGACAGTGCTACTGCAGAGCAGATTGTTGAGCTGTTCACCTCACTGTTTAGTCTTTTCCTTATCTTTCCCTCCTACACTCCTGCCTGATTTCTGTTATTCCTTTGTAACTGAAATCTGTGTCATTGTCTTCTAAGAAATGAATATTGAAGTTATATTCATTAACACTTTCTGTTTCTAGTTATGTGAAAACATCTGAGAAACTTGGAGAGTGGAATGACAAAGTGACACAGTCTGACTTGTGAGTGCCTCGGGCTCCTCAGCAACACCTCCTTGCTCCTTGCTGCGTTCCCCGATTTGTGCTGCTACTTGTTCTCACAGGCATCAGGGGTTGACTGGGAGCTGGAGGCATGGTGAAGCAGGACTGTTATTAGCAGCATGCCTGGCTTCCAGCTATAAGCATTCCTCAGTTGCAGAGGAGATGAGTAAAAGTTCCTGCTATCATCTCTCTTGTAGTCTTGCTATTGCAGAATGGAAATTCCAATCAGTTACCAGACCACATCTTAAAAAAATTATGCAAAAAATTAACCACAGTTTCCCTTTAGCTGGTTATTGGTAGGTTAATCAGTTATCGGGTGTCTTATTAGTGAAACTCGTATCTTTACTGTGAAACTATTTCTCTTCTTGTGAGCAGATGTGGTAGGAATCAGTTTGATTATTGCCTTTCTGTACAGCCACAGGGGAGGTGCCTGAAGGCATTTACTTGTAGCTGAAAATAGGGGCTGTGCAAATGCAAATATATATATATTAGCTTTTGGAAGCCGCCATGTAGTGGCTCTTCTGCATTGATGTATGTGACCCTTTTTGATTATATCAATGCTAAAAGCCATGAATTTTAGTCTTTGCAGTATATATGAGCAGGTGAGAAATGCAGACAAAGAACATCTATCTGCTTTTGTCTCTAGAATACATTCTTTGATGATATTAGACCTCCATTCATATTAGAGACACGAATCACTTTGATTCCTGCTGCGTAGCTGAACATAAGGGAGACATTGAATGTTTTCTGCACTGAAGATTCTCTCCCTTCTATGCCTTGTATTGAAGGAGATGATTATTTAGCTAAGAGGAGAATGTGGGCTGGAAATGTCTCGTCAGTAGGCAAGATGGCACTGATCTAATTGGGGAGAGTTATACTTCTGGGTGATGTGGACTGCCTGTGAAACGTCACCTCCTCTGAGCGCTTCGGTGTGTTGTCTGAGCTGGCAGCAGATGCTTTCTGTGATTCTTGTATTTGTTCTGTACCTGCAGTGTTAATTCTCATAACCCCTAAGGTACTGTTTTCTATGTAGCAAAACATGATTTCTAAAGATTAGAAAATGAAACTAAGTTTAATGGTTTATCCAGGTCATGCTATATTGGTAAAATGTAGCTTTGGGTGTGGCAGTCAGATTTTATTTTTTTTGGCCTTGAGTTCATTTCACTACTCTGTGTTCTTAGTATATAGCCACCACACAGCATGTAGGAAGGTAACAGAAGATGCAAAGTCTGTGAATTCTTGACACCTAAACTGCAGGCTTTGTTTCTTTGTGCTCAGGGTTTGAATGTGCTTAAATGAGGAAGAACCCAGGGCTTTAGGTGTCTTCCCCCGCTCAAACAACAGCTCTCTTCCTTCTGGCTGTAACAGAGAAGGGTGGAAGCTATTGTCAGAGAAATAAAACCTATGGTATTGTAACGAGATGCTAATAATGTGGGAAGTGTCAAAAGAAGCATCTGTAGTAAGTCTCGGCACTGTATCTAACCTCCATTGTGTTTGTAGATATCTTTCAGCCAGCAGCACACTGGAGGACTGGAATGAAAAATTAACTCAATCAGAAGCGTGAGTGTCTTAACCTTCAGCGTTAGCAAATGCTTTCATGAGAGTCTGCTGTCACTAACGTTCTGTGCCCCTTCTCACAGTTCCTCTGCTTTGACTAGGCCTATTTAAACATTTCTTTTTTCTAGCTATCACTTTTTTAGCCCAATAAATGCCTTTTCTGGGAGAGGGAGCTTTTCCTTATGTCAGTACTTAAATGATGTCATTTTAGTCCACGTGATAGTCTGCCTGCTCTCAGAGGAGAACTGGCTGAAGCCACTGGGTAGCTGAGATCTTTGCACCACATGTTATATCTTCAGCTGACAAGCTGTGGAATAACCAGACTGACCTCTTCTTACCCTCAACATGCTCTGTAGGAAGCAGGAGCTTTGGTTTTTGCTGCGGTACCTCATGAGAACAAATAGAGCTGTAGTGTCCAAAGCAATTGTTCTGGCACGTTGGGGCCCAAATGGACTTGAATGGGTTAAACCTCACAGCTGTTATACTCCAGTTGTTGGCTGTGAAGGTCCCTCAGCCACGTTTTTATTAAATGCCTAGAATTAAATTCTCATCTGGACTAAATTATGGAAGCATATTATGGAAGTTAGCCTTTGTCCTTCTCACTACGTCTTTCCCACAGTATATCGGGGAATCCTTTGCAGTGATGCGGGGGAGCAGGCAGGTAGTGTTGTTTCCTGAACTGATTTAAACTATGGTGAGGTAGGAGTATGAAATCCAGTCCTTTGAGCTGGCTTGTTATTGGCAGCGTGTCTGTGAACAGAAGGTTTTCTTCGTGAGGTGGGTGAAAGATGAGCAGAGATAAAAAGAAGGAGTATGAGAAGAAACTTTCAAGTGTGCAGGTCTACTTTCAATGTTCTGTGTATGTTTTCTAGATTAAGAAGGTGTAAACTGTCACTGTTTCACTTGCTAAGTAGGATGACCTTGGTTTTTGTGCTTGGTGACAGTGTGACTGACTCCAGCAGTGTTTAATCAGAGTTCCTCCCTGGGTGTGCCTGCTAGAATAGAAAACTTCTCGTTATATCTGTTTCCTTGTACATAGTAAGTGCCAGAAATGTGGCGGAAGCGTGCTTTTGTAGAGCACTTAAAGCCTGAATAGCTGTGGCACGCTAGTTTTCCTGCTTGCTTTGGCACTAGACAGAGTGACAATTCTTGCTAGCAAGGTAGATGCTGATTAAAATGGGGAAGTGAGGGGGATTGAAAGGTATGATCCCAGCAACGTTTCAGAAAACAAACAGAAAACAGAAACTCCGTCTAAAGCTCAGTAAATGTGAAGAGTCAAGTTCAAGAAATCCAAGGATGAGGTTTTATTCATATATTTTGGGGGTTTTATGCAAATGCATCCTCTTTCCTGTTTCAGAGTTTCTCTGCATTGTAACTAATGAGCATCCTGACTGAACTGGGAATGGGCTGAACTCCTGACCTTATTGTGCTTTGGTGCGCTGCTGAATTTCCTGGTAGTTCCCAATCCTGGCCACAGACTTGCCCTCTGCAAGCAGTACATAGACAGGACAGAAATCATCCCAATCTGTTCCCAGCTTGTTTCATTGTAACCAGGATGCAACATGGCTTCGATGGTTTGTGTACTTAACCAGACCACACAAATGGCAATCACTGGATAAGAGCAAGTGAGGGGAAGCTGGTATTAATGGATAAAGGAGGATTTGAGGGTGCAGGTCTGGCTTCTCCCCGTCAGGGTTTATAGGAGAGGGGTGCATCCTCTGGTTTGAGTACCAGAGGATGAACGCCATAGGGCATAGGTCACTTCTGCAGCTTCTGCTGCTGCCAGCTGCCTGTTAGTAGAGCAAGGTATTAATCAGAGCTCTTATTTATTTACTCCCAGATTTGGATTGTTCTATTGTGCTTTGTACTGCTGCTAAGGGAAAAAAGTGAGTGATTGTGAATTTAAAGCCATGGTAAACCTGGCTGTGTCTCTTGCAAGGAGAATAGTTGCGCTTCTAGGTCAGGGCTGGGCGTAGTTAAGTTGCATTAAAGTCTTGTATAACCTGATCCCTGGTTGTCACAGATGCAGCTCCACATGTGTGTCTGACAGCAGTTCTGGGTTAAAGAGCTTCTCATCTTGGCTGCACTCTCCTGGCTCTGCCTCCTGCGTTGCAGTGGTGGAGGTGTGTACGTGTGTGTGGGAGCTGTGGATGTAGGATTAGACTGCTGGCGATCTGATCTGGCTGCTGCTGTCTTTTCTTCTTCCAAGTTTATATTTCAGCCGCATCGTTTCCTTGGTCTAGACCACTGTGTCAGCACAAACAGTTGTGCTGGCATTGCGAAGGAGCACATTTAGTCAGAAGGAGCAGCGCGTGAATGCTAGATCTTCAGTTATCTTACGAATACAGCTGGCAAGTGTGGAAAAAGCAGTTGGAAAATCTCTGGCCTTTATCTGCTGAAGTTTGCAGCGTGTGCATGAAGTGATGGTGTCCTTTGAGTCTGTAAACCATTCCTCTCACTGCTTCTCTGGTGCTCAGTGCTGATTTCTGAGAGTTGAATGCCAAGCAGATGTAGAAGTTAGCACAACATACTTCAGTGAGCATGAGGTCTTTGATGTTTCTGTTAGGCAGCTGTAAATCAAACCCCATGATAGGACTCAGTCAGCTGGGGAGGAGCCTGACTGCTGAAGGGGTTTGAGATCCTCCTCTTCCAAAGCAACTTTGGCCCTAGGGTTCCACAGCTATTGCGATAGGAAGGCACGTGTAAGAGCAAGCGGTGTTGGTGCTGACCAGTTCACTCCTGACTTGTCCTTAAATGACTGCTTCTTGCAAAAGATTGTGCTGTGGAGAAACAGTGTTGAGACCTCGCTGTTGGGCCACACTCAGGTTATTCTGGGGTCACTGAATTCAAGAGAAATTGGTCTGAAAAATGTTTGTTATAGGAATTTTCTTTCAGGAGCAGGAAGAGGGAAGGTAAAGCTGATGCAGTTTTGCCCTCTTCTGCATAAGTCTCGTATACATTCTTGATTCAGAAATACTTGATACTTGGTTGTGGTCTTAAACAAAAAAAACCCCACAACAACAAAAAAACCAACATGTTGTAATTGGTATTGCTTGAATCCAGTTCAGGTGCTGCGGTGCTGTCTCCTGCACTTCTGTCTGGAGAGAATGAGATATAAATAAGTCAGCTGTCATCGTGGTGCTTCTACGCTTGGGAGCTCAGGCATGAGAAAGGAGGTTAGGCTGTTTATAATGCCCTTCTAAATATCCTAGTCAGGCAAAAAAATAATCTCAAGCTGAAATATTTGGAATAAGAAAACTTCCCTTAAATTGTTGGGCTTGTTTTCCAGCCTAAGTCTTTTCTTTTTTTTAATAATTTGAAGAATGCCATAAATCTAGATGTTAATCACCAACTGTGGAATAGCTTAGAGAGGATCAGTTAATGAAAGTGGCTCAAAGAATCTTTGTTCCTGAGACTAGTCTCATGTGAAGGAAACAACGGTTCTCAAGTGTCTGTCTTCTCCAGCTCTGGTACAAACTGAAATGTAATCAGCTGACAAATACAAGCTGTCAGACTTCTTATGTATTGTGGTTAATGGTAACTGATAGGAAACTTCTCTACCAATTTATTTCAAAACAGCAAGTTGTAGAGATAATGCAGATTCCTCTATTTCTTTCCTATCCGGTGATGTTAGTCTTGCCTCTTTCCTCTGTAACCTAACACTACAACAAATGCTATAACTTCTTCAAGGCTACAAGCATATTGTAGAATAGGTTCATAGACTTATTTTTTTTCAAGGAGACCAAAAGATAGTTGTAGAGCAAATAGGATCCGATGCTATGGTGTTTCCACATGGGAATTTGGGGCTGGTCATTCATTTTCTTCCCCCCACCCCCCCATGTTTGTCAGATTTAAGAACATATGGTCAAAATGGTGAAGTGAGTATATAGAAAGGTTTATCCTACACTTGCTGCCACCTTAAAACTTCCAGTCTTTGAATATGTGCAAGACTGGAAGGGCCTCTTTCGGTGGAGTCAGTGCAGCTCACTAACCTAGCTTCTTTCCTTTAATATGGAAGGGGAGGGTGTGCTTCTTGCTTTCAGGTGCTACCCATTAGTTCAATTTATGATGTTCTTTTTCTATTTAGTTATAAGAAGACCCAAGAAACCCTTTCCCAGGCAGGACAGAAGACTTCAGCAGCCCTTTCCAATGTAGGTTCTGTTATCAGCAGGAAACTTGGTGACATGAGGTAAGATTTCTGTTTTGCGCTCTGGTGCTTTGATCTTGTTTTCAAACAGTAATGAGACTTTAGACAATAACTAGGCTTTTTTCCATTTTTCTGCTTAGTTGGCAGTACATTGCTGTTGATGGTCTACCTTCTCCTGTTTAGCCTTGTACATCGCAGTTTAGGACAGATTGAACACTTATTAAAGACTTCATGGGATAAAATCTGTTCTAAGGCATTTAAGTTTGATTTGGGTTAGGAGAACTGACAGAACGTTTTTAGCAGCCTTCCCCTTTTAACTATCCAACAGTTTCACTGCAGCTTTTACATCATATGTAAGAAACTGGTATTAAAGCTTACCTTTTCCATTCATTATTGGATTGTGGAAGTGTGTTTTCTCAGCGTTACTGTTTAGGATTAGAAAGGGGTCATCACTCCTGTGCTCTGTTATGCTTTAAAATGGGGCAAAGTCTGGATAATGCATTTCATGCAGTTTCCAGTCCTGTGTGTCAACTTTCCTTGGAGAAGGGCGGTATGCCTTCCAGGCACAGTTATGTCATGTTGATTGGAAGATACTAATTGATTCAGAAGATCGTGACAACATAAAAAAGTTCTTGTGGTTGGTGGTTATCTCGATTGCTTAAGCAGATGACCGCTGAAGGGGTTGCAAATTTAAACCTCTCTGAATTGGAAAGTAGAGGGCTGGTTCCCTCGGTTGCAGACTGAGGTTCTTGCTTTGAGTTTCTCAGCTGTGCAAAGTTCAAGGTTAGAATTGGTGATTTACCTCATCTTCAGAAATTTAAGCTAAAGATTGCTTCCCCATTATTGGCAACGTCCAAGTTTTTCATGCAGAATACCGTGTCCATGTTTGTTTGTTTTTTTTTTTTCTTGGAAATGAGAATGAGAGCTATTTCTGAATTTGCAGCCTGTCTAGGCTACTGGGGAAGTATTCTTAGAGTTTGTGTTTAACATGTTGTACCAGATCTTGGATTGAATGGGTAGCTGTCATTCTTTGTAGGGAATTTCCTATTCCACTGTGGCTGGGACTATCCAAGTGGTAAGAACTTGTTGGCCTCTGATCACGTAGTACTGATTTATTCTAGTGCTGTCCTCAGAGTTATTTACTGTGTTCCTGGAGGGTAATTTTTGGTGAGTGTTTTCAGTAGCTCACTTCTCTGAATTTGGCAGAGGACTAGCTGGCTTCCTACCCTTTGCAGTATTCAAGTTTTAACTTTTCTTTCCTGGAAACTGCCTAGTCCGCTGGAAGAAGAGATTTGCATGTAATCACAGTACATTACAGATACTGGCACAAGATGTGGTGGTAACATGTTATGCTAAACTGAAAAGTGAAGTAAATTTGGGGCCAAACTTCTGTAGTCTGGTCAGGCTGTTGTGGCAAAGGATGGGAACTGTGCTTTTGGGACCAAACGGGTAACTTGTGAACCAGTGTTGCCACTGGAAGAAGCCGTTTTGGCAGGCTTTGTCCTGCCTGTTGTCTTTTGGTTGGGAGAATGCTGTTCACCATGCAGCTGCAGAAATGTTTGTGCCATCCCAGGAGCAGGTAATGGAAAGAAAGGATGCATGGCTGAAAGAGTGTGCTTGTTACTCCTGGTGACAGAGCTGCTCTGACATAGTCGTAGTGAAAACTGGCTGGGGATGCTGGCCTGGATGACTACAAACAAGTCAGACCTTTGCAGCAGTGGTATTGCTCAGCATTCATCACCAATTTAAACATCTGCATTCTGTTTTATAGCTAATACCTTGGGTGATGTATTATGAAATAGAGGCAGCTTCTGTCTTATCACTCGGGAATCCCTGCCAAAGTTATTTCAGCAGGATTTGCTTTCTTTATGTGGCCCTATGGGGGAACACAGTAATGATTTTTTGTTAAGACTTTCAGTTTTTCTGTCTGCATATAAACAGACTTCTGTCTCCTGTACTGCATTCAAGTCTTGATATTTCCGATTCTGAATAAGGTTTAACTCTGAGCATAAGTTTCTGCAGGAGTTGTCCCACTTCCTACCCTTGCCAGGTGAAACTGTGACTGGTGTTCTGATATGTGAGCAGAGCTGAGGAGGAGTGAAGTCTGTTGTATTGTTGTGATCACGTCTCTGAACAAGTGGGGGTGATCTTTTTTTCCCAGAGAATCCATACAGGCCTCGTAGCCTACACTGCAACCTCTGTTACTGTACTTTCTTTTTTCCTCTTACACTACAAATTCACTTGTAAAGCAGGTTTATTTTCCATCACTGGAAGTGTTGAGATAACAGAAGGGATTTCCTTGTTTAGTCAGCCTTCACCGGTTGATAAATGCAAGGAAGGCACGATGAATGGGGCAAACACCTCCAATACATGGAGGGCGTAGTCATAATTCCATTAAAAATGCTTGGACCAAAGTGCTATGAAATACAAGTAATGTGTCCCTGGGTTAAGTCTTTAGGGTTGCTGTTTTCTGGTCAAAATAACTTTAAATGTTATAGCTGTGAATTGTAAGGAGACGTTGTGAAGATAATGTGGTAACTGCACGCCAGTTGCATTAGTGCTGCTGCTGTATTAGCTTGCCTTGAGGGGAGAAAATGTAGCTTAATTAGTGGGTGGGACTCTTCCAAATTCTGGCCAGTTCAGCTTTTTCTGTTATCTCCACTTACAGTTAAAAAGTAAATTGGCTTTTAGATGTTCTGTTCCTGCGTTTTACTGACCCTAGTAAACTGCTAAATTGGAAGTGTTTTCTTTTTGTTGATAACAGCTTGCTTTGTCGTTTTATGTCCCCCAATACACTTCACGTTGCCTGAAGTTTGCTGCTGTACATAATACTACAAGCAAATTCATTGTGAAATGTTAGCCTGAGCCCCAAAGGTGCCTGCAAATTCCTGAATTTACATAAACTTTAAATCCTTGTGAAAGGAGGAAAAGGGTTACTGCTGTGTCGGGGCCAAGATACTGAACAGATGATCCAGTGCTTGTGGTATTGCATACAGAGTAGCATGATGCATGGATGTATGTTATCTGTGTTCTCCTTTAAGCAAGAGTAAGTAGAAAGTTAACTTATTTTGCATGCAAAGACAGCATTTCAAGGAGTCTACCTACCCTGCCAAAGAGCTGACTTGGATGCATGGGGAAATAAAACCATAAAGCCTAACGTCTTCGCTCTGGCTGTAAAGAACAGCCCGTGTACCCCTTTCCAAGGTACTTAAGATCCAACTTGCCATGACTGCTTCCTGCTGCAGAGACAAAAATTATATTTAAGTGGAATAAAACACTGCTTCTGGTAAAAGAAGCTCCTTTAGAGCCTCCTAGTAATCTTACTACTAGAAGTAGGAAATCTCGGTCTGTTATTTCAGACTACCGAGATGCTACTGCATTGCAAAATCACTTGTGGAAATCTGGTAACCTGTGGGCGGGTAGTTTGCCTTGAAACCTAAAAACGGGCAAGAAGGTTGTGGGGTAAACATGATACCTCTTATCCAGATGCTTTTATCTTTATTATGCGGAGATGTGTTTGTTCTCTGAGCTGTAACTTTTGAGATCTGCAGGCTTGGCAAGATAGTGTGCAGGTATCTGTTGCAGGTTCCTGTTACAGAAATTCTCAACCAGAGTCCTAGCAATGCTGTCCTTGTGTGAGAGCTCATGGGGGGGGAAATGGGGAAAGGAGGTATCTTTACCAAAGTATTTAGCGCTTGATAAAACCCTCAGGTTAGGAAAATGTGCCCTTAAAAAATAAAAAAATCACATGAAAGTAATGTATAGGGGTAGGTAAAATGTTCGGGGGGGGGTTGCTGTTGTTGCACACCCACTCCTTTCCCTCCCGAGCACCCTGGCTCTTAAGTTGCTGTAGGTGCTGTTATTGTTCTCTGAAAAATGTCTTAGCTTGGCTTGAGTTAATGAAAAGCATTTGGTTTCTGCTTGCTTCCGCAATTTATTTTGAGAGGCTTCCTCCTGGGTAGTTGACTTGGCTGCCCTATGATCCTATGACCGTGTCCTTGCTTAGCTGCCCTGCATTTAGTGTTGAGATCCGAACAAGTGTCTGATTGTTGCTTCCCTTTCTCCCTGCTGCCTGCGGCTCCTCCCAGGGCTCACCCCTTCTCGCATTCCTTTAGGTAAGATATTCTTCAAGGCTGCTAAAAGAGCAGACGTTTCTATGCCAGGCCCTTGCAGATGTTAAAGGGGAAGCTGATTATTTAAGCCTTGCCTACACTTTTGACACAGATTGAGAAACCTGTCACAAACCAATGCCCTATAATTGACTTTTGTATCACAGTTGCAGTTTGCAGTTAAATATTTGTGCTTACTGTCCTATGTCTAGAAAAACTAAGTTCTGGGCTGCAGCTGTTAAATGAGGGAAGAAAGGGCTGGCTCTTGCCGCTTTGGTTGTCCACAGCAGGCTGTGTGTGTACAGTGAGTGCTTAAGAACCAGGGGTACGCTGCTTTTGCACGGTGTCTGTCTAAAATTGTCATTTAACTCTTTCCTCCTTATTCTGAATGCTTCCGAGTAGCAGTTACTCCATTCGCCACTCGATAAGTATGCCAGCGATGAGGTAATGTAGCAAATACCCGTGTCTCCCGAGTGGGGTTGGTGGGAGAGTACAGCTGACTGTTGTTACTGGGTTTTTGGTTGACTTGTACAACTGGTTTCCTTCTTAAGCAGGCCCCACTTGGTGTATGGGGTAACCACGTCCTGCAGTTTGGGTAATTCAGGGTGGTTTTTTTTACCCAATCTCTTTTTATGGTTATTAGTCCAAGAACAACACAGGTGTTAAATGCAGTGTTGCAACTGTACTAAAGTCTAATTAAAATTTGCAGCTTGCAGGGATTACAGGGCAGGGATTACAGTCTTCCTCTCGCAACGCACTGCACAGCCATTGCTAATACCAAGATGAATCCTAACTTGAACCCTCAGTCTCCAGCGTGGAAGCTCAGTGCCCTTCTCACGTGCCCTTGTGCTGCATTAGGTGGTGATCTCTGTGCAGGAGAAATGACTGGCAGGGCTGGATGAGGCCCACAGAAGCCCGCCCTCTCTTCATCCTCGTTCCAGATTAACAGAGGTTATTTTATAGGCACAGATATAAAGTGACGCTTTTGAACGAAAATAACTTAGATGAGGCTAGTCATCTCCCAGTGCTCCCACAGCTTAGCCTGGGGAGAGCAGCTCTGTGTGAGTAATTGCCCAGTCCCAGCGCACAGTGCTGAGCACTCCCCTGGAATCATTTGCAAGTAAAGGAGCTTGTTATGTTGTCAAACAATGGACCTGGATTTCTTGCTAGAAATAAGAAATACTCTGAGTAATTTATTACACTGTGGTTTTTATGAACATTTCGTGATGCAAATGATCACTCCTGTAGTAATAAAGCTGCCCATAAGTACAGGCACACAGCCCTTGCCCGTCTTGCCCATGGGATGTATAATATGGAAAACTGAAGCCTTTTGTTTTAAATCCTTTTCAGCTTTTCCTTTCCATTATTTAAGACAGCATGCTTTTAGTTGGAAGCCTGGTAAAACTTAAGAGCTAGTTTCTTCTCTACTTATTGTGCATTGATTCCCTAGTGAACTAGGACTTGTTTCCCTTAACATTTTAGCTTAAGCAATTGAGTGGATTGCGTGTGGTATAAATGTTTTCCTTCAGAGTTTGTACATGGCATTCTTGTCTGATATGCCTGAGAGATTTGTGCCAAAGGCTGTGAGGAGCTGGAAGTGTTCTGGGTGCCGCTGTCACTGCATGGGAGAGGCCAGAGAGCCCAGTCACACTGTACGATTTGATTTAATTAAGAACTAACTTGTCTTGATTTATTCTTTGTTTGTTTGTTTTTTTCCCGTCTCCTTTCTTCAAGGAATTCTGCGACCTTCAAGTCATTCGAAGATAGAGTTGGGACCATAAAGGTAACAGCCTGCTTTGTCTTGTAAACATGTAGGGTGAAGCCTCATGCAGAAACTTTAATTTCTGCAATGTTTTCCTTGTAGACTAGAATTTGCGCAAACGGCCTCTCAGATATGTGAAGTCTTTGCTACAGTAGGTGACCTTGACAAGGGGGAGTCGACTTGTTATTCTCCGTGCTGGTTTCTTGTTATCCTAACTCTCTCTTCTCTCCTTTCAGTCCAGAGTGGTGGGCAGCAGGGAAAACAGCACCGATGGCCTCCACTCCCCCTCGGGAGCCGGAGACAACCCTCCACAAGACAACGCTCCTTTTTAGACCTGCGATGTGGCTTTGCACGGCTGTGCACAACTGTAAGAGCCAGCCCCCTCCCTCCCAAATCTTCACAACAGCAACAACATGCGAATCCTAGAAGGGGCTGAGAGCCAGTCTGGAGAGATCCATCATTCATTCATAGACACTGCTGCTGGATCTAAGTCAAATAAAGAGAATGCAAAGTTTTGTACACAAAAATAATATTTTACACTAAAGTTTGTAGGTTAAATGTATCACTGCTGTCCTCTTGGGAGAGCATGTAAGATGGAGTTTCCTTAAAGTAGCTCAGAAATGCCAGTGGTATAGATAAAACCAGTTTTCCCTTGTCTGACCTAGCTTGGAACAGATACGTTGCCCTGAGCAGTGTGAGGAGGGCAGTTATTGGAGAAGCCAAGTGCATGGGCATCTTAGCTTCAGCTTCTGGCTACAGTCTCTGTTCGGGGCATGCCGTGCAGCTTCTCCATGAGCTCCCAGGCTTCTCCTGTTACTGTTTTCTCTGGCTCCCATTGGAGTAGGCTGGTAAATGGGGTAAACAGTTGGGTTTTTTCTGGGCTCCCAAAAGGGAAACTTCACTTAGCAGCTGCCTCGTTGTTACACTAATGCTCTAGCTTTAACAAAACTAAAAATCTTTATTTTTAAATGCAATGAACTTTAAAGAAATAAAGCTTAAAAACAACAACAACAAAAAAGCTTTGGCATCATATTAGGGAAATGCTCCCTTGGACTCTGAAACTGAATTGCAAGCCTTACATCACCTTACGCTTTACTCGTTTATGATTTTTTTTTTTCTATAGAGAAGACTGCAAGGGTTATAAAGCTGGATGTTGAGCACTGGAGTTTTGCATCATGCAGTAGTAGCAGCATGCTTATAAGCCAGTTGTTGTGTTAAATTCAGTGGTGCACTCCATTTCCTGAGTGTATGAAACTTGCTTCTCCCTTCTCAGCTTACGCCTTCGTTCTTGGAGGAAGAATTTCTGAAGGCTGCTAGCAACAGGGCCAGATTAAAAAGGCCAAAGCTGTCTCTAGCACTACGGACACCGTGTTGGAGGGTCTCTGTTCTGCTCTCTCTGGGCTCCTCCATCTGGTACATCTGACTGTCACTGGATGGGTTTTTCACTTGAAAGCCCCGGCTCTAACCTTGGTTTACAAAACTGGCAGAGAGTCAATGGAGCTCAACCGCTTCCCCCAGAGGCTGGATGTTTTGCTCTTTTGATGTCCAATTTCATTGCTCAGGAGCTGAAAAAGTGCGAGTTTTCTTCTAGAGGCCTGATCTTATTCTAGGCGAGGTGCCTCCACATAGAAATACCTGGAGTGAGCAATTCTGTGCCTTAGAGGCGAAGTGGGACTTACTCAGGTCTTTAGACTTGCTTATGTACATATCTGGGTAGTTTTAGTGGTTTACCACCCTGGAGGCGCTGAACCGTCTCTGACCCTTCTTTAGAGAAGCAAGTTTTGACACTTAGCTGCTGATTAATCTGTTTCCCCCACCCCTGCTCCCCTCCCTCTGCAGACCTGGGGACACAGGATGAAATATTAGAAGGCAGATGTACTGGCAGTAGGTGGAGTGTAGAGTGTCATTTACTGGAGCTCCTTGTTTGACTGAAACTGGCCTCCCTGCGAGGAACAGAGCCAGTGAAACGGGGACTGCTGGAGCTTGGGTAGTGAACTGTTTCTCTATACAGATAAATAGTGAGGAAACTTGTCAATAAAGCATTCCTTTGGGAGAAAATGGGGTGAATGTTCTTGTCTTGTTCCATCTAACAGTACTGAAGTCCGCTTGTAGGTGCGTGTTATGAACTTGTCAGGCAAATGCCAACTGCCTGCAGCGGAGTGAGGCGAGAAGCAACTGAAATATTCTGTTCTATCCCTCTGGCTTGTTTGTCCGCTGGCTCTCTGGATGCTTTCTCAGGAAGGGATGTACTAAATACTTACGTTATGATGTTTCCTTTTCAAGATGCCGAATGCCAGCTGGTTCCTGAGACGTACCTGCGCTCAACCAAGGGCTGGAGAGCCATGAGCCCACGCTTTTTCTCCAAGTACCATCACGTTGATCCCTTCACCACCGGTGCTGCAGGTGGAACCAGACACGTCTCCAGCTCCCTCACGCCGTTTTCCTGAGCTCGGAGCGTGGGACCGGGGTCACAGTGCAAACCTTGGCAGTGGGGGCTGAGGCTGGAGAAACTTCTAGTGTGGAAAAGCAGCAGCTGTGGCGCTGGCTAGGATTTACGGCGTGGTACCTCAGGGAATCGGCTTCTTGGAAGCTCTGGCAGTCGCTACTGATTTAAACGGTGTAGGGGGAGCAGTGAATGTATGACTGGAGTTGGGAGCTGCTCTCTTAAATTCAGAAGGGCAGCAGAGAGCAGGCAAATAGGTTGTGAGAGAGGCCAGCAGAGCTCTGTAGCCGCTCAGTGTGCTGTGCCTGGCGGGGTTTGAAGCATCTGCTTGGTGGTGAGGTTTTGGCTTTGGTTTTGTGGGGTTTGGGGGTTGGTTTGTTTGTTTTGAGAGTTTTTCTTTTGCTACTTCCGTAGTTAAAACTACACCTCCGCAGCTGTGTCTGGGAGCAAAGCGGGTGGTGTGATACCCCCCCCAGTCCTGGAGGAGACACGCTGCAGGGAGCGCCCGGGCTGCGGAGCTGGGGCCCTGAGCTCCCCTGTGACAGCCCCAGGCATGGGGGGGGCATACTTTGCCACCCCCCCAGTCCCTTCCAGCACAGGATCTCTGGTGTTTTGAAGGAAGGTTAATTAAGCCTTCCTTTCCTGGTTACGAGCTTGGCAGTGTTTTTGTCATTTCCCCATTTCTGAGCGTGCTCCTGGCAGCTCTCGCGGGTGCAAACCCCTGGTTTCCTTCAGGGCTGGGCTCCCGACTGCAGCATCCCGTGCAAAGGACGGGGGATGCAGCTTCCTTCCCTGCAAAAACCCGGGACGAGGAGCACATGAAGCCCCGGCAGCCTTGTGAGTGCCCCCCTGCTCTGTGGTAACAGGGGGAGAAGGCTTTGACAGTGATATTCCTCTTCTGTTCATCCCCTGCCAACAGCCTCAGGGCGACAGAGCAGCTCGGAGGGGCTCAGGGCAGCCGCTGTCCCAGGGCGTCCCTCCTGCCGCCTTGGAGCCTGCAGAAGGTTTGTCCTGGAGCTTTTTCAGAGTCACTTCTCTCTCCTCCCTCTTTTTCCTGTTTCTTCCCTTAAATGAAACATCCTGGTATTAAATCTACGCTAACGAGGCCAGTGTGAGAGACCCATCAGCGCTGGGATCTTTGCAGGCAGTGACAGAGCCAGCAACCAAACCAGTGTCTGCTCTTTCCTGCTCCTCTGGTTTTACCGCATGATTTTCCTTTTCTTTCGATATCGCTGGGGACTTGCTGGGCCTCCCCTGACTGCTCCCGTGTTTCGAGGAGGGGTCCATGCTGAGTGGATGTTACCGATTGGGGATGCGGTAGCTGACGAGAAGTTTTTCCCATGGTGGAGCCTCTGGTGCTGCCGCCTCCCTGGGGCGATGCTCGTCTCTCCCTGCACCTCCCGCTGCTGCAGTTCGTCTCTGGCAGCTCCATTTTGTGAAGCATGGGGCCAGGTGACACAAATGGCCTGTTTCTAAGCCAGGTGCACATGCAGTGGTGTCTCTACCAGCCCCAGATGCTGCGCTGGATGGGTTGAGGGGGTAATTTGGGTCTGTTATGGTGAGCATCCAGCAAACAGGAGGGAGCTGAGATTCACTGGGGAAGGGAGAGCAGCTGGCGCTGCCGAGGAAGCCCGAAGCCACATTTTGGGGTGTGGTGACACATGAAAGAGACTCAGCAGTTGTCATCATCCCCACCACAAACACCTAGGGACAGGCTCACTCTCTTGTCTTGAAATGAAGACAATTCCTGGGAGATCTGGGAGGTTTGCCTCCTGCCCATGAGGAAGAGGATGAGAGCTCTCATCCCAGTAAAGCACCGGCCCCTTGCTCCTACATCACTGGGAGCTTCCACAACCCCAAAGCACGAGGTCAGATGTGGTGGCTGAGCAGCACAGCATCCCGTGCCCTTGCTCTCGTTTTCTGTGGCATAATCACCTGGTTTGGAGAGTTCTGGAAAGTCCAGTGCAGGGCACTGGGGTACCTGAGCCATCACAGGGAAATCTGCATTCAAAGGAGAGGACGAGCACCCATGCCTGAAGATGGGGTGGCTTAGGGAGAGGAGCTGGAGGTGCAGGGGCTTTATCAGGAGTGTTGAAGGTGAGGAGAAGCCAGATTGCTCCACCCCACCAAGTGGGAACAAGCAGATAAACAGCAGAATCGAGAAGTAATTAATTGCAAAAAGCTAGAAGGAGCCACTTTTCCCTGCTGGCACCACTCCCTGACCACCAGCCAAAACCGCAGCAAGTGTTTTTTTAAGGTATTTGACATTTATGCTCGTGCGAGGGGTTGCACAAGTGCTCCGGGAGCCTGCGCTTGGTCCCCTTGGGAAACCAGCCCCGGGGCTGTGTTCCTGGCCGAGCGGGCAGCGTCCAGAGCCAAGTGCTAGCCCAGGGCTCCCAGCCCAGGGTTCCCAGCCTGGGGCCACTCGCTGCTGCCCGGTGAGTGTGAGCAGCCGGGGCTGGCCCTGTGTGGGCACTGGGGTGGGCTCAGCAGCTCTTCTTGGGTGCAGACTCTGTGCAAGGTGTTGGGTTGGTGCTGGGCAGCCCCGTGTGTTGCCAGTGTTTCGGAGGGGGAGAGATGCCGGGTGGCCTCTGGAGCACCAGTGCCGGAGCTGGGAATGGGACATCGGCACCACCGAAGGAAGATGGGGCCGGAGCAAGGAGAGGATGTAGGTGTGTGATTAATGGCGATGACTCCATTGGCAAATGGGATTCATCATCCTTCATTTCTTTAAAACATGAGTCAGAGGCAGCAGACGGGAAAGGCTGTTAGGGCCGTGCTGGGAGGTCACAGGCCAGCGGGGGGGATGGTGGGACAGGGCACGGTGCCGGGCAGCATTCCCGCACCAGCACTGGGGTCACCCATGCCGGGACACACTGGATGGGGCAAAACCACCGGTGGGAAACAGCAGCGTTCCCCAGGGAGCGGCCAGGAGCACCGAGAAACGTGAGCATCTGGGAAAAGCACTCAGCCTCTTAATCTTAAAAATACCTGTTTTCCTCTAATTGTAAGTGCTCATTTGTTCATTAAAAGCAACTGGCTCAGCACGGGCAGCCCGTGCGGGGATGCGCAGGTGGCAGGCTGGGTGCAGTGCCCCGAGAAAAAGCGCCGATGCTGAAGTTGCTGCACAAACCCAATTTAAAACTGAGGGTCGATGCTCGTCAGTGCTGGGGGCTCAGTGCTCCAGCCCCCACCTGGAAAAGTAGCGAAGTCCCAAGTCTGCAGCCCAAAGGTGACATGCTGGTCCTGTCCCCTGCCCTGCTGCAGCCCCCTGCCCCGCTGCAGCCCCCTGCCCCGCCAGAGTCCCCTTCCCCGCTGCAGCCCCATGTTCAGCCCCAGCCCCATTGCAGCTCCCAGCCCCATGCTCAGCCCCCAGGCCCTGTTCAACCCCCTGCTCAGCCCCCGAACCCGTTGCAGCCCCCCCTCTCCCCATGCTTGGCCCCCTGCTCGGCTCAAACCCCCTGCTCAGCCCCATGCCCAGCTCCAGCCCCATTGCAGCCCCCCCGCTCCATGCTCAGCCCTCAGACCCAACTCCACGCTGGGCCCCCGGCCCCGTTGCAGCCCCCCTCCTGCTCCATGCTCAGCCCTTTGCTCAGCCTCAGCTCCGTTACAGCCTCCCCCCATGCTCAGCCCTCAGCCCCATTGCAGCCCCCATATTTTGTTGTCCTATCAGTCCCCCTGTCTAGCCTTAGAGTCAGCTCTGGCAGGCTACTACTGTTTACATCACTCCCTGGTGGTCTAGTGGTTAGGATTCGGCGCTCTCACCGCCGCGGCCCGGGTTCGATTCCCGGTCAGGGAAGTTATTTTTTTTTTTTCCCCCTTTTACCACGTTTTGCCCACTTTTCGCCCTTTCCCCTACCTTTTACCAACGCCACCGCCGTCCTGAGCCCCCCACGGCCCCGCACCCCGCGCTGCGCCGTGCGGGGGTGTCGGCCGCGTCGACGCGCAGGCGCGGTGCGCCAGCCCCTCCCCCGCCCGCCGTCGGCCTGGCCGGGTCCCGCTCGCTGTGTGGAGGCGGCTGAGGTAACGCCGTCGGGACCGGGGCGGCCGCCGCACGCCGGGAGGAGCCGCCCGCACCCCGGGGCCGGGGCTGCCCGGCCCCCGCCCGCCCGCCGGGCCGCAGGTGAGGGGCGGGAGGGGCCGGTGGCGGCGGCGCCGGGCCGGGCCGCGGCGGGTGGAGGCCAAGATGGAGCTGCTGCTGCCGGCGGGGGGGGGGCCGGGGGAGGGGGGCGGTCTGAGGCGAGGGCAGAGGGGACCGGCGAGGCGGCAGTGCCTCTTGCCCGCTCCCGGTGGCATCGGCTGGCGAGGGGGGAAGGCCGAGCATCCCTGCCCGGCGGGGCGGCCTGTGTGCGTCCCCCTCACACACACACCCGGGATCCCCCGTCCCGGGAGGGTGGAAATCCCGCGTCCCCCCCGCTCCCGCCCCCACCTCCAACCCGCGTCCGCCCGTGGGGCTGCGGAGGCCGCGGCCCGGTGGGGATTTGAGGGGAGAAAAAAAAAACCCAAACAAAAGGGCCTGGGAAGGTGAATTCTAAATGAAAGTCATGGGCGGTGTGTGCGGCCGTGAGTCACCGCCGTCAGGGGGGACCCTCGCTTCCCCTGCGCTCGCAGCGTTCTGCTGGTTTTTTGTGTTGTTTTTTTTTAACAAAAATATGATTTGTAGCTGCTGAGATGATGATGATGCGCTTAATGAATGACGTGTCAGCAAGGGGAAGTAAATCCAGCCTTTCTAATGAGAAACTTGCCAAGGCAGCATAATTCTATTTATTCGTGCGGCGTCTTCTGGTCCTCGAATTAAGCATTCCGGTCAGGTCATCCCGGTGGTACGGAAGGCGACTGGAGGCAGCGGATCCACGGATAACACTCGGCTCTTGCTTTTATGCTTTATCGGTATCTTGCTGTCACACACGCAGTGACACAAAGCCGTTGACTTTGTTACCGGAGTACATTGCACTGATGGAGCCGTTTCTCCCTTGGAGAGCAAGGTGAAAGCCATCCGGGCCTGACTGTCGCCATACGACACAGGAAAGGAAAGCCAAGCCTTTCTATCTTTATTTTTTTAGGTTTGTTTTTACTGGGGCGTTAATTTTCGTGTGCTGCGAGACGTTGCTGTAGAGCTGTGTGTGCTTAATGTTCTCTCTCCTGCGGTAAAGCTTAAAAAAAACGGCATCAATTTTGTACATCATCTTACACCCGTATGAAGTAATACAGTTCTCCTAGCTGATGTCTGCCTAATGTCGTCGTGGTAGCTTATCTTAAGGAAAGGAAAATGTTATATGTGTGTTTAAATACCGTGTTAGTTTGCTGCTATTGAAGCAAAAACTTGTAGGCCGCATTCGCCCAGTGGCTGGCCATTTCGTCGGGAAAATTAAGCTATCAAAAGTATGCAAATCTGAAAGGATTTCCTTTTGAAATGCGTCAGGATTGTACCTATTTAAATTCTTGAATTCCACCTTTAAGTGGAATTTATTATTTTGACTGCAGTTTCACTAGAGGCGTTTTCAAGTTCAAAGGCATCTGTTGGTTTCAGGCTGCTTAAGACCAGTGTTTGCATTTTTGTTTGTTTTTGATAGAAAATGATAGAGTCCTAATCTGACTAAGGCATCCCGAGAAATAGATGCCAAATTCATTTGCATTAATGAATTAGCTCTAACAATTCAACTGTTGCTGTGCTCTGGGAGGGAGAAAAGAGGGGAAGCAAAAGCTGGAGTCAAAGAGAAATTGACTTTAATATATAGAGTGTAGGATGAAGAGATGTTTATTTTTATTGAGCAGCTTCCTGTGGTTTTCTCATGGGGCTCTAAGGACTTTGGAGAAACTTGTCATGACACTGGCCACGCAGAATCTGCTTTGTGGATAACCCCGAGTTTGGAGATGAGATTTCCAGTCAAGCAGCTTTTTATAAGCAGAAATAAATGCTTATTTCCCTCCCTCCTTTATTTCGTCTCAGTGCTAGTCCATGGCATTTAAATAAAAGGGGAGACGCTGCAACGTGGTCATTTTCCTCCTAGATTTTTGATGTCTTATCTTGATAAATTGCAGGCTGTAGGTTCAAAGTGCTGGAGAAGCCAAAGTAGAGATTTCCCAACTTCACAGGGTGCGTGCTATATTTAACCATCTTTTATCAGCGAGTGTCTGAAAAAAGTAACGTCTTTGTAGCATGTTTTGTCTCTTATATCCATGTTGATTATTCCCAAGAAGTTATAAACACCCTTCCAGCCTTTCCTGAATGCCAGGCAATCCGCCCCCCGGTCAGCTGCTGGTTGGTGTGCCTTGTTTTACGGCTGGGTTGCAGCACGTCGGTGTGGTTTGTGGCTGAGGTGGCACTGTCACCCACCTGACGTTGGTTCGGGAGTTACCCAAGGCGCCTGGAGCCTGCCAGAGTTTTGCAGCAGGGGATCAGAGCAGGGATCGAAATCCAGCTGCGATACAGACGAGCTTTTCTTATCGTGCCCCGTGAAGGCATCCGTCAAGGCAGCGGTGGTGTTTGGATCTCCATACTTTGGAAAAAAATTGAGCGGTACCAGAATGTGACTTAAGAACCTAACAGTAGGAACGATGGTTTTGAGACTTCTGGCTGAATTTGCAGGTTAGGCTGTTAGGGAGGCGGTAGTTGTCAGCAATGATGCTCTTAATCATCATATTTCTTCTCTTTGTGAGCTTCAAGAAGGATTTTTGTCTGTGTTTAGGCATTTTGATAGCAAATAGTAGTGGAAGCCTAACCAGATTGCTTAAGAAATCATGTTTTAAGGTAAATGTCAAAAGTTGCTGATATGACTCCTTTTTTTTTTTTTTTTTTATTTTTATGATTTCAGTTACCAGAATATCCTCTCTGTGGAAGTGGGCGCAATTTAAAATGGGAGGTGGTTCTGCAAATCCTATCTGCCTGTTAAATGACTTAACAGTACTGCAACTGGCCTGTGATAATTGCCGTATTTCCCTCTTTTGATCGGTTTGCCAGTGTTTTCTCTTTTTTAAGTGTCATTAGTGTTAATAACCAGATAAAATATTTTTTCTGTATGTTTGGGAAGGGAAGGGGTTGGCAGAACTCTTCTGCAAAGCTTGTACGTAGGACTGCTCACCAGTATCCTCCGCGGAGCGTGCAAAATGGCATCTGCCAGCGTTTTCACTGCTCTCCCGTCAAACATGCAAGCATGGGGATTAATTTAAGGTAATTTTAATATACTAACTCATTTCCTTCGCAGTTTGATCTCGAGCCGTGCAAGTCGTCTTTGTTCTGAACCGGAGCAGCGCCAGGGAGGGGTTGTCTCTGCCGAGGAAGACGTGGCTTCTCCTGTCCCTCTCCACTAGTCAGAGGTGGTTCGGAGGAGCTGGGTGTGCGGTTGGCGAGTCCCTTGGTTTCCGTGAGGTGACCCCCAACTCGTAAGCAGATGGCACGGAGGGCTGCAGTGGGCCGGTCCACGGGCTCAGGAAATAGTTGTGTGGCCACCTGTGCCGTTAGACAGATGGGTCGTGGCGAAGGACAGAGGGATGAGGAACGTGGCTAACGCTGAGGACCAAAGCGCTGCACTGTTGGTTGGTTGTTTGTCTTTTTTTTTAGCATGAAAAAAGTTGTTCTCCTTGTGCTCCAGTAATCAAAGTAATTAGGATTAAGCAATATTGGTTTAGAAGTGTCCATGTAAATACTTTTTGCATATTTAACTGCCTACACACCTATCCTGGCCACCAAAGCTCTTTCACGTGTTCAGGATCATTCGGTGAGTGGCTGGACGTTTGCAGAAGACAAGGCTTGGAGGGTAAAAAGGCGGGTGAGGAGTGATCCTGGAGCCCCTGGTCAGCGAACGCTGTCAGCAGATTGCCAACTCTTATAATATCTAAAGAGTTTTTTGTGAATTCTTACCATTTTTTGATGGGGTTTTTGTATTCTTATGGTTTTATTACCGTGTCAGCTACTAGGTGTTGATGCCAGTTTGTTAACCAGTGACCGCTTTTAATCTTGAAACACAGGAGTCTGAATGGTGCTATATCTTAAGATTTACTTAGAAGTTCAGTTAAAGGATTTTCTCAATCAATAAAAACATAGGAAGCACAGTTGTTAGAAAGTATGTGTTTTAGCATCGGAGGCACTTTGTTTCCTATTTCAGGCAGTGTAAACTGATACAAAAGAACCAGGTTCAAGGACAAACATTCCTCAAAACATTGTTTAAATATTTTTTTTGATGAAGTGATAGTAGCTACCAGAAAAACCGTAACAATATTTTTTGTGTGCATAGAATAGCTAAATAATAATAGTTGTTGGTGTTAGCTTGTGGGGCTTTTAGTGCATTGTTGATGTGGAGGTTTTTCTCGTGAGAAAGTGAATAAGATTGCGTTAGCAGACATTCAAATTTCTTACGTCCTGGCAGCTTCTCCCAATTGCACGTACCTTGTACCTGCATTGCACTAAAATGTGTGGTTTTAAAGTCCTTTTCTGCCTTCTTCAGTAATGCTGAAAGTGCCAGCACGTTGTAGGGCCAACTGTGAAATTTCGGTGTGTTTTCCTTCGAGGTGCAGGTTTTTCGTCCCTCTGCGCGTGCGTTGGTGGAATTTGGGAGGCACGTGGTGCGCAGCGGCGCGGGGGCTCCCGTGCGAGCAGAACGAGCCTTCTAGGCCCAAGTTAACTTCAGTTAGCAACTGCTGCCTCCTCTTTCATAACATGCTCAAATACTTTGTAATGAGAATAGAGTTTTTCGATGAAAGATTGTTGCGTTTTTCTTTTTTTTTTTTCTTTCTAACATACTCCAGTACCCTGATGTAAACGTTGTTGGGTAAATGGCTGAGCAAACCAAAACGCCCAGTGGCATTTGGTTACCTCTCATCAAAGCACTGCTAATGAGCCTTTATTTTTCATGACGTGGTATAAGTATGCTTTCATTAACTGATGTTTTGGTGATGGTCTGATGGGCTTCTGACAGATGAATGATGCCAGTAAATAGTTCTTTAGATCTGATCGCAACGACGGGCAGCATCTCGTACCAGTGGAGAGACGCTGATCGAAGAGCACGAACCAGAGATCCAGCTGCCCCCCTGCGCTTCCCCCACCTGCTTCTGGGATTCCTCTTCCCTCCGAGAATATATCTTTAGATATCTGTCCATAACCACTTTTCACTGCTTGCCCTGGGAGCACTGACCTGTGCCATCCTGCCTTTGCTTTTGGCACAGGGGACGTCACCGTCCGCACCTGGTTTCATCTGTGTCCTACCAAGGTCGCGTTAGGTGGCAGAAGTAGGGATTCTGGAACATTTGTGGCTTTTACAGGACAATCTGTAGACAAAGCGAATATATAGCATCTATATGTTAATAATATTTTGCAGTGCAGATAGGAAAAGTCTAACGTTTACTGATGTCATTGCGGTAGCCAATTACGCACTTACAAAAAGTAGAAACTCGCACAGGTTTTCTCTTTGCCTTTCCTCTCTTATGTCTTTAAATTTTTGGCTGTATTTTGAAGGAAAATATTCTTTTCCCTCCCATCTGTCATGACATATTTTTATATCTTAACAGGATTTTCTGTTACGGCGATGGTAATATCTTAGCAATTTTATTTATGCTCAGAGATAGTTTGTAATTTCGTGTCACAGTAGCAGTGCGTGGTGTGTAGTGCGGGCCTTTGCCTAGATTGGGTCGGTCATTAAAGAGTTTTCCCTATGAACCTGCTTCTCATGGCAGGAGGATTTAGGGACACTTACTGGAAAAACATAATTAGGTTTAAAGGTGCTTGTAGAGAATCTGGGACTCGGGAGCCGAACTCCAGATGTTTTCCTGGGCAGTTACTAGCGGCAGCGTCTGCAATAACCTGGAATGTGCCGGGTGCAGGAAATTCATTCTACCAAGTCTAGGTTGCATCAAGTGAAATATTTATCAGGTTGCATCTAGTGGTGCTTGATGGTATGCAATGAAGGGATTTTTTTGTTTTGTTTTAAATATGTTAAGAAATGTCTTAATTTTTCTTCTCTGCAGCCATGACGTCAGTGTGAAAGTTGGTGTTCCTGCTTCTGATGTTTAGAAGTACGAGAAGGGGGATCAGTGGGCAAAATGGGACGTGTTAAGGTCTTGCTCAGATGCTGGAGCACGGCAGTGTGTCTTTGGGGGACACGGGACGCTGTGATAACAGCAGGTACAAGGGGAATAAAATTAATGAGTGTTGATGTGCTTTGACAAAGGGCGTGCAGGACCCTGGTGAAATTGCCTGGTGTCTGGACAGGGAACTGAAGCAGTGCTTTCTTTTTTAAGTCCCGCTCTAATTCAGGTCCATCAGGGACTGGAGTTACCCTGACGCACTTCCAGGTCAGACTGATAACCGCTTTGATGCGAAACAGTCGGACCGATCCCATACACCTCAACTGGCTTGATCTACCTGAGGTTTCGGGCAGGGGACCTCGCGGTACTGCGGGCTCTGGAAGAGGGTGAGATGGTTCCATGTGGATGGTGGGACCTTGGTGGGAGCTGGTGCCTCTTCCTTTTCCTTCTTGCCTGCACGGTTTGGCTTTTGCCACTCCTCGATCCTCTGCTCTTCCCAGCTGCCCCTTGGCATCTCCTCGCCTGCTACTCCTCGGGGAAGAGGGAAGGGACCACCAAAGTTCGGTGCCTCCATTGAAATCTGAGGTGACCTGTTTCTTGGAAGCAATAACCAGACGTATTTCCCGCTCTAAATTGAGTTAAAGAACCAGATTCAGTTACTGTTCGGAGCAGTGAATTGATTTTAGTTTCGGGTTCATTCCGAGTTGCTGTTCTTTGTGAACTTCAGGAGTATTTTCTGTCTGATAACTAACTAAAGAGCTCTGTCGCGCAGGGATGCTGCTTCTCTGCACGCGTACGATTCTGATGTGCATCTCGAGGAGTTATTCTGGTCTGAGTGGTGAAAAAAATAGGCGATGAGCTGTGTCTTCCCTTCAGAAAGTTTCTTTTCTCATCGTTGGGCGTTGGTTTGCTGTATCACTAGTCAGCCAGTCGTTCTTTTGACGGCCCCAATGTTAATGCTGGGAAATAACATTCTTGTTTTGAGTAGACCATTTTTTTTCACATAGCAAAATAAATTAATGCAGAATTATTTTGCCTGGATGGTAATTAGTGAAAATATTAATCTTCCTTAATGACTGTCTCACTCTCTCTCTTTTATCCTACAAAGTTCCCAATTTCCACACTTGCTCGCTTCAATCTTGTTGCACTTTTAAAGATTGCTTTGCTACATTTGCTACTGACAGTTAACTTAGGAAAACCAGGCAAGTGGAGTTAATCAAAAGGTGTTTGGAAGGTGCATAGTTATAATTTCCCAAGCACAGCTCTGTATTTCACTGAGTGGTTTGGATAACACGGACAATAATCAACATGACTTTATTTTTTATGACCGGTCCCGAAATGGGATATATGTTGGATGAAATATCTTGGATGAGGAAAACCCAGCACCTTCCGTAGTTGTCCTATAACGTGCAGTTCCTTACCCCAGTTTCCTGCTTCTTATCTTAAAACCATGTTTCTTCCGGTGTCTTGTTCTGTTGACGTCTTCTGTATAAAGCCCCGTTAGTCCCTCTTGCATGTTAAAAATTATCTTTCTATGATGACTTTCACTCCTTCTTCCTCACTGTTTTGAGGCTGTTTAAATGTGTAGTTGTATAAAATATGATGTAAAAATAACCCTAAATGAGGAAAGGTTCTATTTTGCAACAAATTCTATTCCTCTTCAGGATCTTCAGGAAGACAGACTCTTGTTCTGGAGAATGTTTTTAAGAATAACACTGGTCTAACATTGCACTGACAGCACCACGGCGTGTATCCAGGCTGACTGAAGAGACATGTGTCATACTCCGGTGTTCGTTAAGGTCAGAGGGAGGAATAAAAGCATCACAGTCACCAAAACTGTAGGGTTTTCTGTCTTTCTTCTCAGCTATTACTTTAGGAGGAAAAAAGACTGAATGTGGTAATTCTTTACACTGGAAGTAAAAGGCATGTGCATTGGAAATGGCAGTGATTAAATTATGCATCAGTATAATAGTGGTGCTTTTGTTCTAAGTCCTCTGAAGTGGGATTCTGGTCTGAAAACTTAGTTTCTGAAATCTACATGCGCTTAGATGGTCTGTTTGCTAGCCCAATTATAATGTCAGACAACTCCGTTACAGTTAAAGTCTAGAACATGGCTTTTCCTTAAGTGCCAGGTTTGCAAACGAAGTCTAGGGTCTGAGATTCAAGCTGTGTCTTTTCTTGCTAATCACTAGGGAGTTAGTGGGAAAATCAGTAGGACGAATATCGCTCTCAGTTGCCTTATTATTTCTAAATTATGGGCTTGCTTTTTTATTTTTTTTTTAAGCAGCTATGAAATACTGTTGTCAGACTGGGTGGTGGAACTGAGGACGTACTTCATGGCGCAGTTTGCAGACTAAATGTATGCAGAGAGCGAGCGAGCAGTGGAAATAAATACCAGTACGTTTTCTGTAGGAGTCGTATAAAATAAATCTTTTTGTTGGAGAAACCACACTGTATAGTTAGAAAACAACAAAGAGTTTATCTCCTGTAAGAAAACGTCTGTTTAAATTAAAACCACTTTTAATCCAGCCCTGTGATTTGTTTGGGTATTTCTAGCCAAATGAGCTGGGTGGAGACAATGTAGAAGCTCTGAGGTCCTGAGCACGAGCCAGGCCGATTCAAACATATGGATTGTATGCTGGTTAATATATTCTTGGTGTTTTATAAGAATATAGTTACATTAGCAAAAGTAGTGACTTTTTTCAGTGCTATGAAAACTGATTTTGATCTCTAGGTAATAAATGTGCCATCTATCCCAAGCTGCTTTCTGCTGTGTCTTACCGTGGGTTTACCTCTGGACGTGGGCTCTGTTTTAGTTGACGTAAGAAAAAATAAAAATATTTGCAACAAAGGCATGCCCCTCCAGCATCGCCCAGCCTTCAACAGAAAAGGAATTTTGTTGTATTTTCCTGCCAGAACAACAAGTTTGAGTGATATAAGCTGTGCTGATCAGTTCAGATTTTTATCGCGAAAATCTTAAGTCTGAACGATTTTTGTGCTTCTAAATGTCCCTGTGCTGGGGAGTTGAGGGGGGCAGGTATGAAACTCATCTCCTCATGCCTTTTAAACCGTTTTCTGTAACATCTGACACTACCCAGGGAGGAGGAATCTGGTATGAAGATGGCTGAAGAATGTCTTCCATGTCCAAAATGCTTCGTTTGTTTGTATCGATTAGTTTAGTAGATCCGTATTTATGACTTGCCATTTCACCTGCAGTTTTCCCAGTTCTGTTCCGCCGCTCTGTGTTTGCGCAGGGATGCTTCTGATCTGTGGAATTGCGGGGTGCGCTGTGAGTTCTTGCGATGGCTGAGGGAGCATCGTCCTTAGTTTGGATGAGCCTGGCTGTGGAAAAAGCGATTTGTGGTTTCTCCGCCGGTTGGCGAGTTGTGTTTGGGGCAAAAGTTTCCCTGGGGACTTGGAGATGGTTTGGATTTACCCGGCTTGGGTTTGTGCTCACCCCGGCACAGTGTTTGAGTGTGAAGGGTTTTTATCCTACAGCTTGTGCCCTGTTTGGAATCAGGGGACCGTTTATTTCTGGGGATGTCTTTTTTTGGTTTTTTTTGAGGCTCAACAGGATTGGTGCAGTTCATGGCAGTATTACAGCTTGTTCATGCAGAGTCTGGTGATCCTAGGGCAGAAAAGAGCATGCAATTTAAAAAAAGTTATTGATGTGGTTATAATTTTAATCTGCAGTTTCTGGAAAGCTGTGGTTTTTAGGGTCTTAATGAAAGTCATCAAAATTTTATTTTTGAACCTTAAACATCTTTTACAACACCGATTGCTCTGTCCTGCCACGTTTTTCCCAGCTGCAGGAGCGAGTTCCTGTGGTGTTTGTGGTGCCTGGCCACCAGGGAATGGTGACAGTCGGTGCCTTTCTGCCACACGGACCTGTCACCCGCCGGGGCTGCAGCTCCGCTGACCTGGATCCCCGAGCTGCTCAACCTGAGGCTGTACCGGCACATCGCCCTGTCGCCAGGTCCCCATCAGAAAGCTGTGCCAGCCCGAATAAACCAGGTTGTTACTAAAAATCGTCTTTATTGGTGTCTGGGTGTTCTTAGTAGGCTCGCCCACTGGGACAGCACTTGGTCACCACCAGAACGTCTCCTCCTTGCTTTTCTGGCCGAAGCTTGCGGTGCTGGATGCAGCAGCCATGCAATTTAGAAAGGAAAGTGAGTGGTGGTTTGGTTTTGGGGCTTTTTTTTTTTTTTTTTTTTTAAATTTTTAACGTTTCTGATTCGTATTCAGTCTCATCTGAAAAGAAGGCAAGTCTGTTGTGCGGTTTTTGCCTTTGTTTCTCTATGGTTTCATAAACAAGTCTTTGAATGTATGTTAGAAGCCGGTGTTCTGTTTTTTACAGGAGAAAATGAAAATGTGCTTTTCTCTGGCAGTTTCTGTGAGGAAGTGAAATAACGAAGTAGTGAAGTCTCCTCCCCGGTCCCCACAAAAACGGGGGAAATACAGTTGAGCAATTAGGAGAAGAAGGAAATTTTAGATATGCTTGATTTTTAAACTTTGCCAAAGGGTAAAATCTTTGGAACTAAAGTCTTCACAACTTAACTGTGTGTTCCTTGAATATTTACGCATCTTCTTAGGCTGGGAGGACCTGATCAGATACATGAGGTAAAAGTAAATCGGGGGGGAAAAAAGTTTATTTTCTGCCTGTATTATTAAAGAAATAAGCTTAATTTTTACAGTAGTCTTGTAGATAACTGAAGACTAATTACCCTGTGAAACAAAGAAAGGCTCTGACGTTACAGAGACAATTACAATGAATTCCTGGGGGTCGTATAAAGGCATTTTAGCTTTTCTTTTCCTGAGCTGGGTGCCTTGGTGGGTGGTTCTTTCAGGAAACTTGATTTTACAAATTCTGCTGTTCAGTTCTGCTTGTTTTGCTTTTTTATTCCTAACTTTTTGAGAGGAAGATTTGTGTGCTTGGTGGGGGAAGAGATAACTATTAAAGAGCAGAATGGCAGGGATTAATAACCCAAAAACAGAGGTGAAGTTTCTCAAAGGGACTTGATCATTTTAGATCAGGTTGAAGATAAGTGAATCACCTTCTGCTGCTGGTGCAACCTGGTCTTAATTTTTGCTTTTTTACCCATTAAAATAAACTATTCTTTTCCAAGTCATTAACAAAAACTGTTCATGATTGAAACTGCCAAGAGTGTGTATTTGACGACAAAGCAATTCCAGTAATAAATTAGTTGTGAAATAACTTTGATCTACATTTTGCAATTTGTAAAACCATACTTTTACATTATTTAAATGTTGAGGGGGGGAAACCCTTATTTACCTTTTCGTGTCTTTCCACAACTGATAGCGAAAGAAGATGGGGACTTTTTCCATCTCCTGCTACTGCAGATGAGCACAGAGGGCAACCTTCCCCTGCCCGGCCCTTCCAGGTTAATTTCTCATAAATCCCTTTTTCTCTCCCTCTGCCGACCAACTTGTCGTTTGAAAGATGTGTTGATGGCTGGGAAGATCACCGCCTCGTTTCTTTGGCCTCTCAGGCTGCTTATGTGGCATTTTCGGATGTACTCTGTAACCTCACTTTGTTCCTCCTTTTTGACTAGGTGAAAACTGCCCATGCTGTAAAAAAGGTTCTGCTTAGACCAGCGTTGTCACCTTAACCTGTTGCCAAAGTTGGTTTGATTCCTGTACATTTATTGTAGAGTTACAGCTTTAGGCAGTAGAAATCTCATCCCAACCTACCGAAAGCAGGGAAGCCTTTGGAGCAGGCTGGCCGGAGGTCGGCGTCACATTTTGACAATTGACCCGATTTGTTGAACCTTTTGTCACACGAGACAACAGACCTTTTTTTCTCGTATTGCTGTTTAAAAGCTTTTAGTTGTCTCACCTACAGGTGTGACATAATAGTATAAATCCCATTTTTTTGTGAGTAAACCCATCTGTTTGTTCCAAGACTTTTTCTATATTTTAAAGGTTTGAAGCTTTCACTATATTGGTATAGTCATTAGCAAGATGTTTGTTTTTTTTTTTTTTTTTAAATTGATATCATTTATTCAACCCACCTAGCACAAATGGAGCTGTACCTCTGCATCGATGCTTTTGAAGAAGTTTAAGGTATTTCTTCTAGAGAAGAAATAAGTGGCATGGGTCTCACCCCACCCACACTAGTGGGTTTTCCGATTTGTTCCAGTGAATTTGCATGCTGTGAGTAGTGACAGCCATTCAAGCACTGCATAGATTTACATAGAGAAAGAATTAAGAGTAATAATGAGGCAAGCAAGCAGAACTACTGGTTTTTCATACGTTTTCAAATAGCTGAGTAAGCAGATGTAGAGGGCTTTTTTATAGCTATGTACAGTTTGTGACACTTGCACTCTGCTGTATAAACTACTGTAATGCCATAAACAATAATGTAATTTTGCTGGAGGATTAAATAGGAGCAATGAAATCCTAAGTAGGGAATCCACTAAAAACCCAGGGTTTTAAAGAATAATTCTTCTAGTTGAGGAGAGAGGATAAAAAATGAGAATCTAATACTTTACATTTTTTCTCCCTAATATGGAAAACCTTCTATAGTAGGTTCGAATCTTACTCTTCTATAGGGTACAAGGTCACAAGTCTTTATAACAGCTTGGTCAATCAGACTTAAATGGCTAAATTTTAATCTGCTAAGCTCATTAGAGAAACAACACTTGTATCACTGTCGTTAAGTTTGTCACAGGTTTCAGTGTAACATCTCTTCAGTCCGTGATGATGGATGTTACAGGAATTTAGATTTGAATTTAGCAGAGAAGTTGTCTTGTCCTAGATTTCAGTTATTTAAAAGCTCTGTTTCTGCATTTTGTTTTTAGGTTGGGTTTTTCTGGCTTGGTTGTGTTTTTTTTTGGTTTTGGTTGGTTTGTTTGTTTGTTTGGTTTTTTTAAACTCATATTTAAGAGAATTTAATGAAGATTTTAGTGTCACTGTCTTTCACTGTTGGAGGCCTATCTTCTGTTCCAAAGGCAAATGAATTTGGCCATGGTAAAATTCTTTTTTGTGGAAGCAAGGTGCATACGTTTGAAACTAATTCCCTGGGTACTAGGTTAGCTTTACATTGGGATTTACATGTTAAAACAGAATGTTTTTATGGATAGAAGATTTTTGACAGGACCTTTAGTGAAACGCTACAAACTGAAGCGCAAAATTTAGTTAAAAGGCTATTATGCCTTTAAAAATCACCATAACGCTCATTCTTGGATGCTTTAATGAAATAGTAAATATTAATGCTTCAATTAATAGGTTAAAAATTACTATTTAAAGACAGCTAGAGGAAAGTTCATGAAGAGGAGTTTAAAATAGTAGTAGTCTTCTGAGTACATTTATTAGCCAGTTTGCTTTACCTTCGGCCTTTTCACATCATTTTTCCAGTACTCACTCATTTTGCAAGTGATGTGAGCAAGAAAGCATGTGAAAATAAAGACTTGGGAGTTTCTATTTTGTCTGTCGATTTTATTTATTTATTTTTAATTTGCCTTAATTGCAGCATTAATTTTTTAAATACTTGATAACTATGATGTAGCTCACATCCGTGATGGAGATGGACTATGAGGCAAGGCATCCCAAAGATACTTTTCTCTTTTTTTTTTTTTTTTTTTTTTTTAACAACATACAGAGCAGGATGGTGACAATGCTGTTAATAGAACTGTTAAATAAAAATTATTTTCCTGCATCTGTCAGAGGAGGTTAGGGTAGACAGAAGAAACAGATACGCTTTTCGTCAGAAGTAATAGATCTGAGAATGTGTCTGATTTCTATAACGAAAAGGTAGTTTATATCTCTTGGTTAGAGGAAGAGAAGGTGTTGAGCACTATTTATCGTCACAGTAGATGGGGAAAATATAATATTAGGTAAATAGGATTTGATGTTGCAGGACAAATGAGGCTAGAAGAGCTGGTTTTGGTGCGAGCGAAATGGTTGAAAGAACAGGAGGCAAACTTCCTAAGCATCTCTCTTCGTTTGTGTTATAAAACTTATCACAGTTTCAGTGTGTTGCTGAATTTACTTTGCATTCGTGTAGCTTTGCTTGCGTTTGTTATCGTCATCATTCTTTAATGTTTTCTTCTGATTTTCATACTCATATATATATATGTGTGTGTGTGTGTACTCTGCCTCTTAAACAATTACTTATTCCCTTCCCCAGACCTTTTTTCTTTGAATTTTTGTGGTTTTTTTGGAAACTGGGTAACATCCATTCGTCTTGATTTTTAAACGCTCCCGTTCCTTTTCCGGCATCTGTCCTTTCATTTTCTCTCCTTTTGTTTGTATTGTGAATATCACTTAATAAGGAGGGGAGATATTTACAAGTAATTACAAGCAGGGTATTATGTGGAGCTGTGGGTCAGTGGATCTGGCCTGCTGAATAATGAGATTGGATGGGTAGATCAAAACGTTCCTGAGTCACTAAATTAGAATTGCCGGTTGCTGCAGAAAGGCGAGCGGCGGCTGGCGGCCGCGCTGGCAGGGAGGATGCGGTGAGGAAGGGGTGATGCTGGCACGGGTTTCTCATGTACTTCGATTTTTTTATTAGTAGTAGTTCCCTTTGGAATTTATTTTGGTCGTGTGCAGTTATTTCCAGCTGTAAATCAGGCTTTCTGCTCTTAATGAAACTCTGTATTGGCATAGCTGAGAGACTGAAGGAAATATTGCTACTTGAATCCATATTAAGATAAAAATAGTTTTCTATATATTCTTAGTTCTGTATGGCTAGGTATTGTGTATATGTACTATAAAAAATAAAGACTTTTCTTCTGATGGAGTTTTGACAAGACCTGTGCTGGAATCTTGTATTTGAACTATTTGAAGCTTCTGTTCCACACATTGTATTTTCATTTACTTCACTGTATGCCAAGTACAGCCACTCTATGCCCAGAGGGGTGGTGGAAGCCCCATCCCTGGGAGTTTTTAAGGCCAGGCTGGACGGGGCTCTGAGCAACCTGATCTAGTGGGAGGTGTCCCTGCCCATGGCAGGGGGGTTGGAACTAGATGATCTTTAAGGTCCCTTCCAACCCTGACAATTCTATGATTCTAAGTGCTGACTTGAGCAGGAGAGCTCACTTGGCAGGTATGTTCAAATCTCCAAAGTACATTTGGACTTTGCTTTCTTTTCCTGTTTCATTCACAGATTTCCAGCTGTGAACATCCATAAGTTGACTGTACTGTAGCTGGTTTTCAGTTTGACTGTCAACATTTCTGAAGCTTAGGGTTGCTGTCTGAAACAGAATTAGCGGTAAATTTAAAGATAAAGAAACCTTTAACTTCATCTAGGTATGGAGGCAGAGCTTATTTAGGGAAAAAAAGTTACTGTGCATCTGCTAGCCAGAGATTGAAGGAGAAGATTTACAGTGACACGGGTGAAACTAGTGGACTTGTCCATCTGGGTAAGTCCATCCTTGTCCCCAGTGTCTGAAGAGCCCGGGCCATGATTATGCCTGCTGGCCCCATTACCATCTGCAGCTTTCTAAAGATCGCTTTAAAAATGTTCTGTTGTTGATTACTTCGTAATGAAGGAAGCGGTGGGCAGAGAACCTTTTATAGATCGACAAAACAGGACATTTTGCATCTGAGAGGTGGACCACCCTTTAATATAGCACACACTCTGAGTGGGAAAGTTTAAATTCTGCCTGTAGCTTGTGCACTCTCTGCCTTTCATTTTTCAGGAAAAGTCCTTTGCAATATCCATCAAATGAACTAAACAGATCCATCCACAGTAAGCTGATTATTTACTGGTCGGTTGCTTCATTCTTACTCATTTATGGATGTGCTGCTCAGATCAAGCAGCTTCCTACAGATTGCATAAAACAAATCCTGTGGTCCGCAATGCCAACGGCTTGCTGGGTGTATTCCCAACATCTCTGTTTGCCACACCAAAACCTTCACGTTCGTCAAAGGCGTGTTTTTTAATTGAATGGGGAGTTTATTTCTCCAGCGCATTCAGGGCTTGTTCTTTGGAAGCTGTTGAAAGGTTTTAGATGATGACTAAGCGATGACTTGCCGGGTGAAAGCTGCTCTGAAGTCCCACTCATGAAGTTTATTGTTCAGTAATCTAATGCATAAGGGACTTGGTGATTAATGGCATGGACTGGATGTATCCTGTACCTGCTTAATCGGAAAGATATTTTAATCTGTTGCAGTGATTTCCCTCCCACCCCCACCCCAAACTTTTCCATAGCATCATTTAGCATTTCCTAGGCCCCTCTTGTCCATTTGTTCTCGTATTTTTGTGTGATCTGCGGCAACCTGTCTGATTTTGCCTTGACCGCTGAAAGAAGGGGGTTGTGTTGCTGGGTCACGTCACATTCTCTTCTCCCCTTGTATGCCGAAATGAGACTTGTTTCTTCTTCGGGCAATCTGCTTCAGGACGAGGGAACGTGAATAGGATAAAACCGTGGTTTTCTTGGTGGAAATTTGTCCTGGCAAAACGAGCTGGTGTTGCTCTACAGTTTAAGTGCGTGAACCAATTTTGATGCCGGGTAGAGTGGCCTTAGAAGCGGCACAGCGGCATCCAGCTGCTCCGTGCGCTTGCACATCTCCTGCATCTTGGTGGCAGCGCTGTTAGTAACTTGCGAAGAAAGGTGCCGTGCACACAATACTGTTTTTTCTATTGAAATAAAAAAAAAAAAAGTTTATTTGTCCTGAAGGCATCTGGTGTCAGAATGCCTCCCTGGGCTGTTGCGGAGTCTCTCTGTGGTGGTTGTCCTTGCCCGGTGCCGGAGCACGGTGGCTCGCTGGCAGAACGGGCTGCGTGCCCGCTGCTCCTCTGACGGAGCTGGCCCCCAGCTCCCCCAGCTAAGCTGCTTTAGCAGTCTCTCTCTGACAACACTACAGATTACCAAGACTCGAAAAACACGCTTCTCTTTTTCTAAGTACGGATATTTCACAAATGCTTAAGTTGGAAAAGTCCAAAGTCTTAAACAGATAATGGTTATTAGAGTTTCGGTGCAACTGGTATCTTTAGATAAGTGTGTGTCTTTCACATGGGAAGAGGTTTGGGAACAGAGGCTGGAGCTACAGAAAAAAGCACAGAGCCCTTGAATCTAAACTTTAAAATATTTGTAACTTACTTTGACAGCTAATCAATTCTAAAGTTAAGTATTTACATTGTGGAGACTTACTGTAGTATAAAATATTTTGGACACCAAAAATCTGCTTTACTGTGGACTTTCACATCAAGGTGGCGTTTGAGTGAAAGCATAATGAAAATATGTAAATGCAGGCTTTAAAACGTGTTCTCTGATGCCACCTGACTGTGTCATGGGAAGGTGTGTGCCCATGAAATGCATCCCGGCTGCAGCACGCCTCCACGTTCCTGCTCCCTTCAGTACTTACCTGCTTGAAAGGAAAATTCTATATAAGCATAGAAGTCACATTTCTGTTATTTCGCTTACATCTTGCCTTTAGCATACTATGAAGGATTGCTATAATACAATAATGTGATGGTAACTTTGCAATGAGCCCTCAACGTACGAGTTAGTGAACAATTGGTTTGCTTTTGTTTTGTCTTTAGGAGATTCAGTTTTAGAAGAGTGTGGAGGCTGTTACCGCTTACCTTAGAATACCCGAACTAAATACCAGGTAAGTACTGTATTTTTTGGTTTCTTGTAGCTAAAAAAATTCTACTCATGCAGAATATGCAATAAATGCAAAATAATGCTGAGGAAGCAAAGTTCAAAGTTTTTTACAGAAACCTCTAACACCTCACAAAGCCAAAAATTAAAACACCTCATATATTTCTTGATAACAGGGTCTTGTATATATTTATCTCCTCTCCCCTTTAAAAATGATTTTTTTTCACCCTAGAAACATACCAGATTGTGAGAATGACTCTAAATGAATGTGAGACAGATGGACAGGATGTGGAGGCCAGTGGTGCTATTTCGCTTTTGTGATAAATCAATATTTACTGAAGTGTTCTCTGGCTTGCTGTTTTTATTTAGACTTCTACTAGTAAATACTTAATTTAGTTTAAGATTAACACCTGTAGCCAGTCTGCACTGGAATTCTTTGAAAAACTAGTGATCTTAAATTTAACTGATGTTTTATTTTACCACATCGTCAGTATCTAGAAATGATTTTCAGAATACAAATCTTTCCTAAAATACTTCCTGAAGGTGGATAATAAAGCATCAACTAGACGTAATTTTTGAAAGAGCTGGCAAAATGTCATTTCCAAGCTAGGCTCTTTAGTCTTCTGCTAAAATGCTCTTAAAACTGTCGTTGCAGAGGGTTTGACAGTGTCACGGGTAGTTTGGATTGAGGACCTTTGCAGGGTTGGTGCCTCGGTGGCGCCGGGCTGTGCTGGGGCAGCAGCCCACCTCCTCCTCCTCTCTGGCTGTCAGCTGGGCTTTCCCGGTCCTCTTTGTTACCTGCCCCTCACGGGGATTTCTCTCTTCTCTTGTTACTGCCAATGTATGGAAAGACTCAGAAACCGGTTTTGTTCTTCTGGTTTCAACCGAACTCGTTGCAATTTGGATAGAGAGTATCCCTTAAGGTTAATGACCCTCCATTGCCCTATGTCTAGTGGGTAAGTAGCATTTACCGTGTTGGGAGGCGGTGGATTTTGTCCCTTACAGCAAGATTTCACTTTTTGGAATGACTGTTGACAGCCAGATTCCCTACATTGAAGATAGAGACTTCACTAAAATTGCTGTGAATGGCACGTGTTTAAAGGTGTGTGCATTGGCGCGTGCGTTCATAGTGTAGTTTCATTTTTTCTTTCTTAGTTAACTTAAACTTAGGAATATACAGGTATTAAGAAAATTAAAATTCTGGTGAATATTGTACCCTGTCCTGCAGTAGTAGTATTTTTAAAGTTAATGCTGTTTGCTTTCCTCTGCCCCTTCTGATTTTTATCAGTGGAGCTGAGCAGCCACAACTCCTTTAAAAGCCTCTTTCCTCCAGTGGGGAAAATCGCCCGAGCTGCTGTGCCTTCGTGACTTACGTGGAAAAGTACACAAAATTAATTGGATATGGGACAAGTGATATTTTAGGCCACTTGGTACTTGACAGTTTCCACAGGTTTGTTAATGAATAAATATTTAATGCTTCGGCCTTGAAGTGAAATGAAAAGTACCGCTGTTAGCCGGCGTTCGGCTGCTGACGACGCTGAAATGTTGTTGCTGCTGTCTGTTGAATTCGCCCTCCATCACCTCACTGGTGCGAGGCTGTTCTTTCTAGCAGGGATCCGACTCCTGCAATCCAGTGTTGTTACAATCCTCTGCTCCCTGCGGTGTCAGTAACCTCCGTCCTGCCACCCAGCTGAGCATTTTTCTTGGAAAAGCTGATCCCCCCCGACTGCCCCCTTCCAGTTAAATTCTTTGCAGCATCTTGCGGCGGGGTCAGATGAAGTTTTAGTCCTCCCTCTCTGCTTCTGCTGTCATCCTTTCTGGTGCTGGCATTTGTTGGGATGTCCTGTGAGTATTTAATTGCCAAAACTGGCAGAGAACTATTCATTTTTTTCTTGGCTATAATAATGATTTGCCATTTTAATGAGTTAAATACAACTTATAAACGGGTCAGCAGCCGTGGCAGAAACTTAAGATATCACCAGTTTCATGAAACTTGATAGGATTCTTTTGGGAAGCTAGAAAGAAAATTAGTCTTTCTAAGGTTCAATTTACCGTTGATGTATTTAAAATACTAAGGCTGGCTTCCATATCACCTATCAGGTTTAATCTAAGTCTTTTCAGCAAGGTGGTACCAATTATACTTACCTGGTCATGCTGAAAACGGTTGTATTTTCTGGTAAAGCTGAGTAACGTGGGACATTCTGGCACACAGATGGTTAAAAACTGTGCTGTTTAATCCAGGGGATTACCTTTCTTCAGAGCCTTCTGAGAGAAACCTCTTCAGGGCATCCTGCTCAGTTAGAATACAGAGCAGATGGCTTGTTGCCGCTGAATACGACGCTTGAAAAATACAGAGCAGCTTTCAGCATTGTGAATTGGAGTCACTTGTAAAAACAGTAGGATAGATAATATCCTGGTTTATGCAGTACTCTGAACTTAAATAACTTGCACCTTTATTGTCTGTTCTGTATTTGAAAAGCCAAAGGTTGCGTTCCTAGTAATAGGACTCTTCTGTTCCCTTAAATAACAAACTTCCCAGATGAATTCCCATTACCGCCAGGGCCAGCGTCTCCATTTCATACCAGTTTTGAAAAATAAATGCGGACACCCCATTACACCGAGCTGCAGAGCCCCTGAACTGTTCAGGTCGAAGCAATTGAAGGTTGCGGCAGTGTGGGATTTTATTCTTATGCCTGTCTCTGTTCTTGACAGGCAGCCTGCAGACTGATAAACATCTCCTGGATCAAATTGAATTCATTTTTATTAAACAGATTGTCCCTAATCTAAGCAGAACATGGTGTATACCTGTGATCTGCAGCATCTGTGCACCCAGGGCACGTTGGATTGATTTTAAAGGAAGCTTGTTAATGCTTAAATAGAGCTACAGACTTTAAACACCACAAACGTTCATAATGCCCTCGCAGCTCCAGTTTGAAGCAATACCTTTGGAAGAGCTAAATTAATGTGTACGATCTCAACCAGGATGCTTTTTTTTATGCCCCCCCCCCAACTTCAGATTAATCCTGCAGGTCCCTGGCAAAGAGCGATAGTGATGGAGACGCTCCCCTTGGCTGGATGCTGCTAAGTGGTCGCCGGCGCGATGGAGCTGCGGGAGGGAGTTTCTTTCCTCGGGGGGCTGCGAGGACGCGGCGGTGGTCAGAGAGAGCAGGAGAAGCTGCGCCGGGAGCCAGGGCAGCGGTCGGAGCGGGACTGTGCGATTAGCTAGATTACCAGATCGACGTCAGGATCATCAGTCTTTGACCTCAGCGCCAGGAACGCTTGGGTGGAGGGGGCTGGGAGGCTGCGGGTGGGAAAAGGCCATCGCAGAGGGTTGTGCCTCATCTATCCCTGGATATGGGATTTCTGTCCTGAAATATTTTTTTTTCCTTTCGCGGAATCACATTGTGGCCAAGTAAATGAATCAATTTTATTGCGTGTTGCAAGACACAATACTTTTCCTCTCATACAGAAACCTTTTGGTAGCTGAACAGTGTCCTTTAAAAGAAAATAAAAGATTTTTCTCTCCCTACCCACACATTCACCTTCCAGATTTGGGGTGCGTTTTGGATTCTTAGCCAAAGCATTAGGGGTTATATCATTTAGTAGTAATAGTAGTAGTAATAATTTATAGCTTCCTTATTGGGTAGCCTTTAATTAAACTTACCCGAGCTGCCAAAGAGGGAAATTAGATGAGGGTTTGCTAATTTAGCTGGTGTATTCCAGTCAAAGAAACCGGTCATAGTGCCCAGTGTCAAACGAATCTAAAGCTGGAGAGGCCAAACGTGGAAGCGTAGTTAACGGTAGGCTCCGAGATGGACAAGAAAGCTGTAATGTCTCTATCCACGTCCTTCCATGCAGTCACACGCGTTCAGGCGTGACGATACCCGTGTGTTGGCAGAAACAGAACTGTGGTTTTTGTGAAGCGTATCAACGCTATGAGGTCATGCCAAGGACCGGGCAGCGCAAGATGCAGCGCCTGAGAGTATTTCTTTCAGGTAGCTCTTTAAAAGCTGACGTTATTAACTTTATTACATAAGATAAAGCGTTAAATTAGAAAGTCTGGTGCTTTAAATATCTTTTTCGAAGGCTACATAATCTGGTGTAGGCTAGCTGTAACGACATAATCCAAAAATAGCCAATAGTCTTCTCTCCGATGCTCATCCTTGCTGCAGTTCTGCAGCTCAAGAATGGCAAACGCTAATCTGCTCAGGATGTTAGAGGGCATAACTGTATCTGTCCGTGGCGTGGCACAGCGGAGACCTCCAGGGTCTTTCCCGTTCGAATTTGGAGCGGGAGGTTCATTCACGTTCAAGTGGCATGATTTTAACTAGGCTACGTGTTAAATGTTTGAGCCACGTCTTTAAATGATGAGAGGGGAGAGCTCCTCCTCTCTCAAGTGGGCAGGCATCCCCTCTTCTGTCCTGGGATGCACGGGCGTAGTCACACTGGATTTGTCTAAAGGATTCTACTGGACCTGGGGGCAGTGATAAGGTGGGAGGGTGAAGGTTTGGGAGCTGCACCGAGGTTTGGTTGTGTTTTGTTTGTTTGTTTGTTTTAAATATAATAGAATGTCTGCAATTGAAAATGCAAGTGAAATAACTTATCCGTTTGCAAGTGTGGTGCAAAAAGGCAGCCTCAGGGTAACAGCAACCGATCTGTTGTCAAGTTGTTTTCATAGGTGTTACCACAAATAAATTATCTCAATATTAAGACCGAGAAAGAAGATGAAGTAGCTTTGGGGATGTGTACATAGTACATATCTGTAGCTCTACTTCAGCTGTTGATTTGGGGTTTTTGGAAAAAGAATTGCGTATATACAGTAGTGATTTTAGGGTGTTCTGGGGTGCCTGAGGGCGTGCTGAAAATGCAATAGTTGTTTTCACTGATAATTCATTGAGTTGTGTAACTTTTTAACTTCCACATACGTTAAGGACTTTTTCTTTTCAAAGCACATTTAAACCTTATAAAAGATGAATTTTCATGTGGGAACTCTGGTTTCAAGGCTGATTTTATGAATAAGGTCTACGTTCTTCTTTGTTTAAGTATTTCTTAATCTCTTTTTTTTTTTGGCAGGGGCTGGTTCTCTCCTCAGGTTAGTTCGAGATGGCAGACCAGAGGCAACGTTCGCTCTCTACCTCTGGAGAATCTTTATACCATGTGTTAGGGTTGGACAAGAATGCCACTTCGGATGATATCAAAAAGTCATACAGGTAAAGGGTCAAGTTTTATAGCTGTTGTCCTTTAGCATTAATAACATTGATTAAGTGTGCAACAGGTGGCATATTTACGTACAGGCTCCAGCTGTTTTATCTAGCCTTTTGCAAGAAAAAAATGTAAGAAAACCAGGTGAAAACATGGTTAATTCTTGCAAAAATTGGTGTGAAAACATGTCTAGGCTTTGTATGTAAGTGCCGGGTGCTGTTAAATTTTTACATCTTATCTCTAGTAGGGCAGCGTTTTAAGACAGTGTGAGCAGAATTAAATTCTTCACGTTATGTAGCCTTGTGTCTGGCTTACGGAGACCGCGGATGCGCAGTATTGCCCATCATTGTCCCTCACTTCCATTCTGGCACAGTGAGGTATAAATTAAAGATGCAAATAAGGATGAGAACTGAGTATCAACAATGACTTTTTTTCGAAAAATCCATTTGAAATTTCTTCATGTATGCGGAGTTACTATTTTTTAAAAGAGGATTTTTTACTTCATTTCATTTCTTAGAATTAGATGTGTGAAATGACTTCACATTGACCAAATAAAACCAACCAACCAAACAAGTCCTGTAACATCCTCCCTTCCCCCAAAATTTGCTTGTATGGAGTTGCTTCTTTGCGTTAAGCACGACGTACAGTCTCGTGTCTGTTTGACAAGTGGCAATGTGTTCAGCGTTACACTAGGGGTCAGTAGAAATCTTTACTTGAGGATACTCGCTTTGGAAGTTGTTTTCTTTTAGTCTTTAACTTTTTCCCTTTCAAAGTTACATTTTAAGACTGATGACAACTACACGGTGAAGGCTATGAATAAAGTGGGTCCACAGATTCTCAAAAATTAACTGTGTCTTCCTGAAAACTTTTAAGTGGAGGTTGGAATCCGTAATCTTCCAGCCTTGGCAACTAGAAAATAATTTTACCTTCTTGGGGGAAAAACTGCAACAGTTTTTCCTTTGGAGGAAGGACCCAACTAGATCCTAGGGTGAAATGTAGCTGCTTCATACTTACTTTCATCTAATCTTCTTTCCTCTGCTGCTCCTTTGCAAAAAGAGGACTGCCCACTTCTTGTTTTCGTTCCCTTTGCCGGCCTGTGGGCTGTGGGGTTTGTGTACGTGTGGGAAATGGGAAAGGAAAAATATATTTGTTGCAGGCTGATAGCAGCTAAGCCCTTTCCAGGTTTGTATATCTTCCTCCTAATTATAAAAACTTGTGATTGTTTCAGTCCTCACTGAGGCTCTGGTATCAGTGGCAGCCGTGGGCGTTATTTACCCGAGCAGTGTCATTTACGGTCTGAGTGTTTCAAATGCACGCTCAATTTATTGTTTGAGTGCTGCCATATATTTCCAATTGTGACCAAACGTGTGCTTGCACAGGACTTTATTTTGTTTGTCTAAATATTTCCTTGCTGCAAAGTTGTCATGTAAACGTCTGCAGGCTTCTAGGGTATTTCTCAAATATGGGACTTTGCGGCAATTTTCTGCAGGACAAGTACCTTTTTCTTGGTGGAAGAGAACAGTTAGCGTACAATTCTCTATCATATTTCTACTTGGGAGCACAAATGGCAAACCAGCATTTTTTTCTGTTTATAAGGAGGTGTTTGGCCTGTTATTTCTACTGATTACTGTAAATCGCCTGGGCCATGTCAGAATTAGCAAATTTATCAGTGCTCAATCTGATTTTTTTTGTGCTATGTTCAGAGACCTCCGGGGACTGTAAACTATCATCATTTGATGGTAAGAGATGTAGCGTGCTTAGGGGAGGGAGGGACGTTGTGATTTTTCTGATATCTCGAAACTCTGAAGCTTTTTCTGTTCTAGAAAGCCTTGAACTGAAAAGAGCTTTGTTCCTGCACAGGAATTGGTGAATTAACCACAAGTGATTGCCTGTTCTATTTTTGTGTTCAGAAACGCTGCAGATCAGCTGTGGCAGCTTGCATTTATTTATTCTTTGGTACTACATCTTAGGCTTGTGGTGTGTCTTTTTTCTGTTAGCTTGGTCTTTGCTTTAGCAGGAGCAAAACTTACCGGTGGAAATGGCTGGAGCCGAGGGGTGAAAAGAGAGTGCTACTTTTCTTCAATGTCTCTCTCTTTTTTTTCCATTGGATTTTTGAGGGCCAAATCCATCAGTTTGAAGTCAGTCGTGTGAAATAAGCTGTAGTCCTGTGACAGGGCTGTAGCCTTTTGTTATCATCTAAGGAAGAATCATCAGGCAAGTTGAATCACAGATGAAGGAAACCACCTGGAACTTGAAAGTCTCCCTTGGATGACAGGCTACAGCATTAAAAAAAAAAAATAATCAAAAAACAGGAACCCAAATCTCCATTTTTAATCTATAACGATCTCTTTTTTTTCTTTCTGCAGGAAACTTGCATTGAAATATCATCCTGATAAAAACCCTGATAATCCAGAGGCAGCAGAAAAATTTAAAGAGATCAATAATGCACACGCAATATTGACCGATGCCACAAAGCGAAACATTTATGATAAGTATGGTTCTCTGGGTCTGTATGTAGCGGAACAGTTTGGTGAAGAAAATGTGAACACGTACTTCGTGCTATCCAGCTGGTGGGCAAAGGTAAGTAAAAGCGCAGAGAGAATTTGTTCTGGATTAGCGTTTAAAACTCTTGAAAAGCTCCACTTGATAATTGTGCTTGGGTTTACTTTTGGAAATTGCTGAATCTCTGACAACTGGTAGTTTAACCTTCTCTTACTGTTTTGCGGTCTCTAGTTCAGAAGTATTTTTCTATTATCTCGGTGATACAGGCCTAATAAGAAAGACATTACTAAGAGAAGCTTGGACCCTTCTAGCAGCGATGAGGATTTGGGGTGTGTTCCCTTTGGTAATATCTGCTAAATGATTTTACAAAGGGAGTTCTGACTGCGAACTTGAACTCACAGAGGAGATCCTGTTTAGAAGTATGCTTACAAACTTGATGAGCGAATGTCACTTCTTCAGCTCTTCTCTGATTTGAGAGACTCCAGGTTATTTATTCCCTTGCCCATCCTTGATTTTTTTGGGCAGCAGAAAGAGTATCACCGGTATAGCAAAATTACACCACGAGCTCGTGTTTCCTCACAAATACTTCCCACCAGCTTTTTGCATGCAGTAGATGTAACGGTCATTGTACAGACTTCTTCTGGGAGTCTTCTGCCAATACCAAGGAGTTACTGTATTTTACTGGACTCAAATAATTTTTAAGCATAATTTGCTTCTGTCATTTTAAGTAATACATTTTAAAATCACCACATTTACTCAAAAGTGTAAAAAAAGCCTATATGTTGCATATTATGCATTTCTCGTACTGAAATTGTCCAGGCTTTTGCATTTTGGAGTTCGTGTGTTTGCAGTCTGCTTGTGCGGAAAGTAGTAAGTAAAGGGCAGCATGACTACGAAACTGAAGTACGAAATCATAACTGCAGCAGCTTACTGATTTAGCGACATGACGTTGTTCACAGTGCTTTATGGCTGATTAAAACCTTCCTAGTCTTGGCATTTTGTTTCATGGGTTAATTTTTCTACCTTTTGCCAGCATCGCTTCCATCTCTTGATTCCCCTGCAGTAAGAGAACAGGAATACCACCGTGCTGGTTTGTTGTTTTTAAAAGAATTTTTTTCAAACATTTACACGGTGACCTATGGGAAAATTTTAATTTTGCTTGTTTTCACTGCGGTAAGCACCCGGCAGACTTGGCTAGCTTTGGGTTGCTTTCCTCGCCTATTGGTAGCATCCATCCTCAGCACCCAAACTGCAGTGTGGTGGTGAGCGCTGCAGCCCTGCCGACAGCCTTGGGGCGGGGGGAAGTCCCTGCTGCGGGTGCATCGCAACCTCTACGCCTTCTAGCTAGTGAAAGTCTTTTCCAGGGTTATTTATGCAAGCTGCAACCTGTCCTAAACTGTTGTACCTCTGGAGTTTAATACAGACACGCTTCTTAGACCTCTATCTTTTTCCAGATGTAGCAGAATTGTCCACTTAAACCTAAATTGTAGGAATTCTTCAAGTAAACTGGGTTGGCAGTATTCGCCTTGGTGTAAAATGTTGATAGCCATAGCCAGTTTTGCACATATTTGTAAATATTTCTCGGTGATGAGGTAGAAAACTGTAGCTAGTAAGTTCTGTCTCTACGCGGCTGTATTTATGGTCTCTGGTTTCTATATCTGAGTCTGTCAAACTCAGTGGTCGCGGCTGGTAGGCACGGGTAATGAATATTTCTTTGTCTTCTGTCCTCTGCAGGCCTTGTTTGTGTTCTGCGGGCTCATCACAGGCTGCTATTGCTGTTGCTGTCTGTGCTGCTGCTGTAATTGCTGCTGTGGGAAGTGTAAACCCAAACCTCCTGAAGGTGACGAGCAGGAATACTACGTCTCTCCAGAGGACTTGGAGGCACAGTTGCAGTCAGATGAAAGGGGTAAGTAAAAACGCTCTGAGGTTTCTAGGACGAGCGTCAGCCTCGCAGCGAGCGGTTGGTGTGCCGGGCAAGGAGCAGCGATTGCTTTGGAGAGATCAGCACAGGTCCGTGACTGTAGATGATGATGGTGAGGGAATACTTGTGGCACAAGAGTCATGTGGGTGACGCTAATGCCGGGGACGTAGTTGCTGAAAACTCACAGAGGGTCTTCATTGAACTTAGTGGTGTCAGCTTCAGAGCAGCAGGTGACCATCATCTAGCTTCCTTCCCATGGCGCTGGAGTAACACACCAGCCAGGCATGGGCGATCCTACAAAGGGGCTCTTTTACCCCAAAAGATGGGGTGTATCAAGGCAGTTTTGTTAACTGCGTCAGGCATAAAGGACACGGGACCGCAACCCTAGTAGCTGTATCTAATACTGTTTATGAAGATATACTGCTACTTCTGTAGAATTAAACCCCTCGTTTAAAAAATTGTAGAGCCTTGCGTACGCTCTGATCGTGTTTTTAATGGGCATTGCTGAATGGTGGGCGAGGATCAGCTGCTCTTACACGGAGAAAGAAATATAATAAATGTTGAACACGTAGACTTGTGTTGAATGGTGTTGCGTGCAGACTGAAAAACAGTAAATTAACGTCACGCTCTTGGAGAGGTGTAAAATTGTGTTATCAAAGTGTTGTAGGGAGATGTAACTTATGCTTTGACTTAGTATGCTGAGCCTTTTGTCTTCGCTTTCCAGAGGCCTCAGACGCACCTATTGTGATACAGCCAGCATCAGCCACAGAGACGACCCAGCTCACAGCTGACTCGCACCCCAGCTACCACACTGATGGATTTAATTAAGTTAAGGAAACACTATAATTAGAATGGATAAAAAAAAAAAAAAAATTACATGGCCAACTCAACACTAGAATCATGAACATTAGAAGTAGAGAATGGGGAGGGGGAATAATTCTGCTACAGTAAGAAGGCAGCTTTCCAACCTGCCGAAAGTATTTTGTAATCCCTTCAGCCTTTTGTCACCTTTCAGTGTCGTATCTTGATGATACGTGAAGTGCTGTAGCATGCAGTATTTAAAGCAGTTTAGCTACGGTCTTATTTGTTTCCTTTCTTATTTTTTTTCTTTGGTTTTTTTTTGGTTTTTTTATAGCATGTATGGAGTTATGTTAATGTCTGTGGTGTAATGTATTGAGTTGTCACAATATAAGTGTGATGGAGACATTCTGCATTTTAAGCAGTGGTACTGGCCTAAAAATGAGATTTAAAAAGAAAAAGAATCACAGAAGCCACTATTCTTCCATACAGCTGAGCTGTTGGAGACCTTTAAAAGTTCACGATTTTCATTCGAGTGCAACAAACCAATTCTTCTATTCCTCCTTCCATTCCTGCGTTGTTATCTAAGCAAGTTTACAAAGCCAAGAGCCAAAAAATGCCAGTCCTGCAGAGCTGGAATTCTCTATAACGCTGGTTTTCAGCTTAAATAAATCTACCTTGAAAAATAAGAAGGGAGAGTTTCCAATCTTTGAACCGGTGAATTGGTGAACGGCTCTTTACGTGTAAGGCGATCCTCAGTGACAATGTAACCGCAAACTGTAGTTTGTCACAAAACCAACTGTGAATGGGGGTGTTTGGGGGTGGCGGTGGGATTTTTACTTCAAGCACAATTCTGTTTTGGTTTGAGTTCACTCATTTTCCTGAAATGCTAAAGACCAAATAGCGCAGCTTTTCGAATGCATGAGAATCTTAAAGTGAAACTGGTTAATTGGTTTTCACTGAGCAAATGAGTAAAATGCAGACGGGAGGCAACAGCATAATCTTAAAAAAAAAAAAAAAAAAAAAAAAAATTAAAAAAAACCTGGTTTTTAAAAATTTGTTCTAATAATTTGAGATTTTAATAGACAAATGGGGTATTATGTGTCTTTTTTTTTAAAGCTTTTATAATACAGTAGCTCTTTAATTTTCTCATGAACATCTTTGTGGAGTACGTAAATGGATTTTTAAGATCAAAATACCTTTCTTTGTGTTTATATTGTATAATTTGCACATTGTCTTGCATTTAGACTTGTTTACACCAGTGTTTTTCTTTTCCTCAGAACAACTATGGGGAAACCATTGAACGGTTTCCCGTACTGTTTTGAAACCAAATCATGTTTGAATACTGCTCTAGAAACCGTGGGTTTATTGCGATTTAACTGTTAAAAAGGCATTTTAGGCAGCTGCGGAATTGCTGGTATGTTTTTGTTGTTAATAATCTTGCTTTAGATGATAGGGAGTCAGGATCTAGAACAGCTACCAGAGAAACCTACACTCGGCACTTTCAGCGGTTAATTACGGCCTCTTTAACTTTGATCTTTATGGGTTTATATCACCATGCCTCTGCTCTCCGTTGTATCCCCCACCTCCCCTTTTCATTTTTCACCTGTTTCTGGCGAGAGGCTATTTCCAGCCTTCCACCCGGCGTTCGCTCTGAAGCCCTGTCACGCTGCTCTCTTGCAAGATCCCGGTGTTACTTTTGACGGGGGTAAAGCGCCCTCGGTCTGTAAGAAAATCATCGGAAAATGAAGAGGGACTCTCCTGCCCGAGAATCGTTCTGAAAATGTTTTCGCGCTGTCTTTGCATGAGCTGAAAGTGATGGAGCCCATAAAAACCCGACGTTGAGACCATGTTAGACACGCTGGGTAGAAGAAAATGTTCTTAACACGGTCTCAACGCTACGTGAGGGATGTTCGCAAAATCCATCTTCCCTGGAGCTGTTGGCGCAAGCACACGCTTGTTGCCTGCATGTGAGCTTGTTGCAAATAAGCATGCTTGTGATACCGCGTCAGGTCCCAAAAATTCCGAAAGAAACGTTATTTTTAATTAACTGGCTAGATTTCAGTAGCACACTTGTTTAAGTCATTTCTTCCTCATCGATAGGCCTTTTAGACCTTGCAAGTTGGTGGTTTACTGGAAGATACTTTTAACATTTTCTGTCTGGAAAGCTCTCTCGGGTGACCCTGAGGACAGTTGTGTGTGTTTTGGCTTGAGGTCCTTGTTTAATTAAAGTCATTTTTTTGGCCCCTTGGAATATAAGCAATTTTTAGGCTTAAAAAAATAACGTCACGTTGACTGTCCTTGTAGATTTTGCCTGATCTTGATGTTGAATTGCACTCTGGAATATGCTTGAATATCTGCAGGCTTTGTCCCCTAAACACTCACTGGTTAAAATTGCCCTTATCGGTGCAAATTATGTTCTTGCTTAAAAACAAACAAACAAACAAAATTGTTAGGGTGTTTTTTGGCTTTGTAAATGAGCGCAGTTGGTGGGAGTGACTCGGTAGAGTAAGAAAAAGGCTGTTCCCCTCATGCTGTGGTTTGTCACGCTCCGTGTCCCCATGTCCATCGAGATGGGTACCACAAAGCCGGTTGTTTCGGTTGTTGCCCCCCTGGGGAGCAGCTGTGACCCCTGATGCTGGGGGCTGGTTCTGAGTGTTAATTTGGAATAATACCCCATTTCTTAACCCCTCTGGGCTACTTCCACTGCGCTGGAAGGGCTGGCGGGGGGTTGTGGCTCCGGGGAGGTGTGTAAACGCACCTGGAGTCGCTCCGCAGGCTCCTGACATCGGAACTGAAACGTGGGCGGCAAACGAGGATTAGAGGCGATACTGTTGTCCGTGTTTCGCGCTGCTTGGGAAAAGATGACATCCAGGATAAATTTGGTGGTTTAGATCTTGGCTCAGCAAGGCACGAGTTTGGGAGAGACTGCTTTCCTCTGGGCTGTGTCCGTGGGTGGCGTGCGAATAGTAAATTAGTCTGTATGCCGTTATACGCCAGAATGATGTGTCAGATGCTCCGAGGGAAACTACTCTGAGATCCCACTTACAGGGAACGATGGGAAAATGCATTTTTAGATGAATATTCATGGGTTTTGAAACTGTTTTAAGTTTACCCATGTTGCTCTATAATCTCTGAATTCAAGATTATTGTGTATTAATGTAGTTCTTCTTGAACTATACAAGAAAGCTATTTAAACATTGCTTCTTTAAAACAAAACCTGTGTAATCGGAAGATACGTAGGTTAATGCCCACCGCTCTTGTAGGTAAGGTACAGGAGCATCCCGGGCTCTAATGAGTTGCACTTCAAAATGGCCAAGTGGGGTCCGTGTGAATGCAAAGGCGTGTTGGAAATAACGGTTAAAAATCTGGCGCAGAAGGTCGCTCGGCAGCTCGGAGCTGGAGCAGTTGGAGCTGCAGCGTCCCCAGGCGCTGCTGCCCCCTTACCTGGCTTAATGCAGAACGTTTCCTTCCAGAATTAAACCCGAGTGCTGATGATCTCTGTTCAGTGCGTTGCCAGGATTAAAACTTGAGCTTTGATTATTTTCTAGTTGTGGTTTTTTTTTTTTAATAGTTGTATCTTTCTTTTTATTTTACTTTTTTTTTTTTTTTTTACATGTTGCCTGAGACCTCTTTTTCAGTAGTTCGGCCACCTCCATCTAGCTCGTCGAACCTCTTCAGCACCGATTTTCTTAGCGCTTGCAGCTCCTCCTGATGAGGAGTATCGGGGAGAATCTGATCCGGAGAGCTTTCCGCTGGCTGGTGTAAAGGACCACTGACTTTATTCCCGAGCTGTGTGGCGTGGAGAGCCGTTCGTAGCTCTGGGTGAGCAGGGAAAGCCGCTGCCGAGAGCTCGGGCCCCGTCCCTCCGGGAGAAGGCGGTGGTGGGGGACCTGCGCTGCCCCGTCCTCCCCGGGGGATTCGGGCAAATCCCCAACGCGCTGTAGTACAACCCGACTGTACCGCGCTTCAACTTGAAGTGAATGAAAGGGGGCATTGCACCCGTTAAAATGCCAGTTTCATTTTGTTAGTGATGTTTGTAGGAAATTCTTAAATATTTATCTGTATATAAATTTGTTTATGTAAAACCTCAGTGGCGTCTGACGAGGGTGTAGATTTCTGCGGATTCCATGCAGTGATGTTTTAGAGCCACGTTAACCTTTTTAGTCTTATTTTTAGATTTGTAATGTTTTTAAACTGCTTTAGATATTAGTGCTCATAGTGTTCTTAAAACGTGATGCTGGTCGAGGTCCGGGTGAGCGCGGCCTGCGGGGACACGCGCTGGGGGGGAAGGCTTGGGCACGGCACAGAGAAACACCGAGTCCTGCAGCGGCGTACGGTTTTCAGATCCCTTCGTGTCAGCCTAAAAACACGACAGGTGTAACCAGGGCAGGAGCCCGACAGAAGAGACATTCCTGTCCCATCTATAAAGCGGTTGTGTGGTGTGGAGGGACGCCGGTGTGCTTTTGGGGGGGTGATATCGGAGCATTTGTACCCTACGCACTCCGTGGGAGAGGCATCCGCTTTTCTCAACTCGTCTGTGCCCTTCGGTGGTCTCGACATTTCCAGATCATTTAGGGAACGTGTTTGTGCTGCAGGTTTTCCCACCTGGATATCGGCGTCATGTTTAACGGGAGGTTGTTGCCAGGCGGTCGGGGGGGGCTTTTGCAGCCCCCGCCTCGTGTTAATAATTCTGGATGCTGTTTAAATACGCGTTAATCTTAGAGCACTGCAACGTAACCCCCCCAGTACAAGTGCTTATAGTGTAAGGTCGGTATAAACTTAACACGCTTAATCATTCGATGCCGCTTCTCTGTATCATAGTGGAAATCATCTAGTTCCTCGTGTGTCATTGCACCAACGGCTGCTTAAAATACCTTGAAAGAAACGGAGCTGATTAATAGCTAACAAGGTGGCAGAAAAGTTTGTCGGTGTTCAAGTCCTGCAAGACCCGTGGGCTGCTCCGCGTCCTGCGCTGGGAGGCTGCCGTGCTATCGGGACCCGGCAAGTCTGAAATTCCCGTTTCCTTCCAAGAAGATGCTTTCTTTACAAGAAGAAACTGTGTGAGGGAAGCTGTCTGTCTTTGACGTTTGCACAAGCCAAATGCCATACATAAATCTGGAAGACAAACCTTCGTGTGGGAATCAAATGCCAACGTTACATGCACAGTTAATTTTGTTGTCAAAAGGCTAGATGCTGGGAATTTCTGGTGGTTATATATATATATGTATATGTATAGAGGAAGCTCTTATATAAAATGGCCATTCATTCCTGAGTGCCGTTGTCCTCTCTGCTCCCTCTCCCCCGCAGCCGGCCGCGTGGGTGTACTCTTGCACAGCCTGTGAGCGGTCGCTTGTCGTACCCTTCCAAAAATTTCCCGATCTACTTGAATTCTGTCGGCTGCCCCTCGGCCCCGGCACCTCCGGCCGGAGCTGGGCTTCCCCGGCTCCGGCGATCCTCCGGAGGGAGGCAGGGAAACCCAGCGGTGACCAGGAGAGCAGGGACCGTCTCTGGAATTACATGGATTTGTGCCGGCTGGTACGTGGGGTGTTTTTAAATGTGGGCGATGCGCTCAGCGCTAGAGGTGTGATAGAGCACATCGGTTTGGGGTTGTGTGGTCTTGTTTTTTTTTTTTTTTTTTCCTTATACTAGTTTTCACCACGTTGTACTCTCCAAAGTGGGACTCGCAGAGCAAGGTCCAAACCCGCGCTGTAGGCTTTGGATTGCAACATCATGTGTGTGTATCTATGTATATATGCACATATGTATATATTTATACAACGGGTGTACGCATAGTACTTGCTGCTGTTTTTTCTTTGGTGGTAAAAACGTGAAATTTGGCTCAAAAGCACTGCTGCGAACCCTCAGCCAGACAAGTGGAAGGGGGCAGTTCTGTGTGGCCAGAATTGTGCTTTTTCCTTTCGGCTGCGGGGAAAAACCACACGAGATGTTGTAGGGTGAAATGACCGGTGAAGGAAGTGCTGGAGGGATCCTGTTGACCGCAGACACGGGTGGCACCAGCCATGCGGTGGGAAGGAGAAGCAATCCTTTGCTCCCGAGGCCGTCCCTCCTTGCTCCGGTGAGTTTCCCCTGGTGGAGGGACTCACTTCACAGCCCTTGCGGGTTGGATTCCGAAGGACTTGAAGTTATTGCAAGTCGTAAAGCTGGATTTAGGCAGTGGTCAGTGTAAAGGCACAGCGACCGTGGCCAATGCACGTGTGAGTTCCACCGAACTGCTTCTGGTGGTACTGGGTGGAGCCCGCAGCCGGCCCTTCCCGGTCCTGCCCTTCCAGGGGCTTTTCCTGCCAGATGAAACACCTGGGGGGTTCTGCAGAAATGGGGGGATACTGGGGGGGATTACTTTATCGCTTACACGTTTGAGGTTCTGTTTGTGTCGGTCGCGGTAGATGAGCTCTGAGGTTTGCCAGGTTCCAAAGGCCGGGCTGCTGCCGCACGATCCCAGCGTTGCCGTCCCTTCCTCCCTTCCTTCCCTCCTTCCCGCATCCCTTCCTTCCCCCGTCCCCACCTTCACCCGCTTATTCTGGGGCTGGGGGCGGGTGGTTTGGTTTGTGTTATCGCAGGCATCCGAGGCGATGCTTATATTCATTTTGCATGTGAGCAAAGGCCCTGAACTAAGTAATTCACGGCGGGGTTTGGTCGCGTTGGCCTCTTTACGGAGCCCGGGGGAGCGGAGGAGACGCCGGCAGAGAACGCGCTCTGCCTTTGCACTGGATTCGCCTCGGGCGGGGTGGGGTGGAGGGAGCCCATCTTTAAAAAAAATTTTTTTAAAATTGTGGGGGGAAAAAAAAAAAAAAGCAAACCAAAAAACCACAAACCCAACCACAGTGGAAGTATAAATGCATCTGAAAAGCAATTATAATATAGACATATATATATTTTGTTATGTTACTAAAGGACCATACTTTGAATTGTATGTAAGTAGACGTGGCTGTCTGAACTTTGTGGATTGTAACACTCGATACTACTGAGCTCCTGTACATACACGCAGTTACGGCAGAAGGAATTATTTTATGTTTTAGCATGGTAATTTGTGTACTGTATGTCTGAATATAAACTAAAATAAAGATTGCTAAGTTATCTGAAACCACTGTTGTAAAATAAATGTTTTCAATGCAGAAATGCGCGTTGGCTTTTTCATTCTTCTCCCCACCCTGGAACTCGTCGTGAGAAGGGGCCGAGGGCCCTGCTGCAGCACGGCCCTGTGCGGAGTCGGGTGGAAGCTGGGAGAGGTCTCCTGTCCCCTCCTGTCCCCCAGACTGGCACTGTGTGTCTGTCACCCAGGGCTGGGATGGCTGAGCCGGGCGTGGGGACGGGACACCGAGGACCCTGCGGTTTGCAGAGGCTCCGGGTGTGACCCCCGGGACACTTTTCCTCCCTCCCCCGGGGGCTGCAGCAGAGCAAACCCTCCCGCCGCGGTGCCCAGTGCCCGGGACCCTTCCCCAAACCCACCTTGGCTCCGTTGCCCCTTGCCGGCAGCGGCCCCCGCACAGCCCACTGTGGGAACGGCTGCTCCGAGTGCGGGGCTGCGTTTGGGGGGGGGGGGGGGGGGGGTGTGTTGAGATGGGGGGTTCCAAGCCCTGGCACAGGACCCAGGGTGAAGATGGAGGGGGCCAGGACCCCTGGGGAGGGGGGGTGCTGTGATGCTCTTGCTGCTGCTGCGCAGTCGGGAAAGCTCTTACACGGATGCTCGTCTTCCTCAGAGAGCCACCAAACTCAGGTTTCATTAAATTTTGTCCCGAACTCCAGTTGTGACACTAAAAAGCTCGAGGCCGGGAAGCGGCGGCTTTCGGAGCCGTTTGCAGCGAGACCGGAGGAGGAAAAGCCCCGGCCGGGTGTCGGGGCGCAGCTCCCGGCCCGGGGCTCCCAGCAAACCCCGACTGTCAAAGCCGGGGCTGCCCCGGGAGGGCTGAGGGCACGGGGCTGCTCCAGCCGGGGCTCGCCGGCACCCACGGGACTGCGGGGACCACCAGCACCTGCCAAACCACCGTCCCCCGTGCAGCGTCCCGGAGCGACACGTCCCCCGCACCCCCCGGGATGGACCCGCACACCCCGCTGTGCCCCCGGCGCGTCCCAGGCTGCTCCCTGAGCGCTTGGCCTGCCCTAGGCTGCTGCTGGCACCCTGCAGGCGGCAGAAATCCTCCTCCTCCTCCTCTCACCAGCTCTGGGGGCCTCAGCTCAGCCGGTCCCAGCCCCCCCCCGCTCCTGCCTCAGCACAGCCCCGCTTTTCCAGAGAGGGTTAAAAGTGCTTCCGAGCCGCTCCGGCTGCCTCAGGCTGTGTGTAATCGCCTCTCCTTTAACAGGCTGTTCCTCCCTTTCCTTGCAGTGATTACAGCTGTTATTCCTTCCCTTTTTTCATAATGGGAGAAAAATGTACCTCTAGAGAAAAAAAAAAACAAAACCACCCAGCCCCCAGAGCGACCGTCCTGTGTAACCACCAGCTTCAAGGAAGATCAAACTCGGTTTGAGAGACTGAACGTGGCTCTCCAGGATATTTTTAGCTGTCTGCACTGGAGCTGCTGCTAGCACAGCCATGTGGAGGATGAGGAGGATCAAGGACCTTCGGGTCCCGATGGGATGCTGGTGTCCGGCTTCATGGGCGATGGGCTCGTGGGTGGTTGTGATGGGCTCAGGTGATGGTGAGGGGGACATGGGTGACCCTGATCACTCACAGGTGATGGCAATGGGCTCACGGGTGATGGTGCTCATTCACAGGTGATGGCGATGGGTTTGTGTGTGGTGGTGATGTGCTCAGGTGATGGTGATGGAGTCATGGGCAACACTGATCATTTGTGGCTGATGGCAATGGGCTCTTGGGGGATGGTGATGGCCTCATGGGTGATGTGATCATTCTCAGGTGATGGGTTTGTGCATGGTGGTGATGTGTTTGGGTGATGGTGATCACTCGTGGGTGATGGTGATGTGCTTGGGCGATGGCAATGGGGTCGTGGGTGACACTGATCGCTCGTGGGTGGCGGCAATGGGCTCATGGGTGATAGTGATGGGTTCACAGGTGATGGCAATGGGCTCGTGGGTGGTTGTGATATGCTCGGGTGATGGCGATGGAGCCATGGGTGATGCTGATCACTTGTGGGTGATGGTGATGGGTTGATGGTGATGGACTCACAGGTGATGTTGCTGGGCTCACGGCCATCCCTCATGGCTGATGCTGATCCCTCCCAGGCTGTGGTGGGACGCAACCACCAACACCAACATCCCGACCAACTCAAGACCCTCTTGCAGGACTGACGGCCAGTCCTTCTGCAGCACGTGCTGCCCCATCCCAGGGGCTGGTCGTGCAACCTCTTCCCTCATCGTGCAGCTGATGGTGGTTTTTCACGTGCACACACGTGTGTCCTCCATGTTCCCGTGGCTGCTGAGTGGTGTGGCTCACGCCTCTCCCGCATGAGGAACGAAGTTCCTCGTGCGGGAGAGGCGTGAACCACACCACTCAGAGCACTTTATGCCAGTGCCGTTCACCCAGGGATCCATCTGGGATTGCTCCGGTGTTTTTGGGGAGACCTGGTTTGGATCCATGGGTGGTGGTAGGGCCCGAGAAGCTCTGGGAGGGGAAAAGCTGCTGGGTACCCACAGTTGCCGCAACATCTGTACGTCAAAGCGCTCCCAAACCCTGTGTCGGTAAAGGGGATGGATCCAGAGTGCTCAAAATCAGGGATGCTCCATAACTGGCGGGGTGGGGGGAGCAGAGGAAAGGGTCACCTTTACCAGCCCCATGGAGGGTTGTAGGGAGGGGGAAAAGCGCAAGAGCACGGCAGCGGGGCAGGTGCGAGGGCGACTTTAATGCACAACAGCGAGAGCAAACACACGGGATGCAGCGATGGGGACCCCGCCGGGCAAGGCTGGGGGGGTCCCTGGGCACAGCTCCAGCATCCCGCCCGCCCCCCCCCTCCCCCCCCCCCGGCTCTTTTCTCCACTCTGCCATGGCCGCTCGCTATGGGGTCGGTCTTTTTCATTTCCCCCCTTCCCCTCCCCCCCAAAATGATCCTTCCTCATTTTCCTATACTCTGCAGCAAGAGCTTATTGCTGAGCGCCTTCTGGGCCAGTCTCTCCTCCCGGGACATCTCCAGGAACTCGCGCAGGAGGTGGAAGGTGAGATCCAGCGAGTTGGGTTTGCCGTCTCGCCTCTTGCCGGTTTGCAGCGCCCGCGGGTTGCGGGGGGCCGGGGTGGGCTCTGCCCCATGGGGTTGGCACAGTCTTTGGGGCAGGGGGCCAGCGGCGGGGACCGGGGGTCGCGGGGCTCCCGGCCAAGGCTCCCAGGTGGGCTGGGGGGCCAGGGTCAGCCTGCGGGACAGGCCCCGGGGCCACTGCAGGGGTGAGCAGGTCTCCGAGGGCAGGAAGAGCAGGACGAGGACGGAGGCAGCCGAAATCATCCTGATCCGCATCGCAGCCGCTCCAGGGCCAGACGCCTGCAAAAGCCCCCACCCCCACCCCAACCCCAGACCCCCACATCCCCCCCGCTGCGGTCAGGGGGCTTCACACCATGGGGAGGATCCCCATCCCAGGGATGAGACCCCCCCGGGGATAGATAGACACACACCCCCCCCCCCCGGCACGGGACCCCCGGGCATGGGACCCTCCATCCTCCCCTGTCCCTAGGACAGGACCCCCCTCCTGGGGACAGGACCCCCCCCGGGGGCTGGACACGCTCCCACCCAGGGACGGGACACCCCTACTCCCAGGAAGGGACACACATCCCCCGCCCCCCCTCCGGTCCCGGGATGGGACATCCCTCCCCCCTCCCAGGACGGGACCCCGCGGGATCTGGGACCCTCTGGGACGTGGGACACTCGTACCCCCGGACGGGACGCCCCCGGGGATGGGATACCCCCGACCCCGGGCATGGGACCCCCACTCCCCCGGGACCGGACACCCCTCCCCGGGCTTGGGACCTCCCTCCCCATGCTGGGGGCCCCGGAGGGGGGGGGATGAGTGGCTGTCCCGGTCCCCCGGCCGCGCTCACCGCTCACTGCCGCTCCGCCCGACAGGACGCACCGCACCGCGCTGCCCGCCCGGCACCGCGCTATATAGGGGCGGCGGGGGACCCACGTGACCGCGCTATAGCCGGGCGGCGCGGGGAGGCTCCCCCCCTCCCCGACCCCGGCCCCGCACCCCCGCCACGTGACCCGGAGCGGGGCCGGGGCGGCCGGAGCTGTCCGCGGTGCTGAACAGGCGCGGCGGGCGGGGGTGCGAGTGCGGGGGGACACGGGGGTACGGGGGAATGAGGGATTGAGGGTCTGGGGGGGGACACGGGGTACATGGGGTTGCAAGTCTGGAGGGACACAAGAGTACGTGCGGGTGAGTTTGGGGGGGCACAAGGGGGTACACGGGGGTAAGTGGGGGGAGGGAGTGAGGGCCTGGGGGGGGACACGCGGTATTGTGGGGGTGCAAGTCTGGGGGGGCATGGGAGTACGCGGGTGTACGTGAGGGTCGGGGGTAGTGAGAATCTGGAGGGGCACAGGGTATGTGGGGGTGCGAGGGTGAGAGGCTGGGGGGGGACATGGGGGTACGAGTCTGGGGGGACATAGGGGTACGTGGGGATGAGAGGTTGAGAGTATGGGGGGGGGCACAAGGGCATACATGGGGTGACAGGACTGAGAGCCTTGGGGGCCATGGGGAATAGTGGGGGTGAGGGAGGGGAGTGTTTTGGGGGCCGTATGGGGGGACCCACGGGGGTGTGGGGTGCATGCAGGGGTGTGGGGGGTGTGCAGGGGTGTGTGTGCAAGCGGGCACAAATGGTTTGAGGGGTGTTTCCATGTGTCAGAGGGGTGGGGGTGCTGGGGAGATGAGGGTGACCCCGGGGGGGTGAGTGTGTGGGTGTCTGTACGTGTGTGTGTGACAGACCCTCCGTGTGGGACAGGGCCATCGGGGGTGCAGCAGGACCAGCCGGCCAAGCCCCCCCCACTCCAGCATCACACAGGGACATTTTTTCAGGCACTGGGACGCGAATCCAGACTGGAAACCCCCACGGAGCACCGTGGTCCCTGTGGGGCCGTGTGTGCCCATGTCAGGGGACACGCCGGGGCGCACGCGCGTGTGCGGGGTCTGCCCGGAGCTCTGCAGCGCTTCATTTCACAGGGAAAGTTTTTCCCCACCGGTGACGACGGCTCCTTCAGAAGTTGCCCGGTGAAGGCAGAGAGTGCCCGGTTCCCCCGAGTGATTCATCTCCTGGTATCGTGCAGATGAAAACTTCACTTCAGAAGCATAAATGTGCTTCTGGAGCGCAATTTCCCCTCTTTGGTGGAGTACAAAGGGCACGTTCTTCCCCCGGCCTGATCGCCCGGCACAGACACACACCTCTGGATGCGGATCGGGGTCTGAGGGATTCAGCCACGTGACTCATTTGCCTTTTCGTCCCTCCCTGCTGGAGCTTCCATCATTCGGCACTTGGAGCTCAGCAATCACTTCATCTCGCCAAAGTGCTGCTGTCTCTAAAATTAAAATTCCCTCATGAGGAATAAACATTTCAAGAGAAGGGGAAAAAAACGACCCAACCCACATTAAACAGAACTTGAATGAATGGCACCCCTCCACCCCCCCATCCTCCTCCAGGTCAGGAAACTCCTGAAAAACAAGGGCTCTGCTGCTGTCTGGAGGGTCACCGGGAAGGGCTAAGGGGATTTGTGGGGGCGGCGAGCTGGGGGCTCCCCCCCGCCCCCTCAACGGCAAAATAGCTCTCAGCAGAAGCAAAGTGGCCGTTGGGCGGGTGGGGGGAGCATCCGCCTCCCACTTGCTGCGCGCGGTGCATTGTGTAAGTCCTTTTCTTTACTGAATCATCGAGAACCGCTGTAATTTCCAGTGCTCCACCTGAGCCTGCTTTTCCCTCTGTCTCCCGGAGCCTCACCCCGAGCCGTGGCCATGCCGGGCGCTGAGCCTGTCCCTGCAGCGCTGGCAGGAGCCCGCGGCCGGGGGCTGCCGCTGCCCTGCCCGCAGCTCCCAGGGCACCTCCCAGACCTGGTGGGCGCTGATGGCAAATGTGGCCCCCCCAGATCCGAAGAGGAGAAGGAAGATGGTGGATGAAAAGCTGGCCATGAGCCGGCAATGTGTGCTCACAGCTCAGAAAGCCAACTGCACCCTGGGCTGCATCCCCAGCAGCGTGGGCAGCAAGGTGAGGGGGGGGATTCTGCCCCTCTGCTCCGCCCTGGGGAGACCCCCCTGCAGTGCTGCCTCCAGCTCTGGGGCACCAACAGCAGAAGGACACGGAGCTGTTGGAGTGGGTCCAGAGGAGGCCCCGGAGATGCTGGGAGGGCTGGAGCCCCTCTGCTGTGAGGACAGGCTGAGAGAGCTGGGGGGGTTCAGCCTGGAGAAGAGAAGGCTCCGGGGAGACCTTAGAGCCCCTTCCAGTCCCTAAAGGGGCTCCAGGAAAGCTGGGGAGGGACTCTGGATCAGGGAGGGGAGCCATGGGATGAGGGGTAATAGCTTTAAGCTGGAAGAGGGGAGATTTAGATGAGACATTAGGGAGAAATTCTTTGCTGTGAGGGTGGTGAGCCCCTGGCCCAGGTTGCCCAGGGAGGTGGTGGCTGCCCGATCCCTGGAAACATTCAAGGCCAGGTTGGACAGGGCTTGGAGCAGCCTGGTCTAGTTGAAGATGTCCCTGGTCGCTGCAGGGGCCTTTAAAGGTCCCTTCCAACCCAAACCATTCTATGCTTCTATGATTCTAAGCGGCTCCACCAACGACTGAAGCCCCATCCCCAGAGTCCCAGCAGAGGGGAATGGAGCTGGTTCCCCCGTGCTGCCTGGCTGCTCGTGGGGGCTCCCAGCATGGTTCTGAGCCTCCTCGAAGTCCGGTCAGACTCGGTGGGCGCTGGTGGGCGCTGCCTACTCAGCTGCTCGCCTGCCTGCCTGGCCGCTCTCTGCCGCAGGGCAGAGCTGGTGCAACGCGTGCAAGTAAATCTGGGGCTTATTTTTCCATAGGCCAAGCACGGGGACAGGTGACCCCAGGTGTCAGGAGCCGAGGCACCGACAGCCAGGGAGCCCTCGCTGCAGGGTTGGCCTGCATTTCGGGGCTGCTCTGCCCGCCGGCTGCAACGGCTGTGCCCAGGTGTCCCAGCGGCAGCGATTTTGGCTGCTCCCCTGCACGTGGGGCTGGGCTCTCTCTGCAAAACTCTCCTTGCCCCGTCTCCTGGGGCTGCTCTGCGGAAGCAGCATTCGGGAGGGCGTGGGGCTGCGGGGGGAGAGCTGCCGCGGGAGGGGCTGATGCCCGGAGCACCCCCTGTGGGGTTTTGGGGGCCACCTCGGCTTGGGAGGAGCGAGCCAGCAGCTCTGGGCAGGGAGAGCGGTGCCTGCACTGACACCTTCATGGCCAGGAGCCGACGCGGGGAGACAGAGCTCAGTTCATTTGCCACCCCCACGGCCAGCGCTGGGGCTGGTAACACTTCAGACCGTTTTACTTTCGGTCCGTGTGCTTTAGGATTAGTCATTTAATTGTAGGAAAGACAGTGAATCCGACAAGTGCGTCTTCTACTCGTGTTTTATTTAGGAACCTCAACTTGAAAAACTAAAAAAAAAAAAAAAAAAGTTTTTTTTTTTCTGCTCCCTTCATAAACTACTGACACATTCAGCGCTAAAGGGCCCCGCGTGCTGCCTGGGGATTCATTATCGTCACTTTTAGGGATGTCACTGTCTCTTCCTTTACTCAGGAGTGTGAGGAGCGACGTGTTAATGATGCTTTCAGGGATGCCAAATTCGCAGAGGCATGGATCCGGCGGCCTCGCAGCTGGTGGGAGTCAGAGAGGCTCCTAATTAGGCGCTTTTAGCGCTCGGAGCCTTCTGTTTCGGTAACAGCGAGTCGCACATGGCAGCCGCTGCTTCACCAACCGTGACAGCTTCGGCGCTAAAGTGTGGCCAAGCTTCCAGCAACTTCTCCTAAGGAACGCGTGGGATTTGCCGGCCGCTTTGCTCCTTGGGGGCTGGCACCTGCCCCAGCCCTTCCCGATGTCACCAATAGCCATACTGGGGTTCACACGTGTACTCGGTGAAATGCTGCAAAGCTCCAGTGTCCCTCTGCTCCCTGCCGTGCATCCCCACCTGCCCGGTGGAGGGAGCGGCCATGGTGCTGGTGGGGGCCGGCGCTGCCCGTCCCGCTCTGGAGAAGGCGTCTCATGGGCTGACGAACCTGAGATTGACCCTTATGTTTCACCATTCTCAGGTTAGACAGTCCTTGAGGTGCCCCTCACTTGGGCAGGCGCCGCACCCCATGCCCTGTTCCCCACGTCCCATGCCCCACGCCATGCGCTCACCCGAACCCCCCAGCCTTTGAGGAATTTTGAAGAGAAAGGAGAGAAGCAGCCCCTTGGCTCTGTCTTCCCACTGTGGCTCTTCAGCTCCTCTCTCTGTCCCGGCTCGACCCCTGGGCTCTCTGTGGAACAGCCCCTTCCCAAAGAGGTGCCGGAGGGAGGCTGTTTTCCCCTGGGGATGCCTCGATGGCTGGGGCCAAGGCTGCGGCAGAGGGAAAGGGGTGTCTGGCAGGGATGAACCCCTGCACCGGGGGACAGTGCGGCGGCAGCACTGGGCTGGCAGCTCACCTCCATGCTTTTCCCCTTGCTCCCACCATTGCACATTGCCGGGATGGCTCACGGCAGCATCCAAGAACGTTTCTGGGCTCAGCATCCTGAAGCGGGTGTTGAGAGGGGCAGGAGGAGGGACATGTCCCTGGGCGTGCAGCCGTGGGTCAGCTGAATGGCCGTACCCTTGGCTTTAACAGACGGTGGTGGGTTTTTTGTCTGTGTGATCTGGTGGCACTGGGACTCTGGTTTTATGGTGGGGCCCACCTGATCCTCCTAACATCCCTGGCCGCCCATCCCTGCATGCTCCCATGTAGCCTTGGAGTCACATGATTGAAATTCCCGCTGGAGCCAAACTGCTGCAGCACACGGGCATCTCCTTCCCATTCAAACTGGACCAGCCAAAGGGCTTTGCTCCTGTAGGGAGTTGGTCAAGGCCCTGCAGGTTTTGCAACTGCAGAGTGCAGGCAGGAGGAGGGCTCGTGCCGCGCACACAAGACTTCTCCGTCCCCAGCCACTGAGGTGGAGGGCAGGAGGTACCCGGCTTCAGAGAGAGCGGTCGGTGCGAACCTTCTGGGGAGGGACTCTTTATGAGGGAGCGTAGCGATAGGATGAGGGGTAAAGGTTTTAAACTGGAAGAGGGGAGATTGAGATGAGATATTAGGGAGAAATTCTTTACTGTGGAGGTGGTGAGCCCCTGGCCCAGGTTGCCCAGAGAAGCTGTGGCTGCCCCATCCCTGGAGGGGTTCAAGGCCAGGTTGGACGGGGCTTGGAGCAGCCTGGGCTGGTGGGAGGTGTCCCTGCCCAGGGCAGGGGGTTGGAACTGGATGATCTTTAAGGTCCCTTCCAACCCAAACCATTCCATGATTCTATGGTCTCCAGTCAAGCCACATGCATGGGCTTAACAAGGTGGGGAAGGAGAAGCAGGGATGGTGATGGCCACCGTGACCATCAGCTGGACTGTGCCCACCATGCGCCATGCTCCGGAGCAGCTCGGGCTGCGCATGGTCCTGGGTTTGGTGGTGGAGGAAAACTTCACCCTTTACCTTGACGGGAGCAGGGAGGAGGGTAACCATGTGAGCGCAGGCCCTTCAAAATCCCAGCCCTACTTCTCTCCTGCGGGGATTTATTTTGCTTTTAAAAGAAAGGGGGTGCACGCCTGGGCGTGCTACAACCTCTCGGTGAGCACACGGCAGGGGCCGTATGGAGCGGGAAGGCTGCGTGCCTGCTCCAACAGGCATCGGCTGCATTTCAACACGTGTAATGAGTTGGGGGCAGCCTTGGAGAGGGACCACGTGGAGCGTGCCGGCTCCCCTGGTGCAGAGGGCTGGATCCGGCTGTGTGGGGCAGGGCACCGGGCTCCATGAGCCTGGAGGGGCTGAAATCACCCAGTGCCGGCGTTAAACGGGGATGCCGGAGCTCAGGGCTGCAGTGCCCTGGGCTGGAAGCGTGCAGAACCACGTATGGGCCCGCAGGGGATGGAGAGGGCTGGGCTCAGGAGGGGTCTGGGCTTGGCAAGGGCTGTGGGGTTAACTCTGCTTTAACCATTTTTGAGAGCTGCCTGTTCCTGGAAACACCACTAACGGGGAGTCTGCCTGCACCCCAGGAAACCCTCTAGCACCTCATTACCTTCAAACCGTCTTCGCCTCTAATGCGTTTCCCTCCCCGCGATTCCTCGGGCCACCAGCATCGTCCGAGGCAGGGCAGAGCAGATCTCCTTCCCCGCCGCAGCAGCCGCTCCCATGCGAATGGCAGAGCGTGTCTCTGCGGGGGCTGCCCTGGATTTTGAAATTCGGTAACACAAAAAGCTTCTGCCCATCTCTGCAGGGAACGGTGGGGTTTCCCAGTTCGGCTTCCTAACGCTATGGGATGCTGAAAATTGCTTCTCTGGGGAAGGGCATCTCTGGCTGCCGTTTCTGGCAGCCTCGTGGCAGAGTGATTTGCCGTAAGTGCGAAAAATGAATGTTAAAAGCTCATCAATTAAAACGAGCGAACTAACTACAAAATCAAAGGGAAGGATTTTTCAAGTTTGGCAGTGACAAGCTCCATGCAAGATGTCAGAGGGCCTAGAAAACTGTCAGAAAAAGGCACAGAGGAATCTGTGATCCATTTTCAGCCCCTTTCTGGATTTCTTGCTTCGTTTGGGTGCTAACACATTCCCACGTGTACAGTACGGGCTGAGCCAGATGCACCTCTAGGTACCCCACATGCAGCCGAGACAATCTATGTGAACGGAGCGACTCTGGATTTGCCCGGGAGCAAAGGAAAAAAATCTTTTGGGCAGGAGCTAAGGGGATTGCAGAGCCACAGCACAGCTTTAGCTTCTTGAATACCTCCGTGGGAAATCTGTGATTTGCTTTTGGGGGGTTTTTAAGCTTTGCGTTATGGCCTTGCAAAGACCAAAAAAAAAAAAAAAAGAAAAAGGCAAAAAGGCAAATAGAATTAGTTTCCCTGAGCAAGGTTAAGTTTTAGTGAGTTTAGGACAGAGCAATGAAGTAGCGGCAGGCTCCTCCCGACCTTTCCCGTGGCGAGAAGGAGCCGAGCAGAAAGGCGGTGAGGACTTCCAAGAATGATTAGAAATCGCTTCTGGAGAAGGGAGAGAAAAAGAAGGTGCAGGGCAGCGCCTGCCTTACCTGCCAACCCGCGCCGTCCCCAGGGAGGCCAGGCAGAGCCCGGCCCCGGCCCCTCTCGCCTGCTCTCCTCCACCCTGCCACCCCCACACCAGCTTTTATGGCCTTTCTTGTCACTCGGCTGAGTTGAGCCGGGCTACAGCGAATTGCCACACTTTCTGCTGGCTTCCTGTTTGTTCATCGTCAGCGCCTGTGGTAAAATTTCCATTACACGCTGGACAGACAGGGCGGCAAAAAGAAGTGAAGCAAAAAAAAAAAAAAAAAACAAACCAAAAGAAAAAAAACGATAAAAGAAACCCAACTCTGTGTTATAGTGTTTCTCTCGATTCATTTGAAAATGAGAAAGTGCCTGGGTGCTGTTAGGGGGAGGGGGAGGTGAGGAGGGATGCCCTGGCTGCGGGAGCTGCAGAGCATCCTCCAGTGCCCGGGTCCAGCCTGGGCATGAAACTGCTCTGCATTCCCCCCTCCCTGGTCCCTGAGGGGATGGGGAGGTCCTGTTCCTCAGTTCAACAAGTAGAAGACCCTAATTTCCACTCCACTCACCCAAAAAAAACCGTGTTTCCTAAATGCTGCCTCTCTGAATGGAGCCGGAGCACAAGGCAAAGCTCTGGCCTGCTCTGCCCGAGGGCTGCGGCAGGTGGCTGCAGCCCCCTCAGCCATAAAGCCACCCCAGCTCAGCCGGCAGAGCCTCCACCGAGGCCAAACCCGGGGTGGAGAGCAGTCTCAAGGCTCTAAGAGAGCAAATCTGGAGGGGAGTGATTTATTTTGATCTTTTGTCAGACCTTGGCATGCCCAGAAAAACCGTTTTGGCTGTAGGACAGGGCAAAACAAAAGAGAAGGTGGAAAACAGGCTGCCATGACAATATGGATCCTACCAAAGGATCCAGGCACATCTGAAGCCGCGTCCCTTGGTCCGGAGGGGCACAGCACATTTCTGCGGGGCTGGAGCAGCGTGTGTACACGGCAGGACACACAGCCGCAGGGCAAGCTGTGCTTGCTCCTCGCCACCTCTGCAAATGGTGATTTCCATCTGCTGTTGCAGAGTCTCCGACAGCTCCTGGTCTGTATTTCTCCCTCAGCCCCACCAGTGCTGCCCCTGTCTTACCCCAGCTCTGTGCTGGGCCCTGCTTCAGAGGCTGTAAAACACCGCGTGTGCTGCTTTCCGAGATGAAATGGGGCTGAGCTGGTGAGTGGTGGTAACGGTGGAGGGAGGCTGAAGGACCTGTGTTTGGTTTGCTGCCTTGGATGGGACATCCCTTCCTCAGCGTCCCTTTCCAGGAGACCCTGCGCGGCGGCAGAGGGGTTGGGGAGCTGCAGCCCAGCTCTTCCCAAGCTCTGTGTGTAAACACCGTGTTATCCCAGGGCAAAGCTGCAACACCGGGAGTTCGCTGTGGCCCTGGCATACGCATCTGCAGCGGATCCCTGTGGTGGGAACCAGCTACAAAACCTCCTCAGCTGCAGCACGCGGCGTGCGTGTCCCTCTGCACCAGCAAAGGCAGTGGTGAGTGTGGGAAATGCCACAGGACCAGCACCAGTGGTCGGTGCCGGCCGTTTGGGGGGTATATTCAGCCAGCTGAGTGACATCCCTCAAACATGGCTCAGAGCAGAGGTCCTGGGTGCAGCAGCTCAGGGTCCTGCCATAGTGAGCGGAGGTCTCCATCTCGCCCCCGCCTGGGCTCGCCTGCAGTCCCCATGGGATGGACACCCACAGGGAAGCTCTGAGCCCATCTCCTTCCCTCCATGATTTCATTTTGGGGTTTTTGTTTTCCTTCCCGTTCGTGTCAGAGGGGGTTACTCCAGCCCGGGCTGCTCAGGGGCTAAGTGTACCTGTAACGAACTCGTTAGCGTGGCTCAGTGAGCTGCTTGGAAAGGCTGTGCTGCTCAAACCCCCCTTTTCTCTTATCACAGCTATTGTTTGCATGAGAAAGGAAGGGAGGGGGACACTTGCATGTTCTTTGCTTTTTTCTTTCAGTTTATTAAAAGCAAGGGAGGAATACTCGGGATCCAAGATTTCTTCCTCTGCTCTGGCCGCCTGTGTTTGAACGCCGGTGCTTTTCCCAGAGCACAGCTATGTCCCTGCCAAACTCGGCAGCGGTGGGATGCATGGCAGATCGCGGCATGGCAGAGACCTGTGCCCTTGGCATGAGCCGACCTGCTACGGGACCCCCACGTCTGCAGCCTGCACCCGGGGGCGCTCCACGCAAAACCTCCCCATCCCAGCACAGCTTGGGGCACTACAGAGAAAAAATGATGGTCAGTTAAATAACGTGACTCTCTCAATAGCGATCACCCAGCTATAGTGTTCAAGCATGCTGCTGCTTTTGCACCTAAGACTCTGCAATTTATCAGTAATACAAAAATATTATTTCCCATTAATTAATGTTAAAACAGGTGTGGCAACAGGGAAGGTAGAGGAAACAGCACAATTTTGCAAATGTATTTGCTGGGCGCTGGGAAATGAAGCAGCATCTGAAAAACTCCTGAAGTCCTTGGTGCCGCCATTCATGGACGTTGCACAGAGTTTCAAGGCGTGTTGTAATTTTACTGGCTAACGAACCGTATAAAACACTAGGGATAGAGCTTAGGAAAGAAAGCCAGATGAGCTTGGACTGGCTGCTAAAAGCTACCAAATGTGTGTGTGCGAAGCGCTGTGAATGCTGTTTACCAAACCGCTGCATCCCCAGCCCGCCGTGGGCAGACCCCCCCCGAGATGTGCGATGTGGGGAGCAGCCCCCCGCTGGTGGTCGGTACGGTACCACCGTGGCGGCTTGCTTGGCCGCGGCAGAAATTTGTCACCGAGCACTTCAGGTATCACTCTCCTCCTGCACGAGGCCAGCGAGAGCAGCAGCGCAATCGCACGCTGCTCTGAACCCCACCGAGACATCTGTATCCACGGGGCTTGAGAAGGATTCCTGAAACAGGGAGGAACTTCCCAAAGTGCCGCACCCTTAAAATCCCAAATTCTGGAAGCTTGAGCCACGGACGCTGTGCTGGACCCCAGGTGCTTTGAATCTTTTGATTGAACACTTTCACAACCCTTTCCCTTCTTGTTGCCGTTATTCAGTCTGTGGGCTAGCGGGGTCAAAGGAATCTTCAGCGTACATTGGTTGAGGTTGAATAAAGTCTTTTAAACGTCTTTGATTTTTTATAAAGGTCTCTGTGGCGAGTGAGCTTGACCAAGCCTTGCTTTCAGCAAGAGGCGGCGTGAATGTAACTTAAGGTGTTGGTGAAAAAGTTTCCAGTGGCACCAGGTAAACACCTTAGTGCATAGCGTGTCGGATGTATTGTCTGATCGCTGCCTCTAATCCTCCTCATACAGCAGCTTAAAAATACCCCATTTTCCATTGATGTTTTGATACCCGCTTCTGAAAAACCGCCTCTGTTAGCAGAGTTGTGTTTTGAATGCAAACCCCACCAGCGGGGTTTTTTTGCGGCAAATTTCCTCATTTATAACACACAAAAATTAAGCATTTTTATTATTTTTTTTTTTTTTTTTTAACAATTGGCCAAGATTGTACCCTGCAGAGCTGTGGGATGGAGCTGCCAAGTCCGGCGAGGTAGCAGCCAGGTTGCTGCTCGTGCTCATCAGCGCAGCCCACTCCCGCGATGAATTGCCAAGTTCTCAGATGAGCGGTGGGGCGAGCACGCAAGTTTCAGCCCACAGTTTCTGCCTCTTTCGGTACAAATGGGAAACAAGCAGGTCGCAAGCTCGAAAGGAAAATGAGTCGTTTGTTCTGACCTGATTGATCACTGGGTCGCTTTCCAGCCCCACCAAGCCCACGGATGGGGTGGCCACCAGCCCTGGAGATGCCTCAGGCAGTTACCTTGGGCTGGTGGCAATGAGATATTTCACCTATTTCAAAGAAAAACCAAGCCCATCTGCTGCAGAAAGAGAAAATACAACCCGAAAGTTCTCCTCTCAGGTGCTCCTGCCTTGAAATGAGTGTTTTTTCTCTTTGATGGTCAAACAGATATTGTTCTCAGGGTTGGTTTTTTGTCTTTTTTTTTTTTTTTCTTTTTTAACCGCTCTGGTCTATTTTTAGTGACGAGAGGATGGTGTTCGAGAGCCTCTGCTGCTGGTCAGATCAGCTGCGGTTTGGGTCGCTCCGGATGCCAGGCAAGTCAGGCAAAGCCCATCCTGGTGCTGGGTCTGAAGGTGCTGCCGAGACCGGGGGTCCAGGGGCGGTGGGGTGGGACCCCGACTATGGCGAGGCTGAGCCCGCGGCATGTCACGATAGCCATAAATCAAATGCCTTTGGGAGTATTTTTGGCTACTTCCACGGGAGAGCGGGAAGTGCGGCATTGTCAGCGTGTGTAATGAGAAAAAAGGGATTATTTTTGTTTTTCTCCCCCCTTTCTCCAGCACCCCCATGTTTCTGGGGGACGCTGCGGCTGCCCCAAGGGTGGCTGTCCTGCAAGATGTCCCCGTGTCCTGCATGGTCCTGGCCAGGCTGGTCAACAGAGGTGACAAGATGGAGCTGGAGGGTCCGGGGAGCACAGCGCTCGGCCGCGGCAGCCCGGCACCATGCCACGGCTCAACAAACCACCACGTTCGCTCTTTTTTCCACTTACGAGAAAATGGCGTGACCGCCATTTTTAGGCTGGGGAGGAGAGCGGTGCTGCAGCAGCGGTCACCCCGCTGTGATGCACCCTCATGGCCGGGGCTGTCTAAGAGAGCCTTAGATTGATATCATAGCAAAAAAAAGAGTGGTTTTTTTTTTTTTTGTTCTCGCTCTCACCACCCCAGCCTGCGAGCGGCCAGCATGGCCGGCGCTGGGGAGCACGCCTGCCTCCCGGCCGGGAGGGCAGAGAGGCAGAGGCAGGGAGGGGAGCCGCCCGCCTCCCACGCACTGTTTCCGACCTGGCGTGTTTGCTGCCGGCAGCTTGTCGCAAATAAAAGAAATTCAATCTTGTAGCACTGATAATGGCGGGGTCGGGGAGAGGGGCCTGGCGGATCCTCCAGACCAATGCTGAGGGGATCCAAGATGGCGCCATGGCCTGGGGGTGAGGGCAATGGTGGCAGTGACGAGGCCACCCGGGCTCGGGGCCACCAGACACAGCATTTGCTGCTAAACTCACCATCGCCACCTCAAGCAAGGCGCAGAGAAGGAGGGGAGGGGAAGGCGCCATGTTTTCAAGTGGCGGGAGCAGCCCGCCCTGGGGGAAGCGTTGGTTGTGGGTGCATGGCTGGTTTGCTGAGGCAAAATATGGCTGTGCGGTGGCAAAATCTGGGTTTGCTGGGGTGGAATGTGGATGTGCTGGGGGAAAAATGCGCATCTACCGAGGGAAAATGTGGATCTACTGAGGTAAAGTGCAGATCTGAGGAAAAATGTAGATCTGCTGAGGGAAAGTGCAAACCTTTTGAGGCAAAACAGGGATCTACCGGGGAATATGCAGATCTGCTGAGGAAAAATGTGGAGCTGAGGAAAAATGTGGACCTGCTAAGGAAAAATGCAGATGTTCTGAGGAAAATGATGGAAATACTGGGTTAAAAACAAGAATCATCCTGGATGCAAATGTCTCCAGGATCTTCCTCCACACTGGGGGAATCTAAGGTGCTCTGGTGTGGAAGAAGGTCCTGGAGATCTTTGGTTTGTGTGATCTCTGTGGCCATGCCCATGGGACAGGGTATGAGTCACCTGGACCTTAATGTGGTGGCAAGGGGGGGCCACACCACACTACTGTGCCATCATGGGTGTGCCAGCCACCGGCCATGGGTGCCGGGGACTGCCTGGGTGCGTGGGTGGCATTCGGCAGCCTGGAAGTGCTGCAAAACAAGACGTGGCCGTCTGAGGCTTTGGTGATGCCTCTTCTTCCCCACATGGTTCACACCCCAATTTTTGTCTTCCCCCGCCATGGCTGAGTATCCCACAGCTGCTGTCTATGCCCCTCACAGGCTCATCGGGGCCACGGGATGGTCCATGGGTGCAGGACACCCTCTGATGCTCTCTACATGGTGGGTCACAGCCCCATTGTGCCCAGGTCTTCTCCACCCACATGCCTCCCGGGGCCACTTCCTACATGTTACCCATCAAGGGCTGTTATCAGGAGCACAGAGAGGCTGCATCCTTCATCTTTGAAGGAGTCCGGGTGTGTGGATTAGGAAGAAGGATGCTGGGAGAGGTGATTTACCCCCTCGTCCCACCCAAGGAAGGGTTGTGGGATCTTCACCCCCATGGTGGACCCTGGGGGCAAACCCTGCTTGAGCTTCACACATGGTTCTGTCTCCCTTGAGGAGGCCAAGGGCACTGTTCAAACAAGGTCTGTTGGAAGCTTTATACATGAAGGATGATGGTGGCATCTAGCATGGTCTAGAAAGAAGACAATGGGCTTCTCTAGCACTGAGCTCCTGCACTGGTGGTTGCAGCCCAAAGGAAGGACTCCGCGTGCAGACATGCTCCTGCATGGACCTGGTGATGCCGCTGTCCCTTGTCCCACCACTGCTCACCTGGTGCCCCAGCCAAAAACCCCTGTGTCTGCCTATCCTCCTGTGTTTGTTCTTATGAGCTCTCCTTCCACCTACGCAAGGAGCTATTTTTAGCAGACACTAATCAAGTGTCAGTGCTGGCTCTGAGCGTGGCTTTCAAGCTGAGGGCTCATGCTTTCGCCGAGTGCTTGCAGGAACTCGGGCGTGTGTTTTCTTTTAAATTTAGTTGAGAATTTATACAACATGCCGCAAAGTGGTGGCAGTTATTTTGGGCTCATCACACCTGAGCCCACACTGAGTTATCACCAGGCGACTCTCCATTTTGACAAGAGCCTGGCAGAACATTCCCCTCCCAGCCCCGCTCTCCTCGCTGCCGGCAGTGCCTGCCTGTCCTAACCCCTCAGGAGCCGGCTCCGGGCCAGGGACGCCCAGCCAAGGGGTGGGTTTGCTCCTCTTGGCCCGTTTATCTCCAGCACAAGGATGTTGCATCGATACTTTGAATCACACAGGAAAGGAAAATACTGTGTTCAGCCACAGGGGTTACAGCCTCCTCTGACTAAATCCACCTCATGGGGCTGGCCGGCCCCTCTTCCGCTGAGGTTACTCTGGCCTGCTAACAGCTTCCTGGAGACCGTTATGAGACCTGCTCCTTGCCACGTCTTGAGCAGCTCTGATTCAGCAAGAGCACGCTGGTGTTCGGGCGAGCTGTGTTTCACTTCGGCTGCTGAACTGAAACAGGGACTTGGTGCTTCTTAAGCTGAAGCGTGATGTGATCTGAGATGAACTTCAGCTTCTGCGCAGACATGAAGACCTGCCTCTCCTCTGGTACCAACCCTTCACTTGGGTCTAGAGCATGGTAGTTCCTCCCAGGTGCAAGGCAGGCAGAGGAGGGAGCTGGGGAATTGGAGTGGTGGGTTTTTCTTCTGCTCACAGCCCTGCTGCAGGCAGGAGACCTGGGTGTGGATGGGGGTTACCCAGTCCTTGCAGAGAGGCCACAGGGTGCTCTCTGTCCCCCCCAGCTCCCGTGAGGTGACAGCTCCATAGCACTGGACAGACAGAGTGCATCCCGTAGGGCAGGCTCTCCCTGGGGTGTAGGAGCTTCAGCATTCACCAAAGAGAAACAACAACCAACACACAGCGAGAGACATAAGAACTGCTCCACGGAGCAGGGTCATCCTGCTCCTCAACAGCAGGGTCTCGACCTCCTGCCACCGCTCACGGCATGTCCTCCCCCACGGCAACAGTCCCAAAGGGTTGCAAATCCTTCTGGGCACCCCTGGGGTGTAACAAAGAATGACTCCATTCAAGAAAACCAGAGAAAAAATTTATTATTTTTCTTTATAAAATATCTCCAATAAGTTATATAGGCAAATATTTAAATTAAAATAAATTAACTCCGCTCTATGCTGGGACACGCGACTGTCCACAAAGTCAAACTAGGATTTATGTTTCTTTGAAAAAATATGCCCTAGATCTCCAATGTAAGATTTGAAAAAAATATCTATGCTTGGTGAGGAGGAAGGAGAAATCTCTGCAATGGACAGAAGGGGTTAAGGTGCGGTGCTGAAGCTGCCTGGCGCCAGTGGCATCTCCACATCCAGCTAAGTGCTAAGAGCATCTTCATCATCACTCCAGTCGGGAGGAGCATCCGTCCCGAAGTACCGATCGCCAAAGTTCCCTGCGGGGGGAGAGAGAGAGATGCAGTCCTGGTGCAGCTCTGCAGGGAGCCCTGGGACCCATCCTCCAGCCTGCCCTCGTCCCAGCCCGCAAGGAAAGGAAAGCAGGTTGATCCAACAGCTTGAACCGCTCTAAAACTCGTGTAGCAGCAAAACTGGAGCAGGCTGGAGGCTGTTTTAGGACCCGGTGGCAGGGGTGTTTCTTGGCACAGCAGAGGTGAGGACAGAAGAACGGAGCGAGCTTGTTTTGGATGAGCTTGTTTAAGGTGACAGCTTAGGCAATGAGGTGGGCACAGGTCTGCTCCAGATGTCCCAGCCCAGCTTCTCCATCTGGGGCCGGAGGAGGCTCATAGCAGGTGGAATGGCTCCTTCTGCCAACAAGGTTATGGCTGCCTGACAGCTCGCAGAGTGTGCATGTTGATCCCAACACCCGCGTGGCAGCAGGACTCAGGAGAGGCAGTGGGTCCCCGGGTGAAATAAGGCTAGACCTAAGCTGCTGTTGACAACCAGGGCTTCACCTCCTCTGGTGAGTGGGACAGAAGCACCGAAAATTCCCCTGCAACAGCTCATCTCTACCCAGATACTCACCGATGCCGGGGATTATCCGGAAAAGGTCATTCACCTTCTTGTCCACAGCTGTGGTGATGATCTTCACCCGGGGGAAAGCATAGGCGACTGAGTGGACACCCATCTCTGCCATAAGCAGGGAGAGGAGGAAAATCTTGTCTTCTGGGACATCATGATCCTATAGGAAAGGCACAGAGACAGCTTGGAGATGCATGGGCTGAGGAGCAGGAGAAAGGGTATCTAAAGTACGTTACAGCCCATGCCTCCAGGCAGCAGCACTCTAAGCACTCAAGGGCCTTCTTGGGGCCACTTTCTCTCCTCCCCTCTTTGCGACCAGCTGGAGTTACTGGGCACAGCATCAAGAAACCAGCTAAATCCAGGCTGTTACTACCCAAGGAAGGAGTGACTTTGTCAACGCCTGATCACAGAGTCACCCCATCTTGGGCTGGCTCCCACGACACCCTTCTTCACAAGGAAGAGACAATTTCAGTGCAAAGCCCCTCAGCATGGCTGCGGTTGGTGTTTTGCACGTTGTTTGGGGTGAACACCCAGAACACACAGAACCACCCGCCCTCTGCAGCGTGCCCGACATCCTCCGTACCAGCAGCACCCGCACGGCCATCATGGCTGCTGCGCCCGTGGAGACCGTGCAGTCCATCAGGATGACGTGGTCTTCGCTGATGTCCTTCGGCAGCCGCAGATAGTGGAGCTGGGCAGGGGGAAGAGAGATCAGCTTAGAGGCTGCAGGCTCAAGGCGAACAGAGCAACCCAAGCCCTTCTCTTAGAGAGGTGAAGCATCTTTCATGCCTCTCTAGCTCTGGGACCCCAGCTGTCAGCTTGGAGCCAGGCACCGGTGCAAACACTTGGACAGCAAACCAGCCCCTGCGTGCACAAACATGCTGGCAAAGCCCACTTCAGAAGCTTTCAAACACTCGCTTTCTGAGCACTCGCCCCCTGCCAAGACCAACTCTCGGATCGCTGAAGAGCTCTCAGGAAATACCCGAGTCACCCCCCGCGCGCAGGCTAATGCCAAGATGTGCCCTCGGCAGCCCAGGGCCCTGGGTTTTACCTCCGGCTCGCCCGTGTTGCAGTTGGTTTGGATGAGGATGGTCCCGATGCGGACGTCCTTGCATACCGCTCGCAGCGCTGGCTCCATGGTCTCGCCCGCCCGCAGGATGGACACCCCGGTGATCTGCAGCACACAGCGAGGGTGAACGGGGAGGCGCGGTGCAGGAGAGGCACTGGGCCTCAACAACTGGGGACTCTAATGGGCAACCCCAAAGCACATCCCTTCCAGGAGAGGGTTGTGCTGCTCCCAGTTCAGGCTGCCTCCCTCAATGGGAGGGCAACAGCAGCACGGTGACATTGCTGAGGGCAGCCCTGGCCACCCACCGAGCTGCCGCCTGTCCTGATGATACAGGGTATCGTACTCATGATAGCAGGTGCCAAACCCAGGCCTGGTGGAAGCCCTGAGAAGCCAGGGGTGTCCTTCCCCTGCATCCACAGGGATGGAGCCCCACGGGGCAGGGTTAAATAGTACCTTTTGCGTCCACTTACTTGCTTTCCGCTGTATGTCCTCCCTTCGTAGTCCTGTCCCTGAGGGGTCTGGACTGTGCAACTCTACAAAAACCATGTGAGAAGCGTTACCAGGGGCTCTGATGTGGCTCTCAGAGGAGCCCTGGTACCCAGCTGCGGGAAACAAACTGGCCCCTTGGAAACAAAGAGTTGTCCCCCAGGGCCACACCATTGCCCCATGGTCTAGGGGAGTCTTGCTCCTTTTTAACCTAGAAGGAAGGGGCTGATACACAGGAAAGGCTGGAGGAGCATCACCAGGACTGTCCCGGCTCCCTGGCAGTTACGGGTTAGGAATCGGAGAGGAAACACAGCGCCTGCTGCCCACCCTCCCAGCTACACCCCCCAAACCCACCTGGAACGGGAGCAAGGAGAGCGCGTGCTCAATCAGCAACCGCATCAGCCTCTTGGAGTAGAAAATGAACTCATCTCTGCTGGTCTCCTTGTTTCTAGAGGGGAGGCAAATGCAATGTAAGACCAAAATGTGCCCCGGGAGATGCTGACAGGGGTCAGAGGCTGTGTGGAGGAGGGCAGCCCAGGCCCCTGTCTGGCTGCCAGTGTTTTTTTTTGCATGGGTTCCACCTGCTGAGCCTGGAATTGCAGAGGGAGTTTTAAGGTAAAAGGCAGAAAAATTGTTGGCAAGACCATGGAGCACTCACAGCTCCTGTACCCAAGGCCCACCACCATCTATCCTGTCCCACGTCCCCAGATCACAAGGACAGGGCACAAGTGGGATTTGGGAGGCCAAAGCAAACCGAGTCCACCCCAGCCGGCAGCCAAGCCCCATCCCACCCCAGGAGACGACAGTGGTGGTGGGCTTTACCTGATGATGGTGTGCATGCCCCTCACCTGAGGGGTGCTCTTCAGCACACTGAGGGTCTGCGGAAGCGGGTGGCACTGGTGGGCAGAGGCCAGGGCGGCCCTGAAAACCAAACACACGGTCAGAAGGTCTCTGGGCAAGGCTGCCCGAGGGCTGGTGCACAGCACACGGCCGGAGCCATCCTCCCAGATGTCATTTCACCCTGCAAATGCACACTGAGGCCATCCAGCTGAGCCCTGCCCGGGCCCCTGCGATGGCAAAGGGACCTGCTCCCATGAACGGGGCAGGGGGACCTCGCAGCCCAAGGACCTGCCCTTCCTGCTGGGCCGCTGACCCGTGGTTGGCCCATCTTGGTTTCCGTTGGTTGGGAAGCAAGTGGAAAATAAATTCAAACCCTTCTCCTACTCGGGAGTCTTATCTGATGGTGGATCCTGAACTCATGGGGTTGTAGTTGTCTCTGTCCTATAAGTGCCAGATGTCACCAGGAACAGGACAGGCAGCCAGGCCTGCGGCACTGGCACACGGCTCAATGCGGAGCCAGGCTGCAACGAGACCGTTTCAGAGAGCACCTGGCCCATTCAAGGATAGTCAGATCGACACCAAATTGGGAACAGCTTCAAGACTTTACGGCTGGACATGACTGGCTTTGTGTGACTCATCTCCACATAACTAATAGGGTTGGGAGCTATTCTTGGATCAAGGGAACACCATTCATGGGGAAGCACACAATGGAGCCCCATTAGTCACCTCTCTCTTTGAGAGCGGCAGTAATGAGATGAAGGTCACATCTATTTGGCTTCCACAAGGCTGGGCAGGATGGACAAGCGACTTTGTCTGGGAGGAGGGCTGGGGTCCGAAAGCCACGCGTCAGATCACACACGTGCCAGCAGCTGCATGTCGGTCAGAGGGATGTTGGGCAGGAGGAAAAGAGAGCAAACAAACAAAAGCACCAGGTGATTAAGATTTCAAATCAAGCAGAAACCTGGATTAAATGCACGCACACACACAGAGGCACGCAAGCGGAGAAGAAGACAGAGAAGATGACTGGGTAGGAATGGAGGAGGGCAGAGCTAGATGACTTGAGGCCTCCATCCACATAGCCATCTCCTGGTCTTGGCCAACCAACACCAAACGAGACATTCCCAAGGCCTGTGGGTACTTAAGGGCTCCTTCTTGCTTTTGCCAGCTCCGGTCCTGTGTAGCAGCAAAGACCCCCTAGGCAGGGAATGCTCCCGAGAGCCGAGACAGTTCATGGCTGTGCAGAGTACGTGGGATGGGTTGTGGTCCATTCACAGACTTGCCCGGTGCCGGCAGAGCCTGGCTGGGTTGTGGCCAAGCCCAGCATGCTCCTCCTGCCCACAGACCCCACTGTCGGTTTGGGACAAGCAGCCCTCAAGGCCCCGGACCTGCCATCAGTGAAGCGAGCTCACTCTTGTTAGTCACGGCAACGCAGGTTAGCTGCCTTCGGAGATGCTCCCATGCCAGGGTTGTGCTACTGGGCAGCACCCAGCAGCTCTGCCCCTACAGCCCCCGCTCCTTCCTCCTGCCAGACCTGGCCTGGGGACAGATTCTGGGGGCACAGTTGCCATCCAGCCCTGTCTGAACCCCTCCTGGCCGCGGGGATGCAGACCCACATGGCGGGTGAGGACCTGAGCCCTGCCTTTGGTGACACTGGTGCCTGCAGAGGGGCTGCCTGCTTGCCTGCTTCTAGGGGGGCAAAGACCAGCCCCCCAACGCAGAGCCACACCCCAACTCTTGGCCCCAGCTGGGTTTGCTAAGGTGACAAACTGCTGTCCCCCAAACGAGAGGAGCCATCAGGGTCGTAGCCCACAGAGCAGTCTCCTACCCACCACGGCCCAGCCAGGGGCACAGGTCTGAGCTTGCCATGGGCACCTCTCCCCTCCATCACTGCCAGCCCCATGCCACAGCATCCCGCCACGCCAGCGGGATGGGCAGACCCTCTCCCGCCCTGGTCTCTGCGGTGCTGCAGGTGAGATGCAGTGTGACCCAGCTCCTGCCCCCTGCCACAGACGCCAGCGAGCTCTCCTACCCCCAAGAGCAGCCCCATGTGCCTGGGAACACCTCCCCTGCACCCCGAGCTGTCAACAGCCCCCCGGGAAATGCCGTCAGCGTTTTGTCACTGAGCTTTCCGCACTTTCCTGCGCAGGGTCTGGTGCTCAGTGCGGGAACAGAGAAGTCTGGATGCAACCCTGCTCGGGCTCATGTCCCTGACAGCCCAGGGAAGCTGCTCAATGCTGTGGGGGTCCCCACGGTGCTTTCTGGGGAGACAGCGGCAGGTCCCATTTTTGGGATTGGGATAAAGATGGTCTCTCCAGTCCCCCCACCCCGGTTTGCCCTGCACAGCCCCAGCAAAGCAGGACCCCGTGAGCTGTCTGGGTTAGTAACGCGGCTCACACTGCACAGCCCTCGTCCCCATTCCCCGGCGTTAGTGTCACAACCCAAACACTGCCGTTAGCGTTTGTCTCCTCACATATCCCAGCGCAGCTTCCTCTGGTCACCAGGTGGGAGGGATGTTCAGGGGAGACAAGACAGGAAACACGAGAGTTTAAGGGCGGAGGGACAAACAAGACATGAAACAAAGGAAAAAGCGCTGTCATTAGTCAAAGGGGGAAAAAAAAGCCCTAATTGATCTATGGCTTTTGGACCTGCCCAGTGCCCGGGCCACCGCCATAAAGACCCCGGTGCTCCTCCCTTGGTGACCAAGTCACGTCACAGCTGCTCTTCATGGCACCAGCTCCACTCCTGGCTCCATGGGAGGAATGTTCCATTCGCTCTCACTGCCCTGAAGTCACAGCAGGGACACCGTAACATCTCCGTCCCAAGTGGTACCACACTGCAACACCAGCAACAGCTCTCGAAGCCCGGAGGGAAATGCCCAGCCCTCGCCTGGGGCTCTGCTACAATCCCAGAGCAGGTGCAGGCGCTCAAGGCCAAGCTTTCAAAACCTTCATCCAACCTACACCGCACCCAGGCAAACTGCTGTGGGCTCACAGGCGTGCCCATCTCCTGCCACACTGGAGAGAGGATCTGCTCAAGCCTTGGAGACCCTGGAAAGCTGAGAGTACTGGGAACACGTGGAGAAACCCATCTCTGCACTTAACATCACCGTCCGCTGGGAAGACCTTCCTTCCCCCGAGCTGATCGGGACCTGCCCTGGGATCGCCATCCCTTGGAGAGGGGCTGCAGGTTGTGGCAATGGGAAAAGCTCAGTCTCTCCATCAGCTGCCCCGCTACAGCCGTGTCACTGGTGGTGACAGCCCTTGCCCAGCCCTGCCGGGAAGGATGGAGGGAGCGGGTCTCTGCCGCCAGGACCCGCAGGCAGGCTGCCGGCGAGAGCACTGCTTCCTGTCCCTCCCCCTGCCAGGCAGGACCGCGACGGAAAATTCAGACGGGCAGCACGTCAAGAAAACGTCTCACTTTGCAAACTTATTTTTTTCCCCCCAGAACAAAAGCTTTGAAAGAATTAAAAAAAAAAAAAAAAAAAAGAAAGAAGAAGAAGAAAGAAAGAAAGAAAAAGAGAGAGAAAGGGGTGACCATCTCTCAGGAAGGCTTCAGGGAACATCCTCGGCTCTTTGTTGAGCATGCTATCAAGCAGGAAGCAGACAAGAGGCATCCAGCTACAAAGGAGCTAATGCAGTCAAGGCATTTCAAACACGTACAGCGGCTGGCTTTCATGGCTGACATTTCAAACAAGGGCTATTAAACTGCGCTATGGGTTGATATTTAAAGACACAATTGGCAAAGGGCATGCCAAGCTGATCGAGACCTTGGGGGTGGGGAATATTGATTGGCGAGGGGAATCAGCTGAAAAGAGCACCGGCTCCGAGAGCGGGGCTGGTTGCTGAAATAGCCTGACAGAAGGGACGGAAACCAGGCTCGGCTGAGAGCGCTGCGTCCGGCTCCTGCTGCTGGGCTCCAGGAAGAATTACTCACCTGGGCATGGATGGAAAGGAAGCACCTGTACATAATTACATCTCCAACACGTGCACAATTAAACATGTGGGAAGCTGGACAAGAAATACCCCAACTGCAAGGACACTAAGGTCTGACCTGCGCTCTGAGGGAACACAGAGGAAGGCAACGATGCTACTCAGCAGCCGGCAGTTACAAGAGGGGAAAAAAAGGCTTGGAGGTCCAGGGAATGGCACCGCTTTCTTTAAACTCCTCAGAATTCACCCATTCGATCAGCTGAGAGTCGGGGAGAGGCACTCCCTGCCTGTGCCACCCACTCTCTGGGTCAGGAGAGGCAGCCCAGGGCCAGCCCGGAGCACAAGGACCCGAGAAGCACCTCGGACTGGGGCCAGATCTAAGCATCCAGGTTTTATTCTACCAGCTACAAAGGCCTCGCTGCGTCCCCACGGCCACCAAAAGGCAGGCGGTGACATCAGAACAACAACCGTGACATTTAGATGAAGCCATTCAAGACGGGAGGACAGGGAATTGTTTTAGATGAAAAGCCCCACATTTGCCGAGCGCATCTCACGCAACAGGCGTCTCTCCATCCACCTCGCTCCTCTTGTGAGCGCAGAGCTGCGGAGGAGCTGACGGGAAACCGCAGCAGCAGTAAAAGCACTGGGACTCCAGGAGTGTAAACAGATTTTTTTTTGGCAGGAAATTTTTTCCAGACTTTCTGGCGAAGGCATAAATGGAAACCGCGAGCCTTAAACCGAACATGTAAATGTCTGTGGCTGGGGTTATCACAGAGTTACTTCTGGAGGTCAGAGTTACCTTTCCAAACTTGTACTAATACTTTCTTGACATATTATTAAATACCTGATTTTTAAGGTGCACAAAAAGATCACCTGTACTGAGTGCCACTTTGATTAAAGAGGAGAATCGCTGGAGAGAAAGGAAATTTTATATGTGTGCATATATGTATATAAACACATACACACGGGCATATATACGCATATACACACACATGCATTACTCTCTAATGTTATTCCTGCAATTTTTTAAAGCAACAGACTTCTCTCCACGCTAAAGAGCACCTTCCCACCTGACCTCCAGACACACAGGGAAGCTTACGCTGTCTGTATGGAAATGTCAGGCCCCATGGTGTTAAACAAGCAAACAGAAATAAAACAAAACATCTAGCTGCCAAGTCTAGGAAATGAATGGCTTAAACAGAAATAAGTAAAGCAGAGTCTTTTTCCTGTTTATCTTAGGTATTTTAAAAGCTTGTTGTATGCCAAATGTAAATTTTAGGGTTACTTGAGCTAAGTGTCTCCATGCAGTGATGGAAACCTAAATGGAAACCCATTTATAGTAATGCATCCCCTCTGCTTCCTACAAAAATACCTGGAAACTTAGCTGGCTGCTTAATGGAAGCAAGAGAGCTGAAGTCCCACCTGGATCCACACGCTGAAGAGGTTAAATAAGTCAATGTCTACTTTAGAGCATCCACCTGCAGATACTGAGAAATCAGGAATCCTGCTGGATTAGGGCATAAGTATTTTCTTGGTCCCCAAGTAGTTGCTGCGTAGCCTTTAGGTACTGCAGGGAAGCGGGTACCTCTTGCCATGCCGAAGCTGCTGCGCTCCTCCCGGGTGCCATCAGGCTCGCGGCTGAGAGCCTCTGCGGCAGCGAGGGACCCAGGGCTCCCACCACCCTTGAGCCGCTTTGTTTCATTTAATAATTGATGTTTAATGATGTTTAATCATCAGGGATGGAGAGCGGCTCTGAACAATCTTAAGGATGAAGTGAAATAAAAGCGAGTCCCAGGACACAAAGCCTTTTGCAGAGATGGGGGGGGGGTGTCCCCAGCTAACAAACCTGGCCCTGCCCCAGCTTCTGCGCTCAAGCTGGGCTAGTCCATCCTTGGGGAACAGCCCTGTCCCAAAGCCAAGGACAAGGTGGCCTTTCGTCAGCTTCGAGCGTGACGAGGCTGTCCGTTACGCGAGCTGTTGGTCTCGACTGCAGGTCAGGGTTAGGGCCAAGCAGTGCCTGGCATTGGAAATGCCTCGGGCTGCACAGACAGGACAGAGTTAGGGGCTCTTACCTGACACTGAGTTCACGCTGCGGCAGCAACACAAAGACACAATGCAACCGGTATTAAGCATTGTCAACACCAGGGTCGTTTCAAGACAAAAGAAAAGGAAAAATAGGAAATATTTTCCTGCATTCACATGTAGCCTTTCCCCCTTTCTTCCCCTCCCCAGGTAAATAAATGAAAGCCCCCGCCCAAGCCAACCCCTCTCCGAGCTCACAGCAGTGCCCTGGGGAGGAGCTGCTGTGTTTGCTCGCCTCAGCGTCCAGCCACGAGCTTCCCTGGCCACATCCCAGGGGCTGGGAGAAACAGCCATTTCCCTGCTCCTGGCCTGCGCCCACAGCTGTGTGCCCTCCTCAGCCCGGCGCTGACGGTGCCAGGGCTCTGATCCTTGCTCCTGTTGGTTTAGAAACTAACTTCCCGACCTGCCAGAGCTTAGTGCTGTAAATCCAGGCAGTCAGAAAGCCCCGACTGCTGCCCTGCGGAGAACGGGGTGCTCCGGGAAGGGGAACCTGCCAACACGCCTTTGCACCAGAGCACTCGCTCCCGAGCGGCCACAGGAGGCACAACGCCATCGTGTGCCAGCTCACAGCCAGGGGCCAAGCGGCTCCTGCCCTCTGGGAGCTCTGCAAGGCCCGCAGGAATTGAGCCTTTTGCTTTCAAGAACAGCCATCTCCAGGTCATGCTCCTTCCACCTTCCAGGACATCGCTCTGAGCATCTCCACAACTTAAAACATCAAAGCTACAGCCGTGGGGCGGGAGGAGGTTGCGCTGCTCAGGGAGCAGCAACACACAACAGGGGCAATAGATCGAAGGGTTCCAGGCTCAAACCACTGGTCAGGACTGGCCCAGCACACACAGAGGACTTGTTAAACCCAATGATGGGGAAGTGATGGAGTATGTGCCTGGATGGGGGCTCAGGCTGGGCCTCAAACGTGACAAGACTTTGGGTTTTGAAACCCATGGGTTGCAGCCAACATGAAAGTGGAAAAGTGGGCTCTTGACTGGAAAGACTGTGCAGCAGTGGCTGCAAGGGGGTGAAGAGGAGAAGCCAGAGCCAGAGAGTTGAAGTATTGCAGGGTTTGAGGTGATGCCAGCCCCAGGAGGGCTGCAGACGGGGTGGCCACATCACTCAGATCACTGGAGGACAGTTGGTTTGTCCCCAGATGACTTGGTCTCCCAGGGAGGGACAGAAGCTGCTGCTGGACCACAGCCTGCAGAGGAGCCTTGCGCTAACCAGAGCAGAGGGACAAGGCAGTCTCCTTCGCTGAAACGGAGGGAGCGGGGCTGGGAGGAGGTCCCAGGGACAGCCCCGCGGCTCACATGCCCGGAGCACGGAGGGAAGCCAGGCCATTCCCACCTTGGCACCCAGAGCCCTGCTTCCCGCAATGCCACCGTTGCACAGGCAAGGCTGACCCCACCATTAACACCCGGGGGACCGGGCAGCTCTTACCTCTTCCAGCTGACTGTGGACGTGCTGAACGATCAGGTCGATAGCCACTGTGTTTCCACTCCCTGGAGTGAACCAGAAGCAAAAGCGAGAGCCTGCTCAGAACCACGGTGCCAGCAGTGCCCATTTCTTCCCTAAGCTCCCTGCAATGTTCAAAAACACCGTATCCCTGCTTCCCCTTCCCTAGCAAAGCATCATCCAGCAGGAGACGCTGCTGCTATTATTAAATTCTTATTTAGTAACCTATTATTGAATATCCAGAAGTCACCTCTAGCTTTTAAACCACTAAGCTGCAGGAGCTGATAGGGCAGGAGACTGGTTGAGGGAAAAGTGCAGACTTTCCCTAGGAATCTGCTTTCGGCCAGTGTTTGGAGACACTCGGCTGGAGGGACCTTTGTTTTGGCATGGGACAGCCACTATTCTGTCCGTGCCAGCCGGAGGGTGGTGGCACTGGCCAGCAGAGCTGAGGGCAGAGGGACGGGGTCTCTCATGTCCCATCCAGGACTGAGCCTTGTGGCAGCTCGGGGCAGCCCTGGGCAGGTACCTCGGGGCACGACGATGTCGGCCAGCCTCATGGTGGGCTGGATGTACTGGTCGAAGGCGGGCTTGACAAACTTATTGTACTGCTTGATGACCCCCTCGATGTCACGGCCACGCTCGCTGATGTCCCTGCGCAGGCGACGCACCAAGCGGATGTCCGAGTCCGTGTCCACAAATATCTTCAGATCAAGGAGCTGGAATGAGAGGGGAGGGAACAAACCCCACCAGGTTAGAACCGACCTTCTCCACCAGCCACAACCAGCAGGCTGAGCTCTCTGCGCAGCACAGCGCTGGTTTAACAGAGCTCGGCTCAGCTCTGCTCCAGCCTGGAGGGAGCTTTGCCGCTGCAGCCCCTGAACTTGAACCTGGCTGGCAGTGCAGACGCGGCGGTGAGTCCCTTGCTGCCACCTCCCCCTTGCTCTCATGCCCCCAGAGACCTGTCCTGCTCCAAACCCTGTCTCCACTCCTGCTCCGAACCCTGTCTCCACTCCTAAGCAGCCCCAGCACTTTGGCTGGATGCTATTTAAGAGCGAGGAGGAGACAAGAGAAGTTAATGGCCACGACACAGACCAACAGGCTTAACCCAGGAGCGCTGGCTCATAAATGCTGGCGGGGGCCCAAGCGCAGCAGGTCAGCTCATGCCACCGCCCTTAACTGTCAGAGACAAGAGCAGGAATGCTCAGAGGAAACTCCTGGGGGATTTACCCAGCTGTCCACTGGAGGTCATCGTTGCTCCAGGAATGTGCAACCCAAACGCTCGCTTGGCAGGGAAGAAAACTTTCTAGCCTGCGTTTGGCTAAGTTTCTGCATGGCTCACTCCCTCCTAGAGCATTTATCATCTATCCAACAAATTCCCAGCAAAGCCTGAAGTGCTGGATGAGTCCACCCGAGAAAAGACCAGGTTTTACGCAGCAGAAATACAGCAGACTTTGCTTCTGGCTGTGCAAGCTGCGGCATGCAGTGCAGGAGGGTGGGCTATTTCTAGTCATATTTACACACCACCATTGCCAGGGACCAGGCTGCCACCCGGCTCCAAGCTCCTGGGAACGAAAGGCTGAGATCAAAGTCTTTGCTGAAACGCTTGACCTCTGGCCGGGAGCTCTTCCCCTGCAAGAGTCGAGACCTATTTCCCCTGCACAGTGAAGTGCTGCAGCAGCCGGTGTAAGCTGGAAGAGGTCGTCTCCCTGCTGCTGAACCTCAGCAGAAAGCATGTTCCCACCATCTTCCCCCAGCTGGCTACGGGGTGGAGGGCTGGTCTGTAGGGGTGACGCTGAAGCACTGTGGGAGGACAGGGTCCCGTCCAGCGATGCACAGGAGCCCCGGGGCGCCTGGGACTCTCTTTGCGCTGTGATATAAGGCTGCAGAAGAAGGGGCTTGCGCCTGTAAGGCTTCCCCAAAACCGGTTCTAAACCCTTCCTCACCTTCAGAAGCTCCTTGTCTGCAAAAGCCATGATGCCTTCAAAGATAATCACATTGGCGCCATATAGGGTTTTCTGTGGAGTCAAAATGGCTGTGGTTAGACACAGAACATGAGATGCCCCATCCCGGGAAATCTCTCTGGTTTGTTAGTGACTGCGTCGGCTGACCCAGAAAATGTGCCCTGAGCCAGGCACAGAGCAGAGGGCAACTGCACAACTCTGACTGCAAAAAGCAGGGGCTGGAGGGGTCCAAATGACACCCCCCTCTCCTGCCTTGGTAGTCCCCCCATCTCGTCCCACCCCTCTCAGTGTCCCATACCCATTCCTTTTTCCGGCTGTGGGTGGTGAAGTCATAAATGGGGATCTTCACGCTCTTGCCTTGCTTCAGCTTCTTCAGGGTGGCGATGATGAGGTCAAAGTCGAAGGCATCGGGGTGGTCAAAGTTGAAGTCATTGCTGGCTGCCTGCTCCTGCTGCTGCTTGGTCAACACCTGCCCCCAGAGAAGGGGTTAGTCCATGTGGCCATCCCCACCGGTGGCCTTCCCTCCCCACCACTGTGCCCAGCAACCTCTCCCCCTGCCCCAAGAACCACGTGAAAGGGAAACCACGAGGCTGTGGCTAAACCCAAATTGCGTTTCCCCATGACGGGGTTATGCCAAGGGTTCCAGCGGCCCAAGGAACCTGGCCAGGACGATGCACAGACTCACCTTGTAGAAGGAGTCCATGGACAGCAGAACCACCCAAGGGACATCAAGCGCCTCAATGATCATGGTGGCCACCGTGGTCTTCCCAGAGGCACTGCCTCCTCCCAGGCCTGCCAGGGAAAAAGGGATGAAGCCACCAACCCCACAGTCTGCCTTTCCAACCACAGGCTAGAACCCGGTCCTGCCCTGTCGCACTAAGTTGGAGGAACCTCCAAAGAGGGGGCTTGATAGGCACTACAAGAGAGAGATTATCCTTGAAAATGTCAAGTGGAACATACTGTAACTGCCAGCAATGTGCACAGCAAAAGCTGGGAAACCCTTCGTTAGATGGTTGTGTAACAAGGGGAGAGCTGGCGTGAGAACCAGCCTAGACTAAATCCCTGGGAACTCGTGACAACCCAGGCAACAGGAGTTAAGGGAACAACCAGCAAAGATTGTGGACTGCTCAGTTGCCTGCTCTAATCCATCACCCCCATCTGCAAGCTCTCAGCTTCTGCCCAATCCTACGGCTCACCCAGTCAACGCTGGATTAACCATGGGGACGCTCCCTGCTCCTGTCCGGGCTGAGCAGCTCAGAACCTGGAGTCTGGAGTCAACCTCAAGTTTCCAAGGAGGCGGTGGGGCAGGAATGTCCCCAAGATCTCCTGGAGAGCCACTGGGCAGACAGCGCCGACACTGCCCGTGCTAGCCTTCACCAGCTGAAGACATAGGCGGGACAGCCCGGCCATGCGCTGCCTCTGCCTACCTATCACGAAGGCCTCTTTGGACTGCGTCCCATGCTCGTTGTACCACGGTGGACGGCCAGCTGTGTAGATGGTCCTCTTGCTGGTCCGCAGCAGGGGTGGCTCAGACTTGCACTGGCTAGTGGTCCGCTTTCGGGGTGGCTTGGTGGAGCCCACCGCAGGGTACAGCCGGTCTAAGGATTCGGCACTGCTGTTGCTGGGGATGGGGAGAGGAAGGAGCTCAGTTATCGGTGGTGGGGAGGGACCTGTGTTCCCCATGAGTGGGAGTGGGGTCTCCGGGGGATCCCACGCTGTATGGATGCAGTGGAAGAGGAAGAGAGGCGACCCCAGCCCTGCTGCAGTGCTACCAGCACCCACACTGCTGCAAGCCCAGGCCATGGCCAACATCAAGACATTCTCACGCAGGACCACATTTTAACCTGGAAAAGCTGCAACGCAAGCATCGCTTCCTACAGCCCTACTGCTTGGGGAATGCCTACGTTAAATAAACAATCCGGTGAGCTCTCAAAAGCACCAAGGGCTGTTATGACAGAGGGCAATAACCTGTCCAGATATGCTGAGGGAACTTTCTGGGGGATGGAAGCCAGGCACATGGGCTACAGCTCAACTGTCCTCATCCCCCCATGCGCAATCCCTTTCCTCTCCCCACTTTGAGCACTTTGAGCACTTCACTCCCACCCAAACCTCTAGTTCCGCAACCCTTTAGGCCTGAAACCCCTGGGGACAAACCGGCAAGGGGCCAGAACCGGGCAGCGGGGCTGCCAAGCCGTTCGCGTCTGCTTTGCCGTGTGGGCTGAGTGAGCACCGAGCTCTGTCGGAGCCCTGGAGCTGCTAAATGCCTCTCTCTTATCTCCCCTCCCGCCGCAGCCCTGGGGAAGGAGAGGAACAAACCACCCTCCGGAGCCCTTTCGGGCTTGGCAGCGGGAGAGCAGCGGCTGGGAGGTGATAAGTGGCCTCTGGCCAGGAGATAAGCTGCAGCCGCGCTGCCCGGCCAGCACGAGGATGGGGAGGATTATTTATACCAGCTCCCGCTCCTCCCCGCTCGCTGTTTTGCCGCCTCGGGAGAGATGTCTCCTCCCTGTGAGAAGGTGCAAAGGGCTCTCCCTGCTCGCGCTTGTTCCTCTTTGGAAATGAGGAAATTTCAAGCTGGAAATGAAACCTCCGCAAGCTCAAAGAGCCCCGGGCACCAAATGCTCCAAACCCGGCACAGTTTGGTACAGCCCAGCCAAGCTGGCGGGGCTTTGCTGCCTCTCTGTTATTTTTTGCTCTTGATAGGGCTTAAACTGCAGGGCTTTACAGATTTTGGGTTGATTTTAAGCTCTTTTGGTATGAAGATTAATTCCCTTCCCTCCCCCACCCTTTTTTAGAACAATTTTAGATAAAGATCAAAATTTGAGACCGGCCATCTGCAACACCCCCCGAGCACGGCGGGATGCCCCCAGTATGCCATCCCTACCTCCTGCACCGGCACATCCCTGCGGAGCGGGCAAGGAGACGGCGATCTGCCAAACCCCTGCTAGCAGAAGGAAGGTTGCAGCTCCTGCCCCGGCGCCAGGACATCCCACGCCGACGCCAACCCTACCAGTGTGCACCCACAGAGTCCCCCCGCAAGAGCCTCAAGCCACCAACACCCCGTCCCTTGCGCGAGCCCATCGGCACGCGCAGCCAGCGTCGAGCACCCAGGAGCCATAAAGACCCCAACCGTCACTTTTAAAAAGCAACCTCAGGAGGTGAGACCCGCGGGAAAGCTTTCTGGGGTTTCTTTCTGTACAAGGATGGCTCCCTCCACCAGCGAGGCGGGAGAAGCAAACCCAGACGGGGTATTTCGGTCTCCTCTCCCACCGGCGACGCCGCAGCAGCAATTAGCCACCTCGCGCTATTCCCTGAGCGGGGCTGACATCATCCGACGATGCCGGTGCATAAACAAAGTCATTTTGGCTTGATAAAAGCAGAGATGACAAAACCACAGTTGTTTACCAGAAAATAAAACGGTTCCTTTCATCTGTATCCCAGCCCCTCTCCCGGGACTGCGGTTACTCCAGAGCCGCGCTGCCGGCGCTGCCGCTGAGGGCTGCTCCAACGGTTTTCCTCCCGGGATACACGCCGGTCTCCATGCGACAGGCGAGCGTTTCGGGATGCTCTGCTCTTTGGTGCAACGCAGCACCAAGCCCTCCTGCGCCAACCTCAGCCCGCAGATCCCCACGCTGCGATGCTGACCGAGGCCGCCATTCCCAAAACAACTCCGAGGTGGGCAAAACTCCAGTTTTCCAAGCTGGAGCAGAGCCTGAGTGAAAGGCCGACCTCTGCAAGGCCTGCTACCAGCGTCTTTGATTCGTACCGACAGAACCCAGCTCCTGGTGGGGACGAGGAGGTTTGGACCCTGACGGCTCCGGCTGTGCCCAGGGTTACAGGCTGTGGCCACTGCTGACATCCCGCATTCCCATCTCTCCGCTCCAGCAGGGTGCTGGCACAGAGGGCACCTGCCCAGTAGCTCCCTGATGGAACATTGCCATGGGACGCAGGGACATGCATGGAGATAGGACGGTGCAGGGATGGCCCTTGGTGAGAAGCGGAGCCGTCCTCCCCCCGCACGCCCGGGGCCACTCTTGGATGCAGCATTTTAATCCTGTTCCAAGAGTTGGCCGGCTTTGTCTTTTCTCATCCAAATACTTCTGGACTTTCACCTAAATTCTGTTTCTATAGATATCTGTCTACACTGGCTGTGTCTACAGAAGAGGTAGATACTCTACAGCTCTTAAATCAACATTTCCCATGATTTATCTGAGCGAAGCATGGCCGTGGGGAGGGCTCTGGGACTGCCCAGGAGTTCTGCAAAGGTCATGCATCTTCTCCTTATGTTACACTTCAAGTTTTGTAGATGTTTTCCGTGGCTGCCTCTGCCAGGAGGGGACTCTCCTCCCCTCCGAAGGAATGGCTGATCCCAGCCATCTCGCAGCTCTCTCCTTTTGCCGTTTCTTCCTATCACTTTTTAAAAGCTCCCTGCAGCAGCCGCAAAGCCCATGCAATGTCTCTTCCCGCAAGGTAAAGCAGCCGGAGGAAAAGGACTCTCTATTTATAGCTGAAGTTAATGCCATCACTCTAACCAAAGGACGGTCCTTGTCCCACCCAGACCGTCCCCAGCCTTCCTGAGCAGCGTGTATCCCTTGGGTTTCAGTGACTTGACGCCACAACAAGGCAAACATGAAGGGAAACGTCACCCTGGGCTTGGTAACCTCCCTCCTGCAAAGCCGACCTGGAGGACTCAGGTGTCACCAGACTGTCCCCAGCTGTCGGGGACCCTTTGCCTTCCCTGTAGTCGGTGCTGGGGTCTGCCTGGGACCATTTGCCAGGAGGGAGCCCGACCGCTCTGCCTTCCCTGGGGGGGGCTCTGCTCCCCGAAAGGGCTCTCCAGCCCCGCAGATGTGCTGGCACAAACGAAGGAAGCGTTTTGCTCCCGCATATCCCAAGAATGGATTTACTGGGGTGAGAGGGGCAGCCCTGTCCCTTCTCCACCGCCGCTCCCATCCCTGGGCCCTCCATGCTCTCTGCATCCTGCTGCCCTCCGGGATCCCCGGCTATCCCGGATCCACGCTGTGCCAGGAGGGGAAAGGCAGCAGGTCCCAAACAGTTGCCGCAGCCAGCAAGGAAAACTGGCAAAGCCCCAAACCTGAGCCAGCGAGCAAACAGGAGAGCTCGACCTCAGCCCCGCGCCCTGTAAACAACGCGCCGAGCAAGCTCCCAGCCTCCGAACCCACCCGCCGCGTCCCCACAGGCTGCCGTGACAGCGCGGGGCTGGCTTCATCCCGCATCCCGTGGGAAGCTGATCCTTCCCCTGGCTGCTGCCTGCGCTTCCACAGCCCTCAGCTGGGGGACTGGAACCCGAGGGTTCGTCCCAGCAGGCAGGGACTGAAAGCAAAGAGGTGAAAAAAAGTAAAAACCCACCCAAAACAGAAGCAAAGGAGGAACTCACCCGCCGTCCGGCCCGAGGGCCCAGCAGCCCGATATGCGGACGCTGGAGAAGGCCGGGGGGCTGCTCATCTCCACCCGGCCGCAGAGCGGGAGGCGATGCCGGGCAGAGGGTGTCACCCACTGTCCCTGCCCGCGCTTTGGCTCCTGTCCCCCAACCTGACGGCACTACCGCGGCGAGAGGGCGGCCGTGCCAGCGGGGCTGCCCGGGCGAACGCCGGTGCAAGGAGCCATGCACGGGAGCGTCCCCCCTGGCACAGGGACAACGGGGTCCCCAGGGGCTGGGGCAAGCCGCCCCCCCCCACCCCACCCCCCAGCAGCCCTGGGGGGCTCGGGACGGGAAGATGGAGTCAGGAGAGGAGCGGTGCTGGGGGAGTGTCTTTTGCTGGGAGCTGTGGAGTGGTCAGCAGGCATAAGAGGATAGCTTAACCTAGAGATTACGTTCATTACCTGATATTAATAGCACTGGCTTGATTAAAGAAAAAGCAGGGGGGCTGGGGGGGGGGTGAAGTGACACCTCCCCTCACCGCCCCCGGCACAGGCAATAAACACTGGCCCCCCCGCTGCGCCTCTGCTCCCTGGGACCGGGGCTCGCTCGGTGCCGTGGACGCCGGGGGCTCGGCGGGGCAGTGGGGGGGACAGCTCTGCCGCCCACCCGGTAAGTGCGCGGCCGGGAGCTCGGGGAGGGGGCTGCAGGGGGACGGGAGGGAACAGGCATGGAGGGGGTACCCAGCCAACACCCCGCTTGCCGCCGATGGAGCCGGCTGGGGCTCGGGGCCGGGGCGCTGCCGGCCTTGCCGGGGCTGTCGGTGCAGGATTCGTCCCCCTCCCACAGCTCCCAGCCCTGGGAGGTCCGGCTGCGAGCCCCCCTGGGTGCTCAGCTCCCCGGGGACAAGCTGCCCCTCACCGTCCCCTCGGCCCTGGAGTAAACAAGTGGGTGAAACTCAACACCCCGGGGCTGCGGGTGGCTAAGAATAACGTTCGGGCCCTGCAATCTGCTCTCTCAGCCTTCCCCCTGCCAGCTGCCATTTCGGTTCCTCCGCCGGCCGCCGGCGCCAGCCTCGCCGGGGAGGGCAGGGAGCCCGGGCACCCAGCACCCGGCAGCCCTGGGGAAACACGGGGCAGGATGCGGGGCAGGACAGCCAGCAAGGGGTGGGAGATGGGCAGGGGGGGTCCTGGAGCACAGGGATGGGGTCAGAGCAGTGCCCACTGCGCAGCACTGAGACAGGGAGGAGGCAGCGGAGGTGACACCAGAAGGCCAGGCAGGCAGCAGCGGGCAGGCTCTGCCGGGGACGCGGCTTGTCGCCACGAGGTCCTGCTGTCACTGAGTGACCCCCCAGCCCACCCCGGCATGGTGAGACGAGGGCTCGGCTTCAGCACACCCACCCCCGAGGGGGTACGGGGAGGATGCTCCCCCCACGCTCAGCATGAAGCGGGGCTGAACCTCCGGAGGTGGGGTCAGAGATGGGGAGAAGACCCCTTCCTCCTCCTCCCCAACCCCTTTCTCCTCCTCCCCAACCCTTCCTCCTCCTCTCCAAAGCACCACGGCTATTCCAGAGGGACACATATCCCAATGTCCTCAGCAAACCCCTGCTGAACATGGGGGGCACTGGGTACAGCCACACCAGCCCCCTCCTGCTCCTGTCCAGCCATGGGACCCACAGAGGAGAGCATCACCCCAAAACATGTCTTGAGTGACCACGACGTGGAAACCAGGGACAAGGGGCTGGTCCCCAAACAGGGGCTGCAGGAGGAGCGGGACGGGGACGGGAGGGTTTCAGAGGTGACCTGTCCCCATCTTGAGCTGCGGCTGCTGCCCCAACGCCAGGGAAGCGAGGGATGATCAAAGGAACCTTTTCCATCCTGCGATTTCAGCACGGGCTCCCCTGTCTCTGCAAAAGCTGTTTCAGAAGTTTAAAAATAAAATTCTCTTCCGCCGTGATTTCTATTCTCTCTCATTAAAGAAGCAAAAAAGAAAAGAAAGCAAAGGGACCAGGAACTTGGCGGTGAGGAGCCCTCGCCCTCGCCAAGGCAACATTGTTCCTTATCGCATGCTCCCCGCTGCCTTTTTTCCTGCCTTTGTTTGGAACGTCCAAGCGATGGGAGCAGCTCTCCCAGCGGCTCACCCAACATCCCAGCCAGGCTCCCAGGTGGGATGGGGATCGCCTGCCCCGGCTCTGAACCCCGGCAGCGGCCAAACCTTCCTCCTGGCACACACTGCTCCGCAAACCTCCTCCACATCCCGATTCTCTTCCCAGTTTCTGAGCTCTTGCACAGGGCGAAACTCCTGAGTTTTGGACTGTTTTCCTTCTAGATGACTTTTAAGCGCGAATCCCTCCTCTAATCACAACCTCCAGGAGCTGGACTTAAAACTGGGAGAAAGAGCAGATCCCATGAAGGCTGGGGTCCCCTTTTCCTTCCAGGGATGGAAAGCTGCTCGGCGGGTTTTCCTTGGGATTTAAGGATGGAAGCTGAATTGCATGTGGCTTTCCCTGGTTTGGTTGCTGTAACCCGAATATTGTCACCGGATCCAAGTAAAAGCTCAGGACACACCAAATCCACCATGGAAGGTGGTCCCTCTCCCAACTCCCACCCCTGCGAGTAGCACCCATGGGTGCGTGGAGGCCAAACCTGCTTCCCTCCATCTCCCAGCGTGGTCTTTCTTCGTCCTGACATGCCCAGGCCAGCCCTGAGCTGGACCTTTCGTGTCCTACGGCATCTTTAACTTAAGCTGAAAGCAGTTGCCCTGCAACAGCCTGGCGTAAAAACCCGGGGCCATGTGGGGCAGCCCCACACCAGGAACCCCCTTGTCCAGCGACCAGAGTGACACACAGCTGGATCACACCACCCTGAGAGCAAGCCAGGCCAGAAGATGAGTTTTGTGCAGGAAGCACACAATGAAAGGCTTCAGGAAGCCCTAAGCATTGGGACAGAGGAACCCATCCAAGGGATGGAGGAACCTGCCCAAGGGATGGACCTACCCAAGGAATGGAGGAATCCAGCCAAGGGATGGACCTGCCCAAGGAATGGAGGAACCAGCCCCATGGATGAAGGAATCTGCCCAAGGGATAGAGAAACCTGCCCAAGAGATGGTGAAACTCATCCAAGGGATGAAGGGACCCATTCAAGGGATAGAAGAACCTATCCAAGGGATGGAGGAACCTACCCAAGGGATGAACTCATCCAAGTGATGGAGTAACTTGTCCAAGGGATGAAGGAACCTGCCCAAGGGATGGAGGGACCTACTCAAGGGATGAAGGAACATGTCCAAGGGATGGAGGACCCTACCCAAGGGATGGAGGAACTCGTCCAAGGGATGGAGGGACCCACCTGCCACCCCACTGCCAAAAGCTCCAGGGGTGCCAAGATGCTGCCCAGCGGCCCCGCCGTGCCGTGCCTCTCCTGCAAACCCATCGAACACCGTGCCCGTTTTTCCCCAGCCTCACCCCAAGCTCTGCCATCACCCTGGCCCCAGCCACCCTGGAGCAGGACGGAGCATCCCCGGGCAGCTCCAGATGCGCGCGTAGACACACACACACTCTCTTCCAGCTCTATTAAGGACTCCGATTCCTAACGACAAAAGGACAACATTTCCCTCTTCAAACCCAATTATCTCGCTGCTATTTATACGGAGCGAGGGCCGCGGGAACAGGGCGGTCAGCCCAGCCGGCGGTGGAAAGGGCTCGGTTATACAACCCCGTTACTCATCTCCCGCCCGGCCGGCGTTCCCTGGGGCGGCTCCTTCCTCCCCTGGCTCATCCTCAGCCTCCCGGCGACCCACCGCTGACTCACAGGAAGGGCAAAGGCAACGCCGGCACAGCCGGCTCCGTGTTTAGTTGCCGAAACACGCTGGCATGGACTCAGGGGTCGGTCGGTGCCACGGGGACACCGGTACCCAACAACCAGGGATGCTCGCATCCCTGTAACCTGGCTTAGCAGCATTCCGGGGATGCTCCGGAGCCAATTCCGAGGTATTCGGTGTTTGGGAGCGGTCAAGCTCCCCTGTGCCTGAGGACTGTGGAGTGGAAAACATAGGGAAAACCTGAGTAGGGAGGGGAAAAGAACCTCATTCTGCGTGTTTTTTTGGTAGGAAATTTTGGTTTTTTTGGTAGGAAGTTGTTTTTTTTTTTTGGTACGAAATTTTGGGGTTTTTTTGGGGAGGAAATTTGTGGGTTTTCCCTGCTCCGCCGGCGCCTCGCGCCCGCTGGAGCCGACGCACGTGCCGTCTCGCCCGCGACCGGGCGCTGCCGTTCACCCGCTGCGAAATTAAGGCTGAAAAAAATAAAATAATAAAAAAACAAAAACAAAAAACCCCATCGAAAAAAAAAGTGGGGGGGGGGGGGGGGTAAGGGGAAAAAAGAGAAGAAAAAAAAATGGGGGGGGGGGAAGGGGAAAAAACAAAAACAAAATCCCAAAGCAACAAATAGAGAAGGAATAAGCCCGGTTTGGCAAAAAGATGGGATAAACCGTTGCCTGCGTGATGGGAAGCGTGGGTGGCGCCGCTTGCTGGGATGGGCAAAGGGGGTTTTTAGGGGGAAAAAAATGGGAAGAACGATGGGATCGGGGAGGCCCCACTCGCGGAAGTGGCATCGTGGGACGGGACCGGCACCGCAACGCCCCGGAGCCGCCGGGAACCGGCGGCTCCGGGGCGTTGCGGTACCGGTCCCGTCCCGGGAGGGGTTTTAAGGGGATGGAGGAGGTGGGGGGGGTCCTTACCTGTCGTGCGGCTCCGCCGGAGCCCCCTCGGCCACCGGGGCCGCGGCCATGGTGGTGGAGGGGAGAGGGAGGATCGGGCGGGCGGGGAGCCGGGAGGAGGCGGTGCCGCCGCCGCGGGGCTCCCCGGGACTTGTAGTGCGGGGATAGGGACGGGAAAGGAGGGGGGAGGTGTCCGGCGGGGGGGTGGTGGTGGTGGTGGTTTGGGGTGTAGGTGGGTGCTGGGGGTGAGGGTGGGTGCTGGAAGGGGGGGGGAAAGATGGGTGGTGGGGGTGTAGGTGGGTGCCATGGGGGGCAGGGGGGTGCTGGGGGCACTGGTGGGTGCTCTGGGGCAGCTTCGCAGGAGCACCCATGCCCAAGCAGCTGAGGGGTGCAACATACAGCAGCCCCCACACCCCCCCCACAGCTGCCAGCAGAGCTGGGGGGCAGCGGGGGTCTGGGTGGCCCCGGGCTCTGGAATGGTCACTGGGTGCTGGGGGGGGGGCCCGGCCCTGCGGGGGTCCCAGGATGCCGGGCCCTTGTGGGGGGCATGCGGTTTTGCTCGGCATCACGCTCCCTTCTCGCACCCGGGGTCCCCCAGGCCGGGGTTTGTGGTGCTGGAAGTCTGGGGGGGGGGGGGCCGGGGCCAGCGCCCCTCCCCGTCGTCCCCATCCCACCCTTGGGGCCCGTCCATCGGGAAACGCGGGGTTAACGGTCAGCAACGGGGAGATTGGCCTAAATCTGGCGCTTATTTGGGTTCGGTGCCAAAAAAGACATTAGGAAGCGGAAGAGGATTTATTCCCACGCTGGGGTGGCCGGGGGGGGGTGCCCCGGGTCCTGCTGAGCTCCCTGGGGAGGAGAGGCCCCGCGCTGCATGTGGCCCCCGGGGCTGCGAGACGCTGGGAGATGCTGCAAGACACTGGGAGACACTGGGAGATGCTGGAGATGCTGGGAGATGCTGGGAGACACTGGGAGACGCTGGGAGATGCTGGAGACGCTGGGAGATGCTGGAAGATGCTGCGAGATGCTGGGAGATGCTGGGAAACACTGGGAGATGCTGGAAGACATTGGGGGACGCTGGGGGACGCTGGAAGATGCTGGGAGACGCTGGGAGATGCTGGAAGATGCTCGGAGACGCTGGGAGATGCTGGAAGACACTGGGAGACGCTGGGAGACACTGGAAGATGCTCGGAGACACTGGGAGACGCTGTGGGATGCTGGGAGATGCTGGGAGACACTGGGAGATGCCAGGAGATGCTGGAAGACACTGGGAGACACCGGGAGATGCTGGAGATGCTGGGAGACACTGGGGGATGCTGGGAGACGCTGGGAGATGCTGGAAGACACTGGGGGACGCTGGGGGACGCTGGAAGATGCTGGGAGACACTGGGAGACACTGGAAGATGCTGGGAGACACTGGGAGACGCTGTGGGATGCTGGAAGATGCTGGGAGACACTGGGAGATGCCGGGAGATGCTGGGAGATGCTGGGAGACACTGGGAGACACTGGGGGATGCCGGGAGATGCTGGGAGACGCTGGAAGACACTGGGAGACGTTGGGGGACACTGGGAGATGCTGGGAGACACTGGGTGCTGGGAGCGGGAGGGCAGATTGGGGCAGATTTGGAGGGATTTGTGCTGTGGGAGCGGGGGCGGCCGGGCATTGGGCTGTGGGCACCGGGATTCTCCTGGCACTGGGGATTCCTGGCTGTGCCGAGTGTCGGTGTGGGGAGCATCACCGATCCTCGCCCCCCTGCCCCCCAAACTCCCCATCCCAATTTTGGGGGCACCACCGGGATGAAGACCGCGTGCTCCATCCCCACCATCCCGGGGAGGGGGAGGGTTCCCTCGGCCCCCACCGACCCACAAAGGACAAACCCGGCCGATCCCGCGTCAAACCCTCCCACCGAACTGCGAAATAACGAGGATAATAGTAATAATAAAAAATCAATAAACATTTATTCGATACAGCTGTTTTTAATACATACAGTACATCGAGTTACCCTCCGCGGTGCTCGGCGGCGCGGCTGTTAAGAGCTGCTGTTACAGTACTCTCCAACTGAGGATTTTGCAATGATTAACAAAAGGAACAGATCGTCACAAATCGGGAGTTTATTATAAGATAGTTTACTGTTAAAACAATTTTATTTTTTGCAAATAAACACTTTTTAATATATATATTTATATATTTATATATATGGTTACAAGTGATAAATTGAAAATTCTTTTTTTTTTTTAAATTTTTTTTTTTTTTTCCATTTTCTTTTTTTCCCCAAAATACACTTATGCACTAATAACTGGCATCGACGAGAAACATTCGGATATGCCGTGGGATGGGTGTCACCAGGAGAGAAAGAAAAGAACAAAACGCTCCCAACGTTCCTGGGTGCGAGCGATGCCGCGGGCCGGGGCAGCTCCACCGCGGCCTCCCCGCGTCCCGGGGGGTGACGGTGCCACAGCCCTCCCTCGCCAGAGCATGGGGGTGGCAGGGAGGGTTTCTGCCATCGAAGCTTTCGGGGATGGCTCTGCGAGGTTTCCCGTGGGGTCGCAGTGCTCCCCGTCCCGAGGTTTAGCCCTTTCCTGGGGGGGTGTGGGGGGGACGGTGGGTCTCCGCAGCGGTGGAGGTGTGGGGGGGTGTGGGACCTTGGCGTCACGGTCCCCAGGGTGCTGCAGAGGCAGGTGCCACCCGGGGACACACGGGGCTGCAGCTGTAGAGCTGCCACGCAGCCCCCCATGCTCTGAGCCCCCCCACACCCCCAATGACTTACCACGAGTGACCCCCCGGGCAGCAGGTGGGGACTGGGGGGGTAACGCTGCTCCCCAGCACCCCCTTCGTGGGGCTTTACATTAACTGTAGGTTACTCCCCGCTGCCGGAGGGGACGACCCTATGGCTCAGTCCCTGGTGCCAGCGCCAGGCCCGGGGGGGTCCCGCGCTGTCACACCTGAGGGTCCCCGAACCCCCGCGCGTGATGGGATGGAAGGGGAGAGGACGCGCTCGTCCCCACCTCACCCCGCAGCCCCTCTCGGCCGCCCCTCTGGGCTCAGGGGGGTTTCTCCCGTCGGCCGCTGCCTCGCCAGGAGCACCTGGATGGGCACAACCCAACGGGGACAACCCGCGCTGGCACCGCCGTTGTGTGCCGCAGGGCTGGCAGCTGCCCACATTCCTGGTATCGCTCCAGAGCCTTCCCTGGACAAGCCGGAGAGTAAAGGAAGTCTCATGGAGAAGGCGACGGTGGGAGAACATATTCCTCTTGAGTGATGACTACTGGGGGAAAAACACCTCTTAAGGGGAAAAAATGAAAACCCTGAAGATTTCACTTTCTCATAAAAATTTCCATTTGAGCGTGGTGCTGCCGTCACAGGAGCGCCTCCCAGCTCCGAGGGTGACGGGGACAGCCCCAGCACCGGGACCGCTGTCCCCACCGCCCTGAGCCCATCGCCTGCCCCGAGACCCCAGACCGTCCCCGGGGTCCCCTCTGGGATGGTGCCACCCCCGCGAGGCCACCACGGCTGTCCCCGCTCCAGCCCCTCGCTCCCAGTCCGCTCGTTTGGAGACACTCCGTTAATGAAGCAGGGGGACGGGTTTCCAGCCGGACCCCACAACGACACCCCCAAGCTGGCCCTTCCCCAGGGCTCCCCCACCTCGAGCAGCTCCCAGTCGCATGGGAGCACAGTGCTGCCTGTTAATTTCATTAATGAGAAGCCAATTAATTGCATGTTAATGAGACTCGAGCCCTGTGCTATCCCCAACGGGAGGCGGTGGGGATCAGAAGGTGAAGGTCCAAACCAGCGGCCGGGGTGACGCGGGTCCCCGCTCCCCGGGCCAGGGCACGGAGCTCTGCCAGGGGCATTCCCCTGCGGTGGGACGGGATTTCAGGATCCAGCGGCTCCCTCCACCCCTTGGCAGAGATTTCGGTGCCGAACTCTGCACCGTGTCCCCAGCTCTGCCCATTCTTCCCTCCCTGCCGCTGCCGACACCTGCTGAGCATGGCCCGAGCACCCTCCCCGGGTGCAGGGTCCCTCCCCACCACCCCTCCAGTGGTTATTGCTTTGGTGAGCCGCTACGGGGCTCTGCAGCAGCCGGCGCCGTCCCTCGGGTCCAGCACGGCAAAACGCCACGGCCCAGGACGGTGTCCCCACGTCCCCGTCATGACAAACACCGAGACAGCTCCGAGGGCGCAGGTCCTACAGTTCCCAAAGTTCTCCTCCCTTCCCCGGGGAGGCAGGATTTGTACCAGCGACACCATCAAAACAAAGACTGGATGAAACGCAAGTGGCAAACAGGCTAATTAAGCTTTCTCACTAATTGCTTCGAAGCCTGGCGCAACCAGCAGCGCTCAGGTGGGTTCCCTCGCCCGCGGGCAGGTGCCCAGCCCCGGGCTGAGCCACCGGCTGATGGGGATGGTGGCATCCAGCTGCCGGCAGCCATGGACGGAGCAGGAGCACTGGCTCCTCCGAGAAGCCGCCCCGGCTTCAGACACCGCCATCTCCTCCCTGCCTCCGTGGCCCTAATGACCTGCCAGTGGAGAAAGACGTTAATTATTACTAAGCAGCTCCTCGGAGCAGGGAAATGATACTGAGCCTCCAGCGGGTGGTGAAGAGCAGTGAAGGAAACCGAGGGTTGAGGTTTTAATTGATTAAAGTAAAAGCAGAAGCTCTCCTCCTCCCGACACCACCTGCCCGGCTCTGCACAGGGGGGAAAAAAAAATCAAATTAAGGTTTTCTGTTCTGTTACCGAGAGAAAACGTGCCCGTTTCCCAAGGACCGAGGTAGCCTGGTTTTTGTCTGGAGACAGACACATCCCGGTCCGGGGATGGCTCCCCCCAGGCCGGAGCGAGGTGTTACGACGGTATTAGTACAGACGCAAAGAAAAGCCCGGGGAAAGAGAAGAAGCGAGGGACAGCCCGCCGTGCAGGGACTCCTGTCCCCGAGGAAGATGGCTGGGGGCTTGGATGCATCTGGGGGGAGCCGAGACTCACCCCGCGGCGGGTCCCAGTCCGGAGGGACGAGGCGAGTGCAATGTGCCCGAAAGCAGGATCCATGATTGTCACTTGATGCTGCCCCCCCTGTCACCATTACACACCTCCCGCAGGCACAGCTGGGAGACTGAAAACCCCACTCCTCCTTCCTGGGCAATCAGCACCGTTGGGATGGGACGCGATGGGGACCCTTGAATCGCCCTTTCCACCAGCTGGACCCCCTCGTGCTGGCTGGCTGCCATCGCCGCTGTAGGGCTCCGTGTCCAGCTACATTTGCAGACACCTCGAGCACCGGGGCGCAGCTTCCCCCGTTGCACCCCCCCACCACGCTCTCACCACAATGCTCCACGGCGCTCACAGCATTCCCGCAACTTTCGGTTCAACCTTCCAACCTGACCCGTCCTACAGCATCCTCCTCCTCTCCCATTGACTTCCAGGGGTGCTGACAGCTCCTGCACCCCCTCCGGCAGCTGCAGCCACCCCTGCCACCTCAGGATGATGCTCTGCCAGCTCCGTGCCACGCTCCCTGCTCCTTCCTCTGCCCACCTTGCGCTGCCCAGACAAACCCCGGCACCGCGCCGGCCACAAGCACCACGGAGCCCGTCCCTGCCGAAGGACGTTCCCTCTCGCCCCGAGGCTGCAGGGAAAGCGCGACCAGGACCCCCACGGCGTCCACTGCCAGACCCTACTGTCCCCGGCTGCTTGCACGGGTCAAACATCTTTGGAAACATCACCCTGGGTGCAGGGATGCGGGCGCTGCCCGCAGCGGGAGGCTGGAGCCCGCCGGGGGCTGCCGGACAGGCAGGGAGCAGGCAGCACGGCGGCAGGCAGTCCCCCCACCCCAGCAGGCAGCCGCAGAGAGACCCCGTCCGAGGGGGCCCCGCTGCTATTGCACTTTTCTTTCGCTCAAGCGTCACCAGTTTGGCGCAGGGAGTAAGAAGGGAAGTCCCGGGCAGGGCAGGGGGGACGGCGGCAGGGTCCCGGGCAGGGGGGTATGTACATGGGCAGGGGGCGCAGAACGGTCCAGCTTGCTTGATCCTGTTTGTTTTCCAGTGTGAAACAAGGTCCGTGACTTGTTTAAAGTGGTTAATTGGTATTTTCTGTCTCTTTTTTTTTTTTCTTTTTTTTTTCTTTTCTTTTTTGTAAAAAGGGGGTGAGTGGAGGGTGGGGGGGAGGGGAGGTGGGACGGGGGGCACAGAAAACTGGGAGAGACCCCCACCCTGTTACCCTGGGCTGTAAACGAATCCTCGGAGACGAGTCTCTGAGCTGCTCATTTCTCGGGCATCTTGCTGGCTCCCCCCTTCCGCTGGCTCGGGGGCTTGGGGACGCGCTCGTCCCTGTCGGGGCTGCCTCGGGAGCTTTCCCAGTGCTCGAGCGTTTTCTTGTGATTAGTCTTTGCTGCCACGCTCTCTCTGCCCTTCGGGGACGGTTCTGGAGGCCTCTCCTTGGGTTTCCTCCCCCTTTTCTTCCCACTTGTGCTTTTCTTTTTCTCCTCTTTGCTAGAAGAAAGCTGTTCCCTGCTTTTCTTTTTCCGGCTGGCCTCTGCGGAGGTTCGGAACCAGTTCTGTCCATGGGGTGACACAGGGGTTAGTGACCATCCTGGGGCTGGCCACCGGCACGCACAGCCCATGCCTCGTCTGCCCAAGCCTGGACCACCCCACGTCCCACCGGCATCGCCTCCCCAAGGATAAGCTGGCCGGCACTGAGCAGCTTCAACCAGCCCAAGGGTGTCAGGGACCAGAAGGGGGACAGGGAGGTGTCCCCTAGACTGTCACAGCGTTGCTGATGCTGCTGGGAGCTGCTGTGCTCTGCTCTTGGCAGACAGGGATGGATGGAGCGGGACAGTGTGAGAACGGGCGTGTTGGAGCGGGGACCAGCCTGGACCATTCCCAGCCGTTTCCTTACCTCCGAGTGAGCCTTGATGATGTGGTACTTGACCCCGCTTTCGGAGCTGAACTCCTTCTGGCACAGGAGGCAGCGGTACTTGCCCACTGAGTGGTCCCCCTGCAAGACAAAGCATCCTCCTGCAGCCCCAGGCAGAGCCGAAAATGCCCTGGGGGGGTGGCTCCCCCTGCCCTGCTCCCCCCACAGTGAAGGGAGGTCGATGCTTGAACTTCGAAGCAACAGAAAATAAATACTGATTTCTAAACCACCAGATCTCCGCCGGCCCTCGGTCCCAGGCCAGGAGCTCACAACCGCATCTTCTGCTCTGATTTTCGGCCCGTGCTGGTCGTGCAGCCGGCTGTCGTGGCACCGGTGCCAGGCATCAAAGCGCCAGGTCCTGTGAGCTCAGAGGGCAGCGAGCGGCAGGTTTTGCTGCCTGTGCATCCCCACCACCGGTTGTTACGTTGCTACCGACACCGTGTGTGTCCCCGGGCGCGTGGGAGGCTGACGGGGCTGATCGCCCCATTTCCTCGCTGTCAGCAGATTTGTGATCTCCTGGGGCTGAACCGCCACCTAATTTATGTCCAACAGACTCACCTAATTTTCCTTTTACGCTGTCAAAGAGACACAGCGACTGCTGGATTTCTGTCATTAGAGCCCTTGTGGGGATGACTGATCTCCTGGCTCTGGCGCAGTTCAAGGCACAGGGGAGATAATGTGCTCTCTATTGACGAGGGGTTTATGGATGGGCCCCTCCAGGCAATGTATATGCTCCCTGGGAATTTCTCCGTAGCTGGCTCCGTGCTGTAAATCTGGAGTTAGACAGGTCTTTCATTGCAGGGACAGGCAGGACGCGGGCAGGCCCAGCCCCGCTGCTGGCTGGTTTCAGAAATACTCACGCAAAAATTCCCCTCAGCGCATCAATCCCCGCCGAGGCCGGGGCGCTGCCTGGCAGCACCCTCCGCTCTCGATGAGGCTGGATGCGTTTCAAGCAGTTCTGCAGGATTTTACAGTGGAGATCGCAGGCCAGCTCAGGAGGGGCTGCGCAAGTTACACCAGATTTGGTGGCACACGTATCCATGGCAAAACTAAATCCCCTGGGAGGGCAAGAGTCCTGCTGACAGCAGTGCCTGGGGGACACGAAGCAGCAAACTCAACCCCAAGCACTTGGCCTCGGCTATGCCGGACTCGCTGGACCTTGAGGGTGCAGCTCTGCTGTTAAAGAAAACGCTCCTGCAAATACCTGGCTGCTTTCTGTGCATGGTACCAGACAGAAAACGGCTCCATTTTCTCTCAGAGACCGTGCTGCAGGCTAGCAAAGGAACTGCCCTGGTCTCCTGTGTTTGCACTTTTATCCTGCCTAAATAGCGCTTCTTCTGCCGGATCTCTGCAGCCCATTTTCTAAATGATCTCATTAGGGGTTGATGTTCCAGCTAGTGTTGGAGGAGCGCGGGAATTTGTGTTTTTAATAACCACGGGGTATTGGAGCTGCCTCCTGGAAGCTCCATTCAATGGAAGCTGCAGCTGGAAACGTTTCAGGGTATAAAGCTTTACCAGCTCTTACTCAGTTCCAATTTGAGGGACCTACGCTGAGCTCCCGACCCCTCCCCCGTGGCGGCTGCAGGCCACCGGAGCTCACTGCAGCCGGCAGCGTTGCTGCTCTGTCGAGCGAGCGGGCACTGGTCTCTGCACGGAGCATCCGGCTCCCCCAGCCTCAGCTCCATCCCCGACAGGCACCGCACCAGCCTCCCTCCAGCTGGGGAAGCTGCTGGCCTTCCAGAGGGGCTGCAGGGCTGCCCAGATCAACGGAGAAAGACTCCCCGATTCCCACCTGCCTTGGGAAACCTTCAGCTTCCGACGCCCTGCTCCCTGGCTCTGAGCTGCTGCGGCCGATGTGTGGCTGCCTGCGAGGTGCTGGCCGCACTGGGTAGCCGAGGGCTCATGAACGACTCGGGGGGCTGCAAGAACCAAGCTGGGGGACGGGGACACCGAGGCGGGAGGATGCGAGGCTGGCGGGCTCGCTCCCACTGCCCCATCTCCGAGGCACTCGGTATCTCGGAGGTCTGGGCCCTTGGGTGAGACATTTGTGTTGCAGGACCTCTCCTCCAAGGCTGGGGCCGTGGCTAAAGCGCCTCCATCACGTCTGCTCAGCTCCAGCCTCTCCACCTTTGGCTACGGGTTTGATCCTGCCCAGGAGGACGGTGCTGAGGGCGAGTGGCTGGACCGGGACAGTGTGACAATGGGTGGGCTGAGCTGTGACAACTCGATGGGCAGTGGCATTGCTTCGCCAGCCCTCCCAGCGGTCATGATTCTTTAACCCGTGCTGTTGTCCCTTGGTCTGTTGCTTCCGAACGAGCCAGAGGGGAGAGAAAACCAAAACTCAACTCCACCTTCAAGCCAAGACTGTAAAAGCAGGGACCTACCTTGTTGCAGTTGGCCAGGTGAGCTTTCAGCCCCGAGACGCTGGAGTAAATGGCTTCACAGCACTGTGGGAAGAAACAAAGCAGGGTTTGCCATGACTCCCTCCCGTCTCCCTGCCTTCCTCCGTGCCGGGGCCAGCAGCCTGCTGTGTCAAGGCCACCGGTCCAGGCTAAGCAGCGTGAGGTTAATGCTCTGCGAGACGCGGAGGGCTCTGGTCACACGTTTCCTATTAGTGCTGATGGGAGTCATGTGGCCACATCCCTCTGCAACAGGCTGAAAAATGTCTCCCCTAAATGTCTCTGTGGAAAACGTACATTTGTGAGGAGTCGGGAGGTCCTGCTGGGCTACAGGAGTTCTTGGAGCCACAGCAGACGCTTAACGGAGAAGAGAAATCACCCAGGCAGCAGCATGACCAGTTTCTGAGCAATGTCTTTTCAAAGTGCCTGTGTATGACATTAATTAGCCAGCGCGTCTCCCCCGGCCTTGCGGTAACAGCCCCGTTCAAAACTCCCATTAGCAAGGCTTTGTTTCAGATGATAAATCAACGGCCCCAGCACGAGGGTGGAGTTCACCTCCCTGTGAGCTCAGGCCAAGGCTGCGTTTCACAGCAAGATGAAGCGCACGCACCATGTCGCTGAGGTCTTTGCCTGTCCCAGGGCTTTAAAAAGAATGGCTCAAAACCAGCCCCGGCTTTACTCTGGGAAAAGCAGGTTCTCAGCATAAAAAGGCTCTCAAGCACAGACCGTGCAGCCTTCGTCCCGTCCGCACCTCGGGAGCTTCCCAAAGGCAGCTCCAGAGTCCAAACAGGACAATGCTGAACCATCAGCCCAAGGGCACCTGGGGAGAAGGTGGCCCGGTCCCCAAGCCTGGTAGCTCCAGCACACCAGGAGGGTTCCAAAGGTGGGACACGCTTCAACCAGGCGCGGCAGCAACCCAAGGGAGAGGAGATGAAACAAGGGTCCGAGCATCGCTGCCAGCTTCATCTGGGGCCCAACAAGAACCTGGCTTTGGTGGGTTTCTGCCCCCAAAACCCCCCCTTCCTCCTGCAGACTGAGACCGGCCGGCCCGGAAAAGAATAGATACGGTCCTTACGTTGTTGGGACAGTTGATGCGGCCCTTCTCCTTCACTTCGTTCTTCCAGTTTTCCAGCAGCCTCGGATTGAGCTTTGGAAGCCCCGGTCGAGTGTAATTGAGCTGCAAACAATAGAAGACGATTAGCAGAGCGGCACACACCAGTCCGGTCCTTGGTGGAGTCCCCGCTCTTCACATGGGGCTCGTTCCCCCCCCCAGGAAAAGTGAATCGGAGCTGAAAACTAGTTGGGAGACTTTCCCCGGAGATGTCATCTCTCCCCCCTGGGCACCACATAGCAGGGGGGTGGCTCTGCCCGCTGCTGTGCCACCGGCAAGGCGGCAGCCGGGCTGGGGGGTGGCTGTGGGCGAGGAGCATGGCTGGAGCCCCCGGTGCTGCAGCCACCTCCATGTGGCCCTGGCACATGGGAGAAGGGAGGCTCCTGTTCCCAATCCCGGGTCCATTCCCCATCGCGGGGCCAGGCCCGAACCCGGGGTTTTTGGTGCATCGTGTTGGCGTGGCCCTTCTGCCGCGTTTCATAACCCAGAGAATAAACAACCCTGCACGCTGGGCAGAGGGGACGGACGCCAAGAGCCTCCGTGGCTGCCTTCCACCGATGAATGGGCACAACCCGTTAAACAATGAAAGGCTCTTGTGTCTCTGCCTCTCCTTCTGGCAGGGCTGCTCTTCCCAAGTGCTTTTAATTACCACTTTATTAGCGACTTTGAGGTTTAGCATAGCGGACCGGCCTTCTCAACTCCATTTCTGCATGTTCAGCACAAGCAAACACGGCTGCGGCATCTCTGTGCCTCGCAGACGCCGCCCTTGGCCCTACCTGCAGGGCTGGTCTCTGCTTGCCACCGCGGCAAGGTCCGCAGGGGACACGGGGCTGCTGCACCGGCCACCTGAGCTGCCTGCCCGCCCACTGTGCGACCACACCAGCACGACTCCAAGCCCAACCTAGGACGGATGGACGTTACTTGGGTGCCAAGCCTCAAACTCGCCCCGAGTCGAAGCAGGGCTGGGTGAGCTCACAGGGGGACAGTACAGGTGGGGGTACCCCAGCAAGTGCTGCTCTCCGTGGGCACCTCCGAGCATGGGACACAGCTGCATCTGTGCATCCATGCTGACCAGGGAGGATGCACGGACAAGAGGTGCAAACCCAGGCTCTGTTTTTGAAACGTGCCCTTAGGACCCCTAGGAGCTCGCGGTTCCGATGTGGCAGGGAAGTGGCTGGCTGTATTTCTTTTCCAGCTGTGATTTTTCCTCAACGTGCTGATAAAGCTGCAAATTTGCCTTTGTCCGGCTCCCCTGAACAGGCTGCTCCCAAACCTCCCTGCAAAGGGAGCTCCCACTGAGAGCTCAGACACCAACCACTTGTTTCCACACAAATTTAAGTGATCCGCAAGCCCCCGCAGCGCCCACCTCGGCACGTGGCGGGGCACAGCCGGAGGAGAAGGCAGCCCAAGGAGAGCTGGGCTCCGCGCGAGGGGCAGGGGCAAAGGGCCTTGCGAAACGGCGCTACGAATGCTCCTAAGGACGGATGCGGAAAAATCCCCTGAGCCCCAGTGTGCTGCTATTCTGTCGTGCTTCGCAGCCGGGGGAGATGCCAGCAGAGCCCTTTGAAGCACTGGGATGGTGCATCTACCAACCGCTTGGTCCCCCGCCCGGGGAAGGCAATGCCACCTCCGGGGGAGAACACAGGAGTCCCTTTTTGTCATTGATACTGAGAGCTGGGATGCCAAACGGCCTCCTTAATTAAAAACCAATCAATCCCATGAATGAGCAAACATTAACGGTAACCGCACACAGCCCCAGCAACAACCTCTCCCTCCGCGCGTCCCCGGGGAAGAGACGAGGGGGGATGTTCAGAGATGTGGACTCCGCTGCTCCAGCTTCCCATTCCAGAGAAAAATCCCTCCCCGCTCTCCTCCAACAGCCCTGCACAATAACATGCAAATCCCATGTCTTCCCGGGGCGCTGCGGTTCGGGGAATGTCAAAGTCATCTTTATGTCTCTATTAAGAGGGAGCCCCAGGCATGGAATATTTTATTTTTTTTTTCCATTTATTTTCCTCAAACAGCCTGTAAGTGAAAATCTTCATGGCCAAATCATTAAATGACTACAACTGGTTTTGGCCGCAGCCCATCTCTTCTGAACAGTCGAAGGATGCTGGGGTGGGAAGGCTTGTTTTCTTTGACTGACAGTTTTATTTAATTAAACTTTCATATTTCAATCCTCTCCGCTCCCTAGACAGCTCTCCCCTTCCCCAAAATATATCGCAGTAAATGAGAACCATGCAGGCTGCCTCAGCCCTGGCCAACAAACTCCCCTGGAAGCTTTACCGAGGTCCCCAGCGCGAGGCACGGCTCTCCCATCGCCCCGCGGAAACCACGGCTGATGCCGTCCGTGAGGCGAAGCCAAAACACACCCAGGGGCGCTGGCGGGCAGCTGGGTCCCATACGTGGCTCCGGGCGGCTGGGTGACACCATGTTGGCGCTGCCGAGCAAGGGGAGGAAAGACGGACTCAGCCCTGCCAACCTCTGGGTCCACAGCCGGAGCTGGGATCCGGTTTGGCCCACCAGTGACATGAATCGGCAGGGCTCAGCCTGGCTCCCGCCCGCATCGCAGGGCCATTGTTTTGGGGGACAAACCCAAGCCAGGCTCTTCTGCTCTGGAATTCACCCTTGTTCCAGGACAGGGCTTTCTTAAAAACTCAAGCTTGGAGACGACTCTTCCCCTTTAGCTTTATGACTGGCCCCTGGCAGCCCTTTGCTCCAGACCTCCATCACCCTGCCACACAGCACCCAGGCTCCACAGGGATGTGCAGCCTCCGTGACTGTCCCCAGCCCTGCAGCGACACCCAGGCCCTGAGCCGTGGGGACGCAAACGGGGTGCCCTTGCACCCCACTGACCCAGACAAGCTCTGCATTACCCCCTCTGCACAGCCCAGGGGCTGCCTGGGCTGCAGGAACCCACCACCACCCCCGGCACAGAGCTGGTGGCACTTTGAAAGATGCCACCCCACCTCAAGCTCCACAGGGAAAGCATCACACCATGAAACTGTGGGAGTTCCATGGTGTTTTCTTCCCTCTTGCCTCTTAGATACCTCTTCCTTCTGCTTGACGAGGCTGTTTCTCTCAGTCCAGCCTCCAAAATGCGTAAAGGCATCACCCCCCGCCAGATCCCGGAGCCCACACCATCGAGCTGGGAACCTGCTGGCATCTCACTCCTTCTGCAGCAGCCCAGAGACCGCGCACGGGCAGGTGATGGCCCCAGCAAAGGCCGGAGGAGGGTCGGAAGATCGGCATCATCTTCATGGAGCTTCTGGAAAGGGGATTTTTTCCCAGAAAAGCAGCAGGGGTTTGCCCTTCCCCATCTGACATCCCCAGCAAGCGGCCGTTGTGAAACACCCATCTGTTTCAGCTTATCCAGAGGCAAATAAAGATCGGAGCGAGAAAATAAGACTCCAGTGTATATTTAGAAATGCTGGATTTGGTTAGCGCAGAATGAAGGCAGCACAGGGCCTGGGATCGAGCAGCAATCGTTTATTCTAATGCCATTGCTTTGGTGCGAAGGAATCCATCCTCCCGGGAAAGGCAAATGCATCCCACCATGGGCCACCAACGGGATCCAAACCCAAAGCCCCTCTCCCCAGCTGGGACCAGCTGCCACGTGGCCGCGAGGGCAAGCCATGGCTGCAGCGGGGCCATGGCTGCAAATTCCCATATCCCTTCGGCTTGCTGAGGAGCTGCTTGCCTTCCCCTGGGGAAAAGCTTTGCTGCCTGGAGAAGGGATGGAGAGGAGGGGTGGCTTTCTTCTTCTGCTCCCTTGAAATCCACGTTGACTGCTGGCACTGTGGCAGGTAACTGGAGAGCTTGGGGATGGAGCGGGTCCTGCAAAGCAGCAAGTCCGGGTGCATCCAGCCATCACCAGTTACAGACCAGAGCTGGGAAGCATCCGTCCCTCTGGGACCTCGGAAATCCCCAGGTCTTGCTGAGATGATGCAGGAGCAGTTGAAATCTGCCACCGATCCCTGACATCCCACCTCTCTCCAAGTTCAAGCCAGCGAGGGGTCCTGCGGGCCTGGCAGCGCACTCCTAAAAGCTGGATACGGACCGTGGGAAGAAGAGGCGGTGGCGCAGCTGCTCTTCTGGGAGCCATCAGCCCTACCACCCTGGTCCCGGTTAACTGGTGTTTGTCTTTCTGCTGCTCTGGTGGCTCCGGGTTGTCAGCTCCCTCGGAGGGACGGCCACCACATGCGCTCGACGGGGCGGTGGCACGGGGACATGGGGATGCTGCCCGCTCTTCCGAGCCTCCCGTGCTGCCTGGGGCTGGACCCGCCACAGAGCCGTCCTGCCAGCACAGCCCAAGCCAGTTCTGAGGGAAGGGCTATTTTGGGGGCTGTAACAGGGTCAAACTGGGCGCTGGCAGGCGTGTTTGAGTCGCTTGCAGTTGGGAGGGTTTTTTTTTTCCACATCCTGAACTGAAGCAACTTGTAAACGTAGAGCAGTCCTGAGCGATGCAAGACGCTGCTCAGCGGAGTGGCACAGAGCGTGCGGAAGTCAGCAAGCTCCCACCAGCCTCCCCAGGCAGAACCTGCCTCCCACCTCCTTCCAGCATCACACATCGAGAAAAAAATGTCATAGACTGAACAGATTATATTTTAGAGTGTTGTCAAGGGAACGTGACAGTCACTGCAAGACGCACCCGCGGGCCCACTCACAGCTACATACGTATTCGCCCACTGCGCTGACCTCCTCCGAAATCCATCTGTGCGACACACAGCCAGCACAGCCAGAGAGAGCAGCCCTTGCAGGGCCTGAGGTCCGATCCTCCAGCCCAAGAGCCTTGTTTTGGCACCTGGGAGCTGGTCCAACTCCCCCCTCACTCATCTTCAAGGCAAACCTGTTTCTGCCAACCTCACAGCAATTCTTTTTCTTCCTTAGCGCAGAGATGGGGCTCAATTAAACTTAAACAATTAGACTCTGAGCACAAGAAATGTCTCATAAAAAAACCCAAAAACGCACCACCACAAATAGCATTTCACGGAGCATTTATGCCAGCGGCTGAGACCTTTATGATGCCTCTGTATGTCAGCTTCCACATGGGCCCCTTGTCCAGGCCTGGGATTCTGGGCTGCTCCCTCAGTTCAAACAGAAAATACCCAAAGTCAAGAGTACGGGGAGTAATTCAAAAGTAAAACAGAGGAATGCAAGTGCTGAGGCTGGAGAGGGGAGAAGAGAGCACCACACTTCTCCTCCCACAGTATTTGAAATGAAACAGCTACTTTGGGCTTGATTTTTTTTACATTATAAATGCATTGCAGCTGAAGTCATCTGGAAACCAACACCACCACCAAGCATTGGGGAAATAAAAAGTTCGCAACCAGTTCTGGCCCAAAACCCCCCAGCTCTGCTCCAAGGTGGACGGCAGCACTGTGGCCAGACCCCCTTCTGCGCCAGTCACGTCACCGGGATGCCAGGGTGGGTAAAGAAGATGCTGGTTTGTTTGTGTGCTGGTTTTTCACCTGCCCACCGCGTGCAGACTGGGAGCTGAGCCAGGCTGAGTTCCTCCAGGTCTCTGCAGGATGACGGTGGCACTTCTGCTGAGAACACACAGGTGCCAGGACAGCGCGGGGCAGGCTGTGTCAGCGGGATGGCATTTCGGCTAAAGCTCTGCTGTTGTGCCACCCACTTTCCTGGGGCAAGCTGTGTCGCTTCTCGAGGCTGGCTCTGGGACTTGGGCTGTTTTCCTGGCTTGAGGAAGGTCCTTTGGGCTGGGGCTGTCCCGCGCTCTCTGCACGCTCATGGCAGAGGCACCGCCACATCCCTGCTGCAGCAAAGCTTCCTCTGCTCCTCACTCCCGCCTTTGCAATGTGCCCGATATCCTGCCCAGGGTGAATTTTGGAGCACTGGGCAAGAAACGCTCAACCATTCAGAGCAAGGCAAAGACCTGGTACCCAACTGCAGCATTATTTGCTCCAGAAACAGGCTGCAGCCTGTGCCGAGACTCGCAGGACGGCTCTGCATTGAGTCGCAGTGCTGGCCAAAAAGTATTGACCACAGGATTAAAAAAAACTCCGAATCCCTCTCTTTTTTTCCTTTTACACTGAAAAGGTTTATGATTTACTGCTGCTTCCTTCCTTTTATGGTCCAGAAGGAGCGTTCCTGGAGGGAATTTCAGCTTTGGCACATTCCTAGGAATCGCCCCCTCCTACAGCCGGGAGGGACGTTTGATTTAACACATTGCTCCAATGCCTCCCCGAAGCTCCAGACCGCCAGGGCACCGACTTTCGCTGCACAGATCCCACAGCACCAGGCCACGCGTGCATCGCCGCTGGGGACCGCAGGGCTCAGCCCTGCCGCCACGCTCTGCCTTCCTCCACTCGCAGGAGCGGTGCTCCAGCGATGCTGCAGGCCCTTCCCCTCTAGGGAAGCCCAGAAAAAAAGAGATGTGGAAGGGAGGAAATTCTGCCTGGGGCATCTTTGCTCTCTGACAGTGCAAAGGAGATAGTTCCAGATCCGATCTCTGCTCTCCTCACGTGCTCCTCTTGGCTGCCAGCCCCAGCTTCACTGCTGAGCACGGACCAGAACTGACCTCCCTCCACAACATCCTCCTGCCTGGACTCTGATCTCTCCACTGCCCACAAAGCACCACCTTTTGCTTCATTTAGATTTGCGTCCTGGCAGTGGCAAGGGCAAAGCTGCCTGCTGCCGGGCTTGTACGGAGCCTCCAGACCACTGGGGCTCAGCCTGTGCTGGGTGGGCTCTTCAGCAATAAATTTGCCATCACAGCTAATTGATTTAAGGCACAGCAAACGAGACACATGAGCCCTCAGCCAGCTGGGGCCACGCTGGCATCTCAGGATCACTGTGTACAGCGAGTGTATAAAAAAGAAAAAAAAAGGAGAAATTAAGGCTTCTCACCCGCTTTGTTTCAGGCACCAGGTCATCCTTCATCCTCCGCTTGGTCCAATCCCTGGCGAGCTCATCCTCCGCTATCTCCTGAAGGTGGAAGACGGCTACTTGGGCCGATGTCCGACGGATGCGGCCGCTCGGGGTCCTTTCGAAATCTTCTATGGGGCCAGGCTCTGGTTTCACCTCTGGCTCCTCTGGCAGCTGCAAGAGAGACAGAGTCAGGAGGGGCATGAGGAGGGGAGAAGAGGTGAGCTCTGAGGGGAGAAGAGGTGAGCTCTCCCGCCCCGGGACGGGGATGCTGGGGCTTGGGATGCGCGTTTGCAGACCTGCTTTGTGCAGGCAGGGGCTGCAGTGACACCAGTGTGCCTCTGCCCCCGAGCATGGGAACAAGGGGAGCACCCCCGCCTCCCTCAGCCCAGCAGACAGCCAGGCGTTAGACTGATTGCGTCCTTTCACGCTCCCACGTGTATAAACGTCTCCATTTATTAAGAGTTAGGGAATTATTAGCGTTGGATGCGCTGTCAGTAGGGATCAACAGAACAGAAAAGGATGCTCCCTAGGGACAGATCCTGCCACCCCAGCGCTGGCAAGCAGCCGACGTGCGCTTGCTGCCGAGGGAGCGGCCTGAGCTCTGTTTTTATTCCCTGCAGAGCATGGATGCAGGGTGGGCTGGAGCACAGCCCCGCAGACATCAGGGAAGGGGAACGCTGCTGACCGCTCCGCTCCCATAAACGCAGCATCCTGCTTTTCCAGAGGGGTGGAGGGGGCTGTAGCCCTTTGCCCCCAAACACTGCAGGGTACAACACATGCGCGTGGTGATGAGGGGAAGAAAAAGAACATCGGTCCGATGTCTGCACCTGCCTTGCCCGGCCCGGCCCTGCCCGGCTCTGTCCTGCCCACCGGCTCTGCAGCTCTGCAGTCACCCCCGGGGGGGGATGGCCCCGCTCCTCGGGCTGCGGAGGCGTCCGGGGGGCTCACCGAGGCCGTGTGTTCTGACCGCACATGGTAGTCGTGACCGGCCTTGGATTTGTACTTCTTGCTGCAGTGTGGACAGCTGAAGACAGGCTTGTCAGCCTCGGCGAGCTGCTTCCCACACCGCTTCTGGTGGTACTGGTAGCCCATCAGGCTGGAGAAGTTGGCCACGCAGCCCTACGGAGATGGGGAGAAGGGGAGGGTTAAGGAAGGCTGGGACTTCATCTGCCCTTATCAAAAATGTTCCAGGTGCCATCGCTCTAGGGAGAAACACATCCCAAGGAGCTCCCCCTCTGCAGAGCAGCTCTGCCAACCCGTCCCCTCTAAGCGATGCGGGGGGGTCATTGGCCAGCCCCTCTGCCCCAAAAGCCACACACAGGCAAAACAGCGCTGCAGAGGGACAGGGGGAGCAGTGCCCATCCCTACCTGCCCCAACACACCGACAGAGCTCCCCGGACAGATGCACAGCGGGCAGCAGGAGGGGAAGGCGTTGGGAGAGGCGCTGCCAGCGCAGAGGGTAAAGCATCCAGGGGGACAAACCTCTGCCACACGCCCCCGTTACCTGTTCGTGACTTGTCTGCAACCAGCTCATGACCGTTTTTTGGTGTGGTTTGGTTCAGTTTTACACTGTGCCCGGGCCAGCGCCAGCGGTGCCCCTTTCTGAGTTCAGGAGGCAGAACCCGCCCTTCAGCGCTCCTCAACCTGCCCTACGCCCACCCTCCTGCTGGGACGGCCTGTCGCCGGAGCACACGGAGCCAGGGACGGGGACCAGGATGGCTGAGCTAAGGCGGAAAAGTCAAGAGCGTGCCAAGAGATGCCTGGAGAGCGCAGGTCCCCCTCTGCATCGGGACTCGCTCCTTTCACCTTTTCACAGAACGAGAAACAGGAATCGTTCTCGTACCTCATTGGGGCATTTCAGTTTTCCCATCTGCTTTAGCACTTTCCTCAGCCTTTCCCGCTCTTCCTGTTCACCAAGTCCAGCGGTTTCCACAGGAACAGGCTGGAAACAAGGAAGTAACAGAAGCGACAGAGTCAGCCATTTACTCATGTCCTCTGTGCCAGGAGTGGATGGTAAACCTCTGCCTCGCAGGAGCTGCCCTTGGCTGGGGGAACCTCTCGTTAGAAGAGCTGGATCTCCCACTGCTTTACCGCGTACCAACGCTTTTGCTGGTATGTGCCAGATCTGCTCATGCCTTTCCTGTGTTTGCACCCAAAGGGCCAGCTGAGAGACCCCGGAGCAGTTCCTGCATGGAGGATTCACCAGCCAAACTGAGGAGCAGGAGGTTAATGCACGGATAAAAGACAAGTCACAACTGGTAAGCACAGGACATGGAGAAATGCAGTTATGCCTTGCTCCGGTATCTCAGAGACGTATGCAACTGGATTTTTAAGACGAGCACCTAAACTGGCGCCTGCTGGATTTTATTCATGATAAATTTTGCGGCTCCTGCTCACATGCATGGTGGAGAGTTAGAGACTGGATTTTGAGATTCGTGCAAGGCAGAACCCATCAGTCCCAGATTTGTGGGCACAGTTTTGGAGGCAGAGCTTTGGCATTCAAAATCTGCCTCACCGTACTCACCAAATCTTCCCCCATTCTGAGATTTGAAATCGGGGGTTGAACATGAGCCTAACCAGCTGCCTGGGAAGGAATGGCTTTGCTTGGCAGGGAAGGGTGATGGCTACCATCTGCATTGAGCAGCACGTGAAATGCCGCAAAGATGGTGTTGTGAATCCCTCCTTTGCAAAGACAAAGGAAAGCGGACTGCCGATTTCTTTGTCATCTGCATCTGCATCAAGAAACGAGGCGCAGGCCGGAAGCAGCCCAGCTCTCTTACCTTGCTGACGTGTTCAGCCATGGTGTGGTAATTCAGCCCAGCTTTGGACTTGAACTGTTTTTTGCAGTGCTGACACTTCAAGGCATCCTGCAGCTGAAGGAATTAGAGGCAAGTCACCACGGAGGCCACGGTTCACCGTTCATTTTTCCAATGGCTGTTGCTGCTCATCAGTAAGCCCCGTGGGTAGCTGTTGCTGCAGCAGTACCCAGCGGTGGGATCCAGCAGGCAACACAGCGTCCCTGTCCCCCATCCCAATCCCAGCCTGCAGCTCAAGAGTTTTCTCTCTGTTGTCCTGGATACTGTTATCAAACCCACATGCCCAATTTTTGGAAAACATTCCATTTTGGATGTAGATTTAAAGCCCCATTGGCTGGAAACATCTGGACCTGGTGTCTTAGTCTTCCTGTTAAAGGGTTAGGAAAGAGAAGAAGCTTTGATCTACCAATATGTTAGTGGACTGTGCTCTGCAGCCCTATTAACTATGACAGATGCTGGCGTACGATACGCTTTCTGGGCGCCTGGGCTGTTTGGAATTAAGACGCTGCTGGACACGATCACAGCAGAAGACTTCCTGCCTCATACTGCTCTGCCGTTTGACCCGACTTGGCCTCCTGAGTGACTGGGGGGACGCATTAAATGCACACACCGATGTACAAGGGGAACTTGCAAAGCGAGTAAGCAAATCGTGACTTTTGCTGGGGCAGGTACCAGAATTTATTGACTCAGGAGTTGAATGGTCTGAGCACCAAAAGACAGGATGTCTCGGCAGGGAGCCGGTGCCTGGACGGCTGTGGCCATTCCTGCTCCTTCTGCCTGGCTGATGCTCCACCTTCACCACTTCCCCTTCAATCAAGCCTGGGCTAGAAGCCGGAGAGGGAACGAAGATGGAGCTGCAAATTCCTCCTCATCCTGGAGCTCTGGGGAGATGAAGAATAAACTCACTGCACCAGTTGGGAATGTCTCACTTGTACCTGTGCTCCCATGGGCTAATCTTATTCCAGACCCAAGCGCTGATCCTAACAAGGTGGATGCTAAAAGCTCCGTGACTCATCAGATGCCAATGCCAGCCAATTTGGGGTTTACTCCTCTGGTCAACGCTGAAGAACAAGCCACGTCCATATTCTAACAAGTCCTCCCACCTGGGACACCAGTGGGATATACCTGCCCTCATCTCCTTCAGGCCCAAGCATATTGCAACCATTCCCATCCATTACTTCCTTTCCAAAACCAAAGGAAACACAGCAGACCGCTCAGTGACAAGTAAGGAATGAAGAAAAACAATTTCCGTTGTTTTATAGGAGTTTTGGGAGCCTGCATATCCTTTTCCCATTGTCCAGCTAAGAAATACTTCAGTCGTTAAAGCAGAGAGCAAGCTGAGAGGGTGCCTGCACTACAGGGTCACTTCTGATGGGGGAACGCCGTGCCTGTAGCAGCGGGGCTTCGCTAAGGACGTGCCATAGCTTCATCTCTGAGATGAAATGCTGAGACCTGTGGTTCATGCACCCAGAATTTGGGGATTGTCCTCCCTGGGCCACAGGCTGCTCTGGTAGGGATGGTGCAAAGCAGCCCAGGTCCCAGTGCGGCACAGCCAGGCCTGGCAAGGACCGTGCCTCCCGGGGAAGGGTGACAAAACACCCTCTCTTCGTGCTGCAGCCCCGATTCCTCGGCTGAACACCCACTGGCCTATTTATAGTGGAGAAGACAGGCCTGATTGCTCTGGCAGAGTCCTGCTCAGCAGGCCGGCCGGCCATGCAGCCCGCGCGGAGCCTGCCTGGCTTGGGACACGCTCCAAAGCACAGGAGATAGGAGCAGTGGTGGCCAAGATCCCCACTCCACTGAAGCCAGGAGGACGTCAGAGGAGGCAGGATTCTGCCCGGCATCGATGTAGTACAGGGTCTGAAAGGGAGAGCAGCCTCCCACTGCTGTATAAATAGCGCGGCAAAGGCTGAGGAGGCATTTACAGAAAATGAATGTGGAATCAAAGCCGAGCCACATATTTTCAAAGCGGAAGGCATCGATCCCATGTCGGCTTTCTGTGGGGATGGCTCTGCACCACGCCAGGTGACGGATGAAGACGTAATCTTGTGCTCTGATGGATGGCAGTGTGGCAGAGAGACAATTTTTCACTGCACCATTAGTGAACTCCTGCGTCTTGACAGCCCGCCTGAGCACATCCAAGCTCGGTGTCTCCCCGAGACGTGCTCTCATTCAACCACAATTTATCTGGCCTGATGCAAGGCATGGCACACAGCGAAATCCCGCAGCCAGAACTCTGGAGGAGGCCAGATTAGAAACAACCCCAACAATCTCTCCAGCCTTAAAACTATTCGTTTAGCTACTAGAAATACCCAGCTCTGCTGGAGACATTAGGGCAATGGGCCCAGACCACAAAGGGCTTCAGAATCGCTGGGAATTAGGTGTCCAAATCCCTCTGAATTGATGTGAGGCTGCCAGCTCTCTGAAGATGACTAGCAGGCACTCTATCAAACACAGCCCAGAACTGGTTTTAGGAGCACCAATATGCATTTATGAGTGGCACGTGTACACGTCCATTCCCCTCCAAAATCCATATATGCCTGATTGAATAAAGCAAGTCCTTACTTTCTGGCAGACATCCATGTGCTTTTTGAGCCCCACAATAGTTTTCCTGGTTATAACGCTGCAGGTTGGACAGGCGACTTCTCCCTTCTCGCTGATCTCTCGCTGCCACTGGTCCTCGGGGTTTGCTGGCGAGGGAGAGGGGAGAGGTGTTACACCCAGCCGCAGAGACAGCAACCTGCCTGGGCTGCTCGGCAGAGGACAGGCCTGTCGTAAGCTTTGCTTTGCTATGTTAAAAAGCACGCAACCGGGAAAAGTTCCTGATGGTAAAACAAGAAAAATATTCTCCCGTGCACAGGCCAAGCTGGGCGCAAACCATGCAGGCACTTACAGCTCTGCCTGCCCCACGCCTCCTGCAGCTGCCTGAGCAAACTGGGTCACTGGGGCAATTTACGTGGCATTTCATTACCTGCCGGCATTTTATGGGGACAAGGAGGTTCACCTTTCCAACCCTGCTGGCATCCTGCATGCTAAGAGTTAAAACATGATGATGCCCTCAGCCATCTCATCTTGCCCTTGTGTAGAATAACTACCCCCTGCCAAACAAAACAATTAGCGGGAGTGAAACAAAGGTGAGTGTCTAGGCTCCATCCGGACGTGTGCCTGGAAAGCTTCCCTGGCACTCCTCTTCCCGGCAGACACACAGGCAGCTAGGGGAGTGCTAGCTTCCAGGCATCTGTTTATTTGAATGGCTGTGACTGGCTTAAAAAACACCCAAAATAAGAGATACGTGGGGCCAAAACCTGCTCCCAGGTCCAGAGTTCACGTCGTGTTCTCAGCAGAACGGTGCTGGGCTTCCAGCAAGGGAAGCCCAGTCTGAATAAAATCCGCCAAGTCTGTTTATTTGGATGCTTTTGCACGGCTGTGAGATCAGAGAGTCGTTTATTTGAATTTGAAAGCAGTGTAAGGAATTGCAGCTGTGTTTATCTTGCACATCCTGCATTCCTCCCGCTGCCAGAGCTCCCAAGAAAAGTCAGCAACCTGTGCTAGGGTGTAGGCTGCACCTCGGAGAAGACACAACTATGCCCAGAGTTATGCACTGGTGTCATTCATGGAGATGATCTTAGAAAAATGCCATCATCCCAGACGCTGACCCAAATTGCGGTCACACTGAAGCCAAGTGGAAGCAGGATTTGGCTACCATCTCCCCACACTTGCAGCAGTCTGTCCTGCCAGTGAAGCAAAGGTAGGGTATCCCTTTCAGGATGTCAATTATGGCTGCACCAGTATTTTATGAGCAGCGGCTGTCCCCATGTCTGTGACAAACTCTGAAAGGGCAGGAGCTGTGTGCTCCTACTTTTGATTTTGGGCTGCTTTTGCTCACAAACCTGCTAGAAAACTCACCCAGCAAACAGCCCGCTGGGCCAGGAGGGGTGAGGGGACCACTGCCTGTGGGTGAAGGTGGGGCCCATGGTGTGAAGGTGGGGACCATGCAGGCTCGGAGCAGAGCACGGGACTGAGCCGGTGCACAGCTAAGCTGCATGCAGAGCTGCTGCCTGTGCTTTGTCTCCAGCAGCCTCACCTGCCGGTAGATGCACAGCCGCTTCCTTCTTCACACCAGCTCCTGGGGATTTCTTTTTCAGGTCCTCCATGTTGGTGCTCCCCTCCAGCTTCTTAGCTCGATGGGCTTTCGCCTTGTCCTCCGCTTTGACAAGACCTGTAGAGGGAGGGGATTTTTATTCAGTACTTGCTGTAATACCCTCAGACCAACTTGCATTTAGCAGGTAAAAAGTCTCAACCTCTGACCTGAGCTGGCTGTAGGTCTGCCGAGGCTGTATATGTAGGATCAAGTCCATAACTACAAGCAATATCATAACAGCTTGTGGTATTTTGTAAACAGAATCATTTCCCCCAACCCAGACAGTTTATGAACTAAGGAAACACCACAGCAAATCGGGGTGGGATGCTTCGAGCAAGGCAGACTGTGCGGAAGACAGGCTGGGGAGGAGGTAAAAGGACATTTTGCAAGAAATTAAAAGCTGAAATCGGAACAGCAAATTCAGGATATAAAACTGATGCTCCTGCTGATGAATCTGCACCGGAAAGGCTGTCTAACTGCATAGACCAAGGAACTGGGGTCCCTCTTGGCTAATTCTGGGATCTCACAGCAGATCCCACAGGACCTTTTCTCCCTGGACCTGTACACAATTGTCACAATAAACATAGGTCTCTCCTGGTCCCGCCAGGTGCTGCAAAAGGTCAGGAGGAAACAGAAGGAGAGGAGGGGTGACCAGGCGACAGGCACATGGGGAAAAGGAAACCTGGCGTGGCCCCCCTGGGTTGCTGGTGACCGTCATCAAGCCTGCCTGCAAAGCGGAGAGGAACTCAAAGGCTCTCAGCCAGCATCTCCCGAGTGCATCCACCCTCCCACCTTGTCTGTGCCTCATCCCCGCGCAGCTGCTCGGGCAAAGCGTGTGCTCCCCATTCAGCCTAAAGGCGTGGGTGCCAATCACCGAAGCACCCTCCCTGCACCAGCAGGGCCAAGCGAGCAGGAGGAGGCTCAGCACACGCTGAGGACATGCTGACAGTGGCAGTACTGCCCGATCCCCCTCTGCTGCGCAGAATCCCTCGGCAGTTCAAACACAACTTGCAAAGTTGCTCTGGAAAGGCTAGCGAAAAGAGGAGGGAGGCTCTACCCTGGGTCCACCCCCCACCCCCCCCAAATTCACGTGCTGTTCAGCCCTGTGCCTGTGCTTCCACAGAAGGTGCTGGAGGCAACACAGTGAGTGCCAGGGTCAGATCCACACCCGCCCTGCAAGGGTCCACATGTCCCTGCATTTGTGGGACGTGGCTCTTGTAAACCCACGGTCTGAATGGAGACATCATCCCATGACAGGCTGGTGGCACCCGTGTCTTTGGGGAGCAAACCGCTGTGTTCAACCCAGGGGATGTAGGCAAATGCCTGCCCCATCTTCACTCTCCATTTGAGGCAGCGGGTCACCGGAGAGACGAGCTTATTCTCGAGGAACCCACAGCAGACATTTCAGTCTGTGGCAGTGCCTCTGTGGGGAAGTTAAGGGAAACAACCCCAGACTTTCCAGGAGCCAGGAAATTGCAGAGACGACATCCAGCCTGCTCTTCGCTAAGTGTTTAATTCCTTCAAAGCCATTAGTGTCTTTCCCCCGAGTGCCTCTTGTACTGGAAGGTGCTGCCTCCTGCAGTGCCTGGAAATCCACTTTTTATTTCCCTGGTTGAATGAATTTCATAGCCAGTCTGAATCCAGCCGCTCTTGTGCCAGGGATGCTCCAGGTTTCCTCCCTCCTGTCCAGCCCAGCCAGCTGTATTTATGGAGCATGACCACAGTCCCACTCGCTCTTGCTTTGTCACACTGAAGCAGACAACTCCTAAGCCTCCTCTCAGAAAACGTCCCAGGAACACGTCCCTTCCCCCTTGAATTCATTTTCTTGAAAGTGGGTGACCAGCATTGGAGCCAATGTCTGAGGGACGGATGCATCACCCAGCCCTTCTACGCAGCAGAAATCCTTCTCGATGCCATTGGAAACACTGTGATGTCCCAGGACTGTGGGATGATGATGACATGATGTTTCGCATGTCTCACTTGTGTCAGCAGCTTGTTACTCTTGTGTTAGAGCTGGACATACCCAGGTCCTTTCCTCTCTTCCCTCATTTCCCAACAACAGGCTCCTGAGCAGAGCAGACAGGGTTGTTACCAGTGCCAGCTCTGCTGCTGCCTTTTCATCCCCTTCATGACACTCTTATGGTAAGACACCACCTCCTCCAGCACGATATCCCCAGGCTCCAGGTGGCCATCTCGTTATCTCCACCACAGGTAAGGCTCCTGGGGAAGTGGCTTCCCCAAAATGCCCCAGGGGGAAGCTACAACCCTACAGCTGACCAGAGTCGTCCCTGTATTACCTTTCAGTCCAAACGTCCCCGAGATGGATGGCTGCTCCCCCGTAAATTTCTTAGGAGTTTTCTGTTTCCTTCCTGACTCAAAAGAGAGAAACAGAGGGAGAGATTTGGTCAAATAACTGTACTGCCAGGGGGGCTTCAGCAGTCCCAGGGCACGGGGTGGGCACACGCTCCGTGTCAGGAGTGGATCACCTTGAGGAGGCCTTTACCACTGTGAAATATAGGGGCTGTTGAAGCAAGCACCCACCCACCAAACAGTCACGGGATTCTGCTTCCCACCCCACAAAACCAGGAGAAATAATGGTATCCAGGGCTAATTCAACTAGTGGAAGTGGTGGCTCTGTCTAGTGCCAAAAGCCACGTGGTTTCCACAGCCGCGGCAGCTAAGGTGGCTGGTGGTGGTTCACTTCGGTGCTGCAAGCAGTGTAATGCCATGCCATGATGGGGACAACCGTCCCTGCCAGCCCTGCAGTGGTAATGGGCAGAGTGAGCCTCCTTACCCCGTCCCAATATTTAGAAAAACGGGTTTGCCAGAACCACCCTGGTTTAAACTGCTACACTCAGTGAGGGCAGACAGGCTGACAAAGCAGCTCGCTGTGCTGCCGGGAATTCAATCCATTTCCAATCCTACAGGTCCTACAGAAACACCCCTACCACAGCTGCAACCGTTTTTTAACTCCCAGTGGAACTCACTGCTGCAAGAAACTTGGGGGGATAAATTATCAGCATGTTGAAACAAGACTTGGACACGCTCATAGACACACTTGCAGCAGCGCTGGTTGGAGCAGAGCCCCTTCCTGCGGGATACCCCTCTCTGGGCTCCTGAACCAGTGTAGCCCCGGGCTCTAATCTTACTGTGCTTCATCCTCTCGGGGTCTTCCTCCTGCAGCGAGGCCTGGCTGCCCCCCTGCTGCACGGCATCCTTGCCGCTCGAGGACTTTGCCGTGGGGGTGGCGGCTGCCATTGCCTCGGCTGCTGCGATCTGAAACTCCTTGCTCTCCCGGCTCTCTGCCAGGCACTCGCCATTCTCGGCATGGTCCTGGGCCACGGCTTTTTCCGTCTTTGCCTGTTTGGGATGGATGGTGGGGCAAGCTGAACTCTCAGCAGCTCTAGGGCAAAGCACAGAGGGCTTGTTTAAAGAGGGCTTGTTAGACAAATGTCCTGACACCTCTCCCCCCCTCGCCAGCCCAGATCATGGGAATGGAGGCAGGCACGTTCCCCTTCTCCCAGCCATCCCTACGCCGCCACAACCACGCAGACCAGCCACAGCCTGATACCTTTTCTTGCCACTGCTCTTCCCAATGGCCTTCGGCACTTTGTTTTCTGCTTTGCTGGTTGGCACTGGACGGTCCAAGTGATTCCAGAGCCGATGCTTTTCTAGCTGGGTTTTGGAGGTGAAGGCAGCTTCGCAGTACGAGCATGAATACGTCAGCTTCTCGGAGATTGCACCCTGTGTGGGGAGAGACAGGTGAAGACGGACATTAGATCATAAAAGGGAGAGTTTTTTTTTGATGCAGGCACAAACACAAATCATGTGTAACACCCTTCCACCCCTCCAAACAGTTACCAATGGTCCATAATCCCCCAGGCCAGACCTCACACTGAGCTGGCGAGATCCCAGTCCCTCTCGTACACACCTCACAAACTGCCCCTGGCCCATCTGTGCCCTCTCCATTTTCATCTCACATTTCTTGTGGGGTTTAAGGCTCAAGAGGGGTTTTACCCTGTAGATGGTAGAGCTGGCCACCGGAAAGGGCAGACAGCCTTCCAGTCTCCTTACCCCTTGGCAACGCTGATAGTGGTACTTCAAGCCATAGATGCTGGGGAACTCCAGCCAGCAGCCTGAATTGGGACATTTCACCCTGGAGTGGGCTTTGAATTCATCCTTCCACTGGTTCATCAACGGGAGCTGGGAGCAGGAGAGACAAGAGGCACAGCTGAGCGAAAGCATCGCGTGTCTGGGTGCGTGCTGGTGCATCCCGAGGGGGCCGGGGGGACACATGGGACCTCCGATCATTCCTGTCCACCCCTTCCCACCGCGCAGCAGCAAAGTGGACCCCAGGGCTGTGTTTCAGTGCAGCGGTGCTCTGTAAGAGGTGCTGGGACAGATGCTGTAGGCTCTACAGGCTAATGATTCCTCCTGAGAATTTACCTTGCCGTGCCTCCCAGAGCACACGCACGCTCCCAGCCAGCCTGGGTAATAAATCAGGCCAGAATTCACCCAGGTGATTTAACCACCCCACATTTCATCTAGTCAGTAAATCACCCCATGCCCATGCTCTCATGACAAACTGCTCTGTGTGTTGTCCACGCAGGAATTAAACTGCACAACTCTGCAGGGAATAAATCACTCCCTCGCCAGTGCTGCCGGATCAATAGCGAAACCTGACATGGCTGCGAGAGAATACAGCTCATCTGGGAACGGGCCCGGAAAGGAGAGGCTGAAGGGGGGTACTGTTGCCCACCAGGGTTTTGGAAGATGCTGGGTGCTGGCATGGAGGGGATTCAGGGGCCAAGATCTTGCCGATCCCAAGACAAGGCTGCTCTGAAGGTTAAGCCACCAGGAAGGCAGGTTTAACCCCACAGTGGGGCTGGCTGGAGCGTGTGGTGCAGCAAGATGCAAAGGGCAAGTCAAAGGGAGCAAGGCAAGGAGGGTATCGGGGATCAGAGCGCGCACGGTCTTACAGGGATGTCTTTCAGCGCCTGGTTCTCAGCCTTGGGTCGTCCTTTCTTCCTGCCTTCGGTTTTGTCACTGGTTGCATTTCCTGCAAAGAGATGCAGCACATGTCTCCCGCTGTCCGGCCAGCCGTGCCAGAGGAGCCACTGTCCCGGCAATCCTGCTGTCCAGCCGGCTCCCTTGCTCTGGATGGGGTCCACCTCCGCCCTGGGCTACTGTGCCCCAGCCCTGACAAAGTCTGAGATTCTCCTTTGGAAGGCAATGCCAGCTCCCCTGCAAGTCAGTGCACAGCCCCTACACCTGCAGGTACCTGCACGGGAGATGGCTGCTTCTCTGGTGTTTGCTGATGACCCCTCTCCTTTCATTTACACAGAGTGGTTTCAGCACAGCTGGGCCTTGCTTTGGAGAACCATCCTTTCATTTGGGTTGGAAGAGATCCTTCAACAACTATGCTACTAAGCAAAAGAAATCTGCGTCCTAGGTCAGCAAGCTGGACCCCGGGCAGGGTGTCGAGGACAGAAATGCCCCATTCCCTTTGCTCGGCCACTGCGGTTGAGCAGCCCCGGGGCTGCAGGAGGACACTGGCCCAGGGGATGTGACAAGCACATGGAGAGCAGCAGGGATGGAGATGGCCCCAGACCAGACACTTCGGCTCACAACGGCCCCCAACTCCTTGATTTCATACCCAAAGCGGATTGAGCAAAGCAGTACAAAAATCACAACTTTCACATGGGTTTGCGTGCATGGGCTGAGGATCCAAATCAACCAATTCAATCCACTTTCACATCCAACCTTCAATCTCTCCAAGAAGAAACCGAGCACCCTGATCACCCCACAGGTCTGGGGACCTTGCGAGACCCCACTTCCTTCGCCCACACCATCTCCCCTCGGCTCTGAGCTCCTGGCAGGCCTTAAGCTGAATTTTGAGGACTAACCTGTAATATTAAGTGATGCTGGGAGTCAGTGTAACCCAAAGACGAGCTGGACGGACGCGAGTGGCCAGTGGGAAATACCATGTACAGAAAACTCAGGCTGAGATCTGGGAGTCCTCAATCAATAAACTGGGAATAAAAGCCATTTGCTACAAGAATAGAAACAAGCCAAAAAGGATCCCTGAGAAGGAAACCCCCGAACAGCTAGGAAAAGATAAACGAGACTGAAAAAACTAAACTCAACCTGTAAAACACTCTTCTCTGGAGAAAATCAGGTAAGAAGAAGAGATTGGACGCTGAGCCGGCAATCCCTCCAGCTCCTGAGAAACCGGAGCTCAGCTCCAAGCCTGGCACTAGCTGTACTCAAAAGCCAATCCAGAATTTTTTTTGGAACAAGGGAGAGAGATCAAACAGAAAGCCAACCAGTTACCTACAAGGCACTGCCAAAACCACCTTTTCATGCCTTCTGCCCCAGCAGCCAGGGGTAAAATAGCAAACAAGACAGTCAGCTCATTTATTTTGAGTCCCCTGAAGTCACGCCAGCTGGTTTGCTCCACTTTGACACCTGTGAAAGCATCCCTCGGTGATGTAGCATCCTTTGGGAATCCCTCGAGCCCAGAAGGCCCCGTCTACAGGACGTGGTGATCTCTATGGATGATAAAAAAAAGTCCTTAAACCGTCACTTACCCGCTCCCCCCTGCAAGGCAGCCTCTAAGGTGTCCTGAAAACACCCCGCTGGGTTTGGACTCCTACCTGCCTGGCTCCTGCTCCAAAGCAGCACGTGGCCCTAAGGAGAGGGGAGGGTTTTCCAAGCACGGCCCGAAACCGTGCTAGCTCTGGAGCAACAGTGCAGGCTTCATTTCAAAATTCTGAGTGAGTGCCCGAGAAGGATGTCTGTGCACCGCAGCTGCCCCCTGCATTTTGTATTTTCTCCACCGCTCCTAAATGCACACTTAGACCAGGCTTTTCCCCCACACTCGTGTAAGCGAGGGCCTCACCCTACACATGAAACGGAGCTACGTTTCTTGCACATCAAAGGACTCCACGAGCTGGGATTTTATGAAAAAACACCGAATTATACAGGATTTGCAGCAAAAGCTCACAACACTGCAGTTACCTACTTATTGTTCTCTCTGTTTTCCCTTTCTCTCCTAAACACTTCCAAATATTCCAAATTCGGTATGTCCCACAACAGCTTATCCCTGCCCCTCCAGAGCAGCTGGCACGTCTGGGGTCCCGGCTTGCGTGAAAGCTCTCCTCTTGTTTTCACAACTTACACCAACTTTCAAAACTTTTGGGGGCGTTTCGTGCCAAACACAAGAGCTCCCCAGTCTAGCCAGCCCTCAACGCCCTCACTGCTCAGCTGCCAGCTGGGGACAGCAAGGACAGGGATGGGAGGAGCAGAAAACACGTCTCCTCTTCCAACATCCCACTCCTGGCTACCAACCACTGTCTGTGCTAAACGCCGACCCTTACAGGCGCTCGCAGGGGACAAGAACCCAGTGGTGCTCAGTGTTGTGGCTGGCACCATGGCTGCGTGCCACTGCAGTTTTGGGCTGAGTCAGACAGGTGGAAACATCACGCTCTTTAGAAACAGGCACCAGGATGGCCTTGAGGCTTCTCCGGACCAAGACCTGGCTTGGAAAGGATGCTCCCTGCCCCAACCAGTCAGCTCCATCTGAAGGGGGGCCAGCAAAGCAACCACAGGAGAGGCCCCGGTCTCCCCAGTCCACATCAAGCCCAGTTCACCCCGATGAAGTGAACCCTGGCAGACATTTCCACCTCCAGCACTTTCCCAGGGAGAGCAATGAAACATCCTCATCACGGAGTGTCCTTCACTCCACTTCATCACTTTCTGTCCACCTAAACCAGAAGGAATGGCTAAAAAAAAAAAAATAATAAAAAAGCTTTTCTGCTTTTGAAGGTGCTGATAAAATGTGGCACAGGGAAAAACACTCTCCCAAATACAGGTATGTTCACGCTGCTGACAGTTGGAGTTCATTCCCCTTAGCAATAAGTTACACGCCTCTGCTAGCAATTACGGCTTCAACCGCCTCAAGGAAAGAGTGGCATTTGGGAAACATTTAGGGCACACGCGTTTCCCTGCGAGGCCACTGATTTTGGGTGCCTGGTCTGAGTTACCTCTCTGGGTTCCGACCCTCACCCTGGGCGCAGGCACCCTCAGTGACCAGAGCTGCCATTAGCAAGGTAAAGGCAGGGAGAGCCTCTCCGTGCCCGCAGAGGGGATCTGCCCAGCATAAGCAGACAGGAGAAAAAAAAAAAAAAAATCTCCTTGGGCCTGGAGGTTCCTGGATAGAGAAATCAGCTATCCATCAGAGTGACAGCCCTAAGCAAGCGGGTCCCCCGGGGCTCGTACGCTCGCAAGCCTCCATCCCGGGGGCCACGACACAGGAGACAGCAGATGGTCTGAACTCATTTAAGCCTTCCCGTCCTTTGATGTAACACTTAGCTACCAACACGATAAATAGGTGGCGAGACACCCATCTCGTTAAGCCAGACACGCGCCCCGCGAAAGGGAGAGGCTGTCTCCATCCCTCCCCTCCCGTTCCCAGGGACCGGCTCTCTGCAGCTCCGGGTCCTGGGGCTTTTTTGGCCCAGCACAGCCCTCGCCGGTGGGTCGAAGTGAGGAGTGGAGGCTCGCTGAAACCCGATGCACTCACAGCCCCTCCTTTCGGCAGCCGCCCCCCAAAACGCCTGCCGCTGGGCTCGTCCCTTCTGCCCCATCCGCCTCTGCGGAAATCAAAAACCAGTTCCTTACCAAGCTTGGGCAGCTCTGCCGGCGGGTTTATCCTCGTCTCCGTCCTGCTTTCTTTGCTGGCAGCGGGTTTGTTAGAGCCTGCAGTTTTCCTTCCACCTTTACAGGCATAGGAATCCGCCATCTCTGAAAGAAGCAGGGGAGGCGTTAAAATTCACTCCTCGGAGCTGGGAGCAACACATGCTGAAAGCAAGGAGAGCTGCTGGGGAGGGAGGGAGGGAGGGAAATGAGAAAACTATCATGCAGCTTAAAGGTTCCCCACAAAGCGAAGAAATGGGATGTGTTTCCGAGTATTTGTTCTACGATCGAGCAACGCCACAGACATGGCTGAAAAGCTGCTTTCATTATAGGCTGCTTTCCCCTCCACGTATATAACAGCAAAGACTTTATTAAAAATTATGGGCTGACTTTGCCCAGAGAACTAGCGAATAAATGGCTTTTCCTCTTCGTTTATTTCTCTGCTTTCATTTAAGACACCAAAAGAAAGAAAAAAATAGTGAGTTTTAATGAACAGATGTAGTGATAAATTTCCAATTTTCCTTATTAATGGGAAACTGTTATAAACTGAGAATTGCTAATGTTATCTGAATTTTCCGTATTAATAATTCAATTTGGCTTCTCTATAAATAATGAACATCAGGAATTATCGCAGAAGGCCCAATCTCGCTCCTGACGGAAGCGGGCAGCAGGACACCCCTCCACCTCGGAGGTGCCAGGATGAAGCCCACAGTGTGGCTGGCTCTGCTCCCGGATGGTTTCAAGTACCTTCCTCCCCTCCCGACAGCACAAGCAAAGACACGTCTGAGGACGGGGGCTGCGTCGGGAGATGGCCCGGGGGGAAAGGAGTCCTCCAAGCTTCCGTAACGAGAGCATTAGGCCCTTGGGAGGTGATTCCCTGAACCACCACGGCCTTAAGACCTTGGTCGGGATGCCATGCTGATGCTCAGCCAGGCACCGGCAGCGTGATAAGGGAAGCGCCTGTTGGTGCCTTCCTTCTTCACCTTTGCTCGACACTTCTCTCCCCCACACACGGGTTTTGTAAAACACGGATTTGACTCGTCAACCCCAGTTCCTCACAGGAGATCATGTTTGCATCGCTTAACTCAACAGAGTTGATGCATCCAGACTCATCCCGCCTGTCCTTGTGCCCAGAGGGATGGCAGAGGTCGGGAGAGCATCTCCTGTGATCGTCAGCCATGCCATCAACATGTGAGACACGAGGGTCCAACAGTCCTTTCTGAGATGCCCCCAGGGACTTTCTGCGTGGGATCAGGCACTGCACGTCGTGTGCAGCCCAGATGCTCCAAGAAGAAGTGGCAAAAGCTTCCGGCATGCGTTCGGCTGGTGACACATATGTGGTTGTTTGCACAGACACAAAGGTTAATCGGATCAAGTGAGAAATTCCAGCCTTGGCAACAGGTTCTCTGGCACTTGGTGCTGAACACAGCGATCATTTATTCATCTAATTTGGGCTCTTTTGGTGGGAAACCTGGGCAGGACCTGCAGCCTGAGTGCTGGTGGCTCCTTCCCAGGGATGGCTGGTCTCCGGAGCAGGCAGAGAGAGGGGTCCCTGTGGCCCCTTCCCAAATCATGGCTCCACTCTCACCCGCCTGGGCACTGCTACAGTCTCTGATCCTCTGGGTACAAAAATGTGATTTTCCCCTTCCTTCTTGTACTGCCTCCTGGCACCTCTGCTCCTCCGAGCGATCCTCACTCAAGTTGCTCAAAGAAAAAAGGGAAAACCAAAAAGACTGACGAATGACCAGAGAACTGAAAGCTGAAGACGACGAGATCTCTCTGCCTTACAAGAGGGCGAAAACCAAGGTGAAGCCCAGGCAGCCGACGCGTCTACCCAACCTGGGCTAGTGCTGAAATGCAACCGTGCCGTGGCTTCACCCCTTGGGCCGCACACACATCCCAGTGGGAGAGGGGAGGGAGAGCCAGTGCCGGGGCCCACCACACCGACCGGCGCCCACCGGCATGCTCGCACCCCGCATGGCAAGACACCCCGGTGCAGGCAGGCAGGGCCACATGGGTGACAGGCCACAAAACCTCTGTGTCCTCCTCGCTGGGCAGCTCGAGGACGATTCACAAAGGGTAACACGCAGGGCAGACCCCATCGATGGCCCAGGTACTCATCTCCTGCCTCCTGAACACGCCGCGGCAGCGCACACCAAACCATGGGAGCTGGGGTGGTGCCCAGCAACACCCCCAGTGCTCCCTTCCCGAAACCACCGCCGTGTTCCAGGTGCCTGGTTCAGCCCCGCTCCCGCAGCCGGACGCTTCTTGTTCCCCTTAACACATCTGTCCCCTCAAAGGGATCCTTTCCGGCCAGCTTAGGACGTTTTGAATGTCTTTTGTTTTCCCACACCAAATACTTCTTTGAATTTTTTTCCTCTTCTTATTTTTCAGCTAAATAAAAACTTAAAAATCCCATAAACCACTTAGCGAGAGCCAAACTCTGCTCCCTGGCCACTGATACAACCCCAGGGATCCCAGAGGAATTGCCCCGGAGCCAGAGAGCAGAAATCAGCCCATTGTATATTTTTTTGTAATGTCCAAACTTGTCACTCGTTTTTGAGTAACACATGCTGCAACTGGGCAACAGGCTGCGCCCTTCCACACTTTCGTTATGTTTTGGTGAAAAACCGTTTTGCAACCGGCCACAGGAGGAGAAGATATCGGCAGGTCCTGCCTGTGAGCAGGGTTAGGACGTGGCGCAGGAAGGTCAGGGCTGGCAGCATCGTCGCTGATGAAGCCTCCAGCTCAGCTCTAGGTACCGTTTTAGAAGTTCATGGCAGCATTTTCAAAGCATCCCACTCCAGCTCCAGGAAAAAAAAAACCTGTATCGACACAGGAGCCAGGATCCTGTGATGCCCGTCTATCGCAGGATGAGCGGAGGCCGAGCCAGCGGTGTCAGGAGGAAGCCTATGGCTGCGGGAACGGGGGAGCAAAGCCTGGGAACCCACCACGTGCTCCTGAGCCACCGGCAGCCCTGCCTGGCCGGCACGGCCACACACTCCTCTGCCAGGTTTGACGAGGGACAGCAACGTCCTGTCCACTCGTTCCTCTGCCAGGTTTGACAAGGGACGGCAACGTCCCAGCCACTCACAGCCCCAACAGGCTCTTTCCCTCCGTGACAGACCCTTCCTGCAGAGCTGTCAGGCTCTGCGGGCCGGGCACAGCCTGGAAACTGGGCACAAACTGGAGAAGGGGAAAGAATTCTATCTTTATATGCCCGTCCGTGACCTTGGCGGGTCCGCAGGAGCACGCACACAGCCAGGGATGCCTGCAACCCTCTCGGCCCCACGACGTCATTACGGCTAGAAGCAGGAAATGTCACCTGCGGGTCCTGGACACAAATTCTCCTGCCGGGACTCCCACCCCGGTCCCATTGCTATGGATGCACCGTGCGCTGACCGGCCCGGTCACCCCTCGATCTGGGGGTGCTGGGAAGAGATGGGACGAGGCCGGTGCGGATGATGGACGCCAAAGGGCACTGCCGTCCCCCTGCTGCTGGAGGAGCCACGCTCCCTCCCGGGAACTCCAGGCCGAACTGGAGCTGCGGCCATGCGCTGGGAGAAACTTCCCGGGAATACAGACGAGGAAGCACACAACAAGGAGACCTCACTGTGCCGAGGTGGGGACTGGGCTGTCCCCCTGTCCCAGCCATCCCTGGCCATGGACACCTCTGCCCTGCCTGGTCCCGCTGTCACCTCCCCGGGCATGGCACCGTCCCCTCCTCTGCCCCACCTCGCTGTCACCCCTGCTGCCACCCGCCCGTCACCGTGCAGGCAGGGCCGCCCCGGGCCTGTCACCTCCCCGGGCCTCAGCGGGGGCCGCACCGCCGCCTGTCAGCACGGCCGGGCCGCCCCGCGGCCTGTCGCCTCCCCGGGCCCGGCAGCCCCTTCCCCGGGAGGCGGCCGGGGCCCAGCCAGGGCCGGCGGGGAGGGCCCGGTCGGGCCGCGCCGCCGGGAGGGGAAAAGCGAGCGGCAAAATGGCGACGCGGCGGCGGGCGGAGCGGAGCGGGGCGCGGGGGGTTCCCCGCCGCGGCGGGGCCGGGCGGTGGGAGCGGGGGGGAGAGGTGCCGGGCCGGGCCGCAGCTCGGTGCTTACCTCGGCGGCGGCGGGCCGCGGTGCGGGGCGCGCAGGGCCGGGCGCCCCCCCCGGCCGGCGAGGCGGTGCCGCCCGCCGCCCCCGGCTGCGGGCCGCCGTGCGGGGCTCCCCGGCGCGCCCACACCCGCGGCGGCGCCGCGCTCCGCTGCCGCGCTCCCGCCCGCCGCCGCGGCTCATGCGCGCTCCCCGGCCCGGCCCGCCCCGCCCGGCCCGGCCCGCCCCGCGCCCCGCCGCCGCCGCCGCCGCCGCCGGCCCGCGCCGGCCCCGCGCCGATCTCGCGTGGCTCCGCCGAACGGGGCCGGGGCCGGGGCCGGGGCCGGGCGGCAGCGCCGGGCGGGGGCGGCGCCCCGGGAGGGCGGGACCGGGCAGTGCCCCCCGGCACGGCACGGCCTGACCCGGCACGGCCCCGGTGCGGGCAGGGACGGGCAGGGCAGAGCAGGGCGGGTCAGCCCTCCCGTCCGCTCCCCCCCATCCCGCCGGCGGGCAGGCAGCGCTGCCCAGCCTGTCCGGGCTGCGGGCAGGGTGTCCTACCTGTCAGCCGCCCCTCCGGGGTGTCCTGCCTGTCATCCTCCCCTCCAGGATGCCGTGGCCATCGTCCCACCCTCCAGGGAGTCCTACCTGTCATCCCCCCCTCCAGAGTGCAGGCAGGGTGTCCTGCCTGCCATCCTCCCCTCCAAGATGCCCTGCCTGTTGCCCTCTCCTCCAGGGTGCCATGCCCATCATCCTGCCCTCCAGGGTGCAGGCAGGGTGCCCTGTCTGTCATCCTGCCCTCCAGGGTGTCCTGCCCATTATCCTACGCTCCAGGGTATAGGCAGGTGACCTGCCTGTCATCCTGCCCTGCAAGGTGCCCTAGCCATTATCGTGTCCTCCAGGGTACAGGAAGGATACCCCACCTGTTGTCCTGCTCTGGAGGGTGCAGGCAGGGGACCCTGCCTGCCATCCTCCCCTCCAGGGTGTCCTGACTGTTGTCCTGCCCTCCAGGGTGCCATGACCATCGTCCTGCCTTCCAGGGTGCAGGCAGAGTGTCCTACCTGTCATCCTCCCTTCCAGGGAGTCCTGCCTGTCATCCTTCCCTGCAGGATGCCCTGCCCATCCATCCCTTGTGTAGCCCCTGGGCTGCAGGCAGACAGAAGGATGGTCCATATTCCTTTGCAAAGCCACCCTGGCTCCCAGGGACAAGGCTGGGTGCGAGGCCAGTGCGGTGCCCGTGGGACAATTCAGTTTTTCCAGCTCCCGACCTCGAGGTGTCAACCCCACAGAGCCGGTGGTACCCAGGAATGTGCCACAGGGCAGAGCCAGCTTCGGTTACTGGCAGAGCTGCGCTGGAATCCAGCACCACCATCCGAGTGGCGGTGGCTGCCCAGAAATTAGGGAAAAACAGATGAAATTTGCCACGTGAGAGCAAAACCCAGGTCGACCGTTGCTGTCGGGACTGCCCTACACCACCATCACCAGCACGTGGCTCACGCGGTGCCACCGGGAACTGGGAGGCCCCGTGGTGCGGCCGCGCAAAATCAAAGCAAAAAAAAAAAACCCAACCCAAGTTGGGAATTTCCCAGCAGCTCCCCTCTTTGTCTCCATTGTGGGGAGAGAGCTTAATTAACGTCTGCAGAGAGCTTGGAAAGCTTTGTGTAATTGCTAGGTATTATTATCGGTGGAGCAGAGGGTGATCAGCAGGGTGGGAGGGACAGGCACAGCCCACCTTCTTTGTATAAAATGAGGCATATCCGAGGCGGCTTTGCTTCCCAGCCAACGCGCTGCCTGCCGGGAGAGCCGCTAACCTGCAGCGGGCAGGGAGGCACTGCCTGTTCGGGCTGTCGGGCAGCTTCATGTGCCCGCTGGGACCAGGCAGCATCTTCAAAGTCTCCTCCTCGTTATAAAGCTGCCCAGACACCTTCGCTCATCCCTGCAACATCCCGACAGCCACCCTGGCCACGCGTGCGTGCATGCACACGTGTGTGCAAAAGTGCCACCGCTTTCATTTTCTGCATCTGCAAAGCGCAGTTTTGCATCTCAAGGAGCGGGGTGAGGGTGAGAGGGACATGCCGGGGAGCTTAGCCACCCGTGGGGTTATAAAGAGACTTGGAGAGTGGCTGGCAGTGGGCTGGTTGAGGTACCAAAACTCTGAAATAACGCAATATAAAGTCAGCCACAATTGCTATTTTCAGGCCCGTCTGAGTGGAGGGGAGGGGGCCAAGGAATGGACTTGAAAAGAACAGCAAATGTAGAACAGATGCTGAGGAGTGCTTTGTTTCACGTGCAGAGCTATACCGGTGTGGAAGAGCTGTGCTGGGAAGGGCAGGAGGAGGAGGAGGAGGAGGAAGAAGAGGAAGAGCGGTGGGGGCAGTGGTGCTGCCTTTCTCCACATGCTTGCAAGAAACCATTGCACTTCCTCTCACATCGCGGCTTCATCGCAGAGGCGGGTCGTGGACGAGAGCTTGTCCCTGCAGACTGGCAGGATGCTGCGGGAAATTGGGGACTGAGCATGCCTGGTGTTCCCAGGTCAGCGTTCCCACTGTTCCCACCATTCCCACCTCGCAGGGCAGGAGGAGGCAGAGGAGAGGCAGCCCGGCACATGCTACAGCTGTAAATGCCTGAGAAGCTGTCGGTTGATGGGGCACTTACATGGCGAGCAACTTTAAAACACACATTAACCCGACTGGCGGCAGCAGCACCTTCCAGACCCTTAACTCTGTTAAAATGAAAGGGATGCTGGGTTTGCAGAGCCTCTTCCACACACCGCTGGCTCTGCAGGCATCTCAAAAACTCCTGCTAACTGCTGTGCATGTGGGGCTGTGCGGGGCCAGCACCAGCATCCCCACCGGGGGGGTGGTGGGACACTCAGTGCGTAGGACTGGAAGGGACTGGGAGGGACTGGGAACCCAAATTTCAGCCCATATCTGCTGAGCCTTACGCACCGGGGGCAGGGACAGGCGAGGGAAAGGACACGACCGTGATACCCAGATCCAGGCTGGGCGACCCAGCACTTCCACCTCTCCCAGGTCTTTATCCCTGGATTGCAGCTGGGTCCAGATCCAGCTCAGTGCCTGCTGCATCCCCTATTATCCTTGGAGAGCTGGGAGGGACAAAGCCGCTCAGACCGGCTCACGCATCCGCCGGCCGGGTGGTGTGGTGGCTGTTTTGGTTGAAGCAGAGCGATCCCAGAACAAAGAGAGAATCGCTGCTGGTTTGTGAAGCAGAATCCGGGCCAGCCCCAGCCCTCCTCCCCGGCACGCTGGCTCCGCAGCCCGGGCCTCTGATTGGAAACCGGAGCCCGCGATGACTGTGCGAGCCATGAATTATGCTGATGGCTTTTTTTTATTATTTTTTTTTTCCCTTCCCCGTGCTTGAATGCACTCAGCAAATATAAGCAAACGGGGAAAAAAAAAAAAAAAGAGCGGGAGAAAATCCTAACAGATTTAATTTTAGATATGGCGAGAAAGCAAAATGGCTGCAGTGCAAAGAGGGAAGGTTAACGGAGGAAATGCTCCTGCCTGCGGAGAGAAACGAAGCTCCCAGCAGCCCTGAGGCTGCTATTTATTATTTACAGAGCCGTATCGGCGTGGGCGGCATCTCCCACAGGGAGCCAGCCCCGAGCTGGGGGGGCCGGGTCACCGGGGCACCCGCAGCCCCATGGAGGGCAGTGGGAGACGCAGAGACGTGGGGCGGGACAGAGGGACCGCGGGCTTGGTGACGAAGCTGCAAAACAACCCCACAAACCCCCAAATCCTCCCTGGTTTTAAAAAAAGCATCCTCCGATGGGAAGCGAAGTGGCTCGTCTCGGTTTGGGGGTTTGAAGGTTTTTACTGGAGCCCCCCGTGCAGACACATGGCCTAGAAACGTTGTGTCAAAACCAAGTCTGAAACTTTCCCTTCCAAAAAAAAGGCCCAAGTGAAACGCTGGGAGTATTTCAACATGTTTCTGCAGGGCTTGTTTTCGCAGCAAAGCCACTCCTGCGTCCAGGCTGGGGAACAACCCAAATAATACTAATTTCAGGACAAATTATTTATCCCAGCCCCTCTGCCTGCCCTGGGCTGAGCTTCACGCAGCCGCTGCTGCCCTGCGGGGCTGCCTGGCTCCTGCCACTCGCTGCGCCGGCGCTGAGCTGACTGCGCTCCCTTGGGTCATCCCTTGGGAATTCCCAGCCTGCGAATGCCATCTCCCCCTTCCTCCAGCCCTGCCAGACCCCTGGCCCCGCGCCGGGCTGCTCTGCGTGCCATTGAGCCTGGCATGAGTGGCGGGGGACCTGTGCCAACCCTGCCTGGATGCCCAGCGTTGCCGCAAGCGTGGCGCTGCCCCGGTGAAAGCGGCAGCTCTGCAACCATACCTGCATCCATCTCTCTCCATCCTTCCTGGCTCTGCATCCCACTTGCTGGCCCTGGGAGCGTTTCTGGCTCGGGGAGGGGGCAGGGCTCCCGGCGGGCATCCAGGAGCTGAGGATGAGGACCCAAAAGTGAAGGATGTAATATAAGGGAAAAAAATGAAACGAAGTAATTATCCCTATTCCGATACTTTCTAATTAAGGGAACTGTCACCCTTATTAAGAGGCCATTAATTCATTATCAGAAGGCACCACCAGGGTGCAAGTACCAAAAATGTGCCTGGTCCATCGGAGCAGAGCAGCATCCCCTCCTCCCCACTGAACGAGAGCTGCTTCTCGAGGCCATGGGGCTGCTCTCAGCCGCCTTCTCCCCACGCCGTGCCTTTAGGTGCTTTAGGAAGCCATAAGCTCTTCCACGGAGCTCAGCCTGTCCCAGGCAGGGATGAGCCCCTCCATCTCCACCTGCATCCCTGTGCCTGCGCTCTCTGCCCTGTGCGGTCCAAACACATTTGTGGTGCAGAGGATGTGGTGATTTCTCAGCAGAGATCAGCTCTTGGCTGCTCTGGGGCAACCAAACTCCTGAAGAGTTGCCAAAATGTCCCCAGCCCTGTGGTTAAGGTCAATGTTTCTCCCAGCATCACCTCCCGCTAATAGCCAGCTCTGTCTCTGGCAGCCTCTCATTATGCATTCTGCGTGGAGGGCCCCACATCAGCTTAATTAACAAGGTAAGAAAGACGGGACCTTTGAGGAAATCTTAATTATATTATCCATCTCACCCTGAGCGGCACCTGATCCATCCCAACACTCTTCTCAAGTTCATTAGCAATGAGTCAAGATTGATTAGTCCTGGATGTGCAGTGAGGACGCTCTGGGGCAGAAGGTTTCTGCTGGGTCACCACGAGACCCTGTGTGTCCCCAAGCCCTGTCTTGACCAGGCAGCTGGGATGGGGACCAGGGCTCCGGGATAAAGCAGATGGAGGTTTGCCAGTGACGGGCTGTGGCTGCCGGAGCATCCCAGGAGGAGCCGTTCCGCTGTGCCCCCGCCACGTGTCGGTGTCTCCCCCAGCTCACGCCTCCCTGGGATGCTCCGATTTATGCCAGCGCCCTGCAGCCCTGCCAGGCTGCTGTGCCCGCCTCCACCCGCACCCTCTTCTCCTTCCCTGGGACACCTCGACACACGGCACGTGCCACCAGCGACCGGGATTCCTCCTTTTTTCTTGCCTGCTGTGAAGCATTCAGGTGCCCGCAGGTCTCCAGTGCAAGAAACTTCATAGGGAGCTGCCTGACAGCACCAAAAAAGCAATGATTCCAGGTGGTTTGTGATCCCCCCCGGACACCTGATGGGAGGACAGCTCCTAATTAGACCAGGCATGTAATCTACTGCGGACTGGTGTTCAGATTCAAACCGGTCTCAGTTCAGCAGAGCCCGGGGCAGGTGCTGCCATCCCTCTCTGCTCAGCAAATCGTGTCCTCGAACCCCACGCAGCCGGGGAAATCACAGGCTGTGCTCGCAGCCGAGCACGAATTTCAATGCTCGGGGAACAGGGACGGTTTCCTGAATGAGAGACGCAATCAGCGGTGTTTCAGAGCTGGAGGTATCTCCATCATCAAGCTGGGCTCAGTAATTACTCGGACAAATTAGGCATGCATTTTCTATGTGCAGCCGTGTTGGCTTTTTTTTTTTCCCCTGCTTGAAAACCTTGCTGGAGTCTGCAAACTGCCTCTACCACTGGGAAGGGATTGCTGGATTTTTCCTTTATAAGACAAGAGGACGCTGGCCATTATTTCTGATGCCAGAAGCACATCGTCCTGCTCATTGCGAGAAATCACCATAAGCAGAAAAAGATAATCAGAGGAGGCAAAGTCGTGTGCTCTCCGGTAGCTGCCGTTGCCTGCCCCTTCGCCCTGGTGCCGCTGCCTGCATCCTCCTGCCTGCTGCATGGGACTGATTTATGTCCGCTGGTGTTTTCTGTTTGCTTTCATTGTTGTCTGGTTTCAATATTGCATGGGTTTGCACCCGATTCAGCTGTGTTTCATTGCCCGGTGCTGTTTGTTCCAGGGCAATACCTGAAATACCACTGGCAGATAAATGGTATTTAAATATAAGGTATTTTTCTTGCTCGGCAGAAGCTGAGGAGTGACCGAGCTGTCCCTCAGTCCGGAGAGGAGCTTGAGCACCCATCTCTCTGCAGCACCCAGGGGTCCTGGTGCAGCACCCACCAGCCCAGGCACTCACTCAGGAGCCCGTGGGGGGGATGGTGCTTCCTCAGGGACAACGTGCAGGTGGATTTTGCTGCGTGCCCAGAGCCATGGAAGGCAAAGCCATCCTCAGGGCTGCTCCAGAGGCGTTCCTGCTGCCCTGGGCAGAGTCTGGCCCGGGTGCCCCTCGGATGATGACACCAGACACTGCTCCAGAGCCAGCCTGGAAGGATGCTCCGCTCTCACCATCACCATCCTCGCTGGGATGAAGGCGCAGCTGGTGCAGACCACACTGGGGCAGGGGGCCGGGGGGAGAGGATGGCATCCTCCTGCCTGCCCCATGAGCACAGTTACACCTGGCTCCTCCAGCCCTGTCCTGCCAGGTCTCGACAAGCCCAGGTGGGTCTCAGAGGGACACCCCCACAGGGCTGTGCTTCGGGCTCCGGCCGAGCGTACTGGTGGGGTCTCTGCTTTCTTCTGTCTCTCCTTGCTTCTGTGAGGATGAGGAGCTGGAGACAGCTGGAGCAGAGCCTGGCACGGGTGGACACAGCACACGATGGGGGTTGTCCCATGGCCACCCACACCCTTGGGAGCACAGCAAGGGGCAGCCAGGCTTTGGGGCAGGACCTGGGGGGGGACCCTGCCTTTGCTCCCTGCATCTCAGCTGCATTTTAAGCAAAGCCACCACCAACTTACTGCGTAAGCACAGCCCGGAGCCTAGAGAAGCCATTTCTCCCCCGGCACAGCTCCGAAGCTCTGGAGAGAAGCTCAGCATCTCCCTCTAACGATGCTCCTCACCCGCAGCCAGACACCCAGCACCCGCCGCCTGCTCTCGGGGATGCTCCCTGCTCCCCGGGCACCCCGCAGCCCCCTGTGCCCCCACCACTGCTCCTGCCGCCCCCAGCATCATCCACACCACCCCTTTGCCAGCACCCACCGCTGGGCAGAAACTAAACCCAGGGTGGTGGTGTCAGGCTGGCTCTTGGCCACGTGTTGTCTCGCTTGGGCTTTATTCAGCTGTGATCCAGCCAGGGCTGAAGGTTTGATAGTGTCCTACACGGCTGCATCAGGAGGGGACGGGGCCGCATCCTGCATGGGGCTCTGCTCGCCCCATAAAGGGGTAACAAGGAGCAAACCCGGATCCTGCTCCGGCCGGGACAGGTGCGTGGCTCCATCGCGGCCGTCGGTGCAGAGCCCATGACTGAGGACGCTGGTGCTGCAGAAGAGATTTTTTTTTTTTTCCTGATTGTTTTCTTTCCTTTTTTTTTAAATTCAATAAATTCCCCCAGCTTTGTTGCTTGTGAGGTTCTAGCGAGGTGAGAAGAGCCAATTTTGCTGCATTTTTGAAAAGGTCAGTGTGGGCAGAGGAGGAAATTCCGATTTCTCTGTCCTGGGGGGCGGCGGGGGCTGCACACGGCAAAGCCCCAGAGCCGGTTCCCCACCCTCTGCCCCTGCCACAGCAAAGCTCCAATGGGAATTACCTGCTGGTGAAGTCCGGCCGAGCCGACCCACAGGAGGAGAGGAGAGGGACCAGCCGCTGTGGTCTGGGTCACTCCGTTGCAGGCTTCGAGCAACCAGGCGATGTCTTTCTCTGAGTTGGAGGAAATTTGGATTTTTGGAAATACGGAAGAAATTTGAATTTGGGAAATGTGGAGAAAACTTGGATTTGGGAAATGTGGAGGCTTTGCCTTCTGCCCAGCACCAAACCTCTGCTCTGAGGGTGACAGACAGGAGTTACAAACTCCTTTGGCAATGCTGGTGTTGTGGAAATGACCCTGGTGCTGGAGAGAGAATTCACCCGCTTGGACCCGAGTACCGTTTGGTGAATCTGTTATCCAAACCAAAATGTCTTGAGAACCAGATTTTGTTTTTGAGACCTTTCCATCACCCTGGCCTCATACAAACTCCCCCGGCGACCCAGCATGGCCACCGCAGCTGGAGCCCGAGGATGCTCCGTGCATCCCGCATCCCGCCTGGGCCCCACTGCATCCTTCTCCAAGCCCCGAGCCAATTGACACCCCCCATCCAGCCTCAGTTGGTGCTCAGGGGGTCTGAGCGCTGGGCTATTCCTGCCCTCCAAATCCTGGAGGCAAATCCCTGGGCGTTACATCTCCTCCCGCCCCGCTGACACCTCAAAACCACCTGGAGGGCTCTGGGGACAGCTTTCCTTGGCGATTTCAGGGGGGAGACTAAAAATCTTTGGGCGCAATCACAATTTTTGCTAGCTGTGGGCAAACAGCTCGTTTTCAGCTCGTCTTTGATCCCACCCCTTGAGGAGCAGTGTCACCGCGATACAACAGGGATGGCACCGGGCTGGCGCTGCCCTGCACCAGCCCCAGGCTCCACTGATGGATCCCTTAACCCTGCCCACATCCCTGCACCCTCCATCCCACACTCTCCATCCCGCTTAGCATGGCTCGTTAGCCAGGGTAACACCGCTCACAGACGAGCTTTGGAGACCTTTGCTTTGCCACAAGCCATTATCTGTGCCAGAGTGGTAACCAGGCCCCCAAATCCCCCTAAATCCCCGCCCGCCCCGCTACCCCCGTCCAGCCACCCGCTGGCAAAGATTAGCAGCTTCTTAATTTTTAGTGGTTCCGTGGAGCTGGGGAGGGATTTAAATACTGGCAAAACCCCCAGGCTGAGGCTTCTTCCCACAGAGACGTCCATTGGGATCCCTGTCCCCCGTGGAGGTGCTTGTCCCGGGGGGATTTAGGGCTGTAGGCATCTCCTGAGCGTCCCCGGGAAGGGCTGGAGGGACTAAAGCCACGGTGCAGGTTCAGGAGTGGGAAGAGTCAGAAGAGCAGCAAGTTAAAATAACAGTCTCTTATTTTATTACCAGCAGAGGAGCAGGTGGGTGGTGGGTGGGCACCCGGCTGGGGGGGCCACCACGACCTGCATCCGCATCCCTGCCAGCTCCGATGCCTCGGGGGCTTTGGGGTGCTGCTGTTTCGGGAGCCCCCCTGCCCTGCAGCCCTGCCCTTGTCACCGGAGGGGGAATGTGGGGAGGTGACAGCATCCACCCTGCCCTTAAACCCTCGGTTGTTCCTTACCTGCCCACATGAGCGGTCTGTGGCTCTGGACAGGGGGCGTTGAGTGGGGGGTGTAACAGTTGCTTCATCTTAACGACGAGCTGGGTCATCGGGATGGTGCCTGGGTTTGGTGGCACCGTCACCAGCCCCTGGGCAGGAGGTCGGGATGAGCATTTGCAAATTCCCGGAGGAGCAGAGCTCTGCAAAGAGCTGGTAGGATGCAGATGGTGCGGGCGGGTGTATGACAGAGCACCGGGGCTGGTGGGGACCTGGCACCCAGGAATCTCCATCCTCACCCCAGGCATCCCCCGGCACTGCCCGGCGGCATCCCTGGCTTCTCCCACCCAGCCCCTGCGCCAGCTCCCCCGTCTGCCTGCAAACGAGGACCAATGAAGGACGAGCTCCTGGCACGGCTTCCTCCAGGCCACAGCACCCTGGCGGCACATCCACCCTCCCTTTGCTCCCAGATTTTCCAGCTCCGATGACTCAGCTCCCTTTTTAACTCCCCAAGTGGAGCTGGGTGCTGCTGACTTGGCCCTGCTTTTAAGTTTGTTTTTTTTTTTTTTGGCTGGTCAGGTCATGTTATTTGCTACCAATAACATTACGTCCTAGGATGCTGGAATACAGCCCAGTCTGAAGAGAAAACTAAAACTCCCTAAATACGCCCCGAGGTACGGACATGAGCCGCTGAGTGCTGGGATGTCGCCCATGTGCATAAGGCTTCACCGTCCTGCGTGTGGCTCTGAGCTGTCCCGGGAATAACGGCGCTCCGTTTGTCCGTGATGCTGGGCGCTGCCTGTCGCCATCTCCTTTTTCCCATCTCTTTCCCTCTGAACCCTCAGGCTCAGGCGGGCAAAAGTTCATCTGTCCCAGCGGCTGTTTTGCTAATTTTCCTCCAGCCAAGAGCCACATCTGCTGGAGGAAACCTCCCATCTCTGCACAGAAACGCGTTCATCAAAAAGAAAGAGAAAGAAGAAGAAGGAGAGAAGCCCCGGAGTGGCTGGGAAGCTGTCTCTTCGTATTCCGAGCGTGCGGTTCAGGTCTCGTACCGGCGGTGCACAGCCCATCCCAGAGGTGCTCGGTTCACAGTGTTGGTACAATCTGCCAAACAGATGGATCAGCTAGGAGACATTTCCAAAAGAAGCTGGAACAAGGTGGGAGAGGAAGGAATAAACAGCCTGCAGGGTGGCACCTTCCAGCTCACCCACTGCCAGCCCCGGAGAATCCCATCCTGTCCATGCAAAATGCCACTAATGGATTTTGGGTTGTGCATTGCAGCCTGGCTTCGTGCACTATAACCTGAGTACCATAACCCATCCCCGTGCACTATAACCCACCCCTGTGCACCATAACCCACCCCTGTGCACCATAACCCATCCCCGTGCACCATAACCCATCCCTGTGCACCATAACCCATCCCCGTGCACCGTAACCCACCCCTGTGCACCATAACCCACCCCTGTGCACTATAACCCATCCCTGTGCACCATAACCCACCCCTGTGCACCATAACCCACCCCTGTGCACCATAACCCATCCCTGTGCACTATAACCCATCCCTGTGCACCATAACCCATCCCCGTGCACCGTAACCCATCCCTGTGCACCATAACCCATCCCTGTGCACCGTAACCCATCCCCGTGCACTATAACCACTGCACCACAGCCTGTCCCTGTGTGCCACAACCAGTGCATCACAACTCTTCCTTGTGCACCATGGCCCATCCCAGGGCACCACAACCTGTGCACCACAGCCTGTCCTCGTGCACCACAGCCCTGTGCACCAAAACCTGTGCACCACGGCCCAGGCCCGTGCACCACAGCTCATCCCTGTGCACCACAGCCCATCCCAGTGCACTATAACCTGTGCGCCACAGCCTGTCCTCATCCATCCCAGCCCAGTGTACCACAACCGGTGCATCACAACTCACCCCCGTGCACCACAACCAGTGCATCACAGCCCACCCCAGTGCACCCCAACCCATGCACCACAGCCTGTCCTCATCCACCCCAACCCATGCACCACAACCAGTGCACCCCAACCCATCCCAGTGCACCACAGCCTGTCTTCATGCACCACAGCCCTGTGCACCATAACCTGTGCACCACAACCCGTCCCTGTGCACCACAGCCTGTCCTCATCCACCTCAACCTGTGCAACACCACCAGTGCATCACAGCCCATCCCAGTGCACCCCAACCCATCCCAGTGCACCCCAACCTGTGGACCACAGCCTGTCCTCATCCACCCCAACCCATGCACCATGAGTGCACCCCAACTCATCCCCATGTACCACAACCAGCACATCACAGCCCACACCAGTGCACCCCAACCCATCCCAGTGCACTCCAACCCGTGCACCACAGCCTGTCCTCATCCACCCCAGCCCTGTGCACCACAACCTGCACACCACAACCCATCCCTGTGCACCACAGCCTGTCCTCAACCACCTCAACCCATGCACCACCACCAGTGCATCACAGCCCATCCCAGTGCACCACAACCCATCCCAGTGCACTCCAACCCATCCCAGTGCACCCCAACCCATCCCAGTGCACCCCAACCCGTGCACCACAGCCTGTCCTCATCCACCCCAACCCGTGCACCACAACCCCTCTCCTTGCACCCCAGCCCAGCCGCAGCGGGGGCTGTGTTTTCACCAGTGACATGCAGGTGGGTGCCTCCAACTTTGGCAGCCACCCAGCCACTGCTCTCCTTGTCCGGACGGCTGCAGGAGGGGCACAACCTCCCCGGGGTTGGGCTTCGTGGCCTCTTCTCCCTGCTCGGCCTCCCGCTGGCCCTACCTTGGCTGAGCAGCTGCAGGTTTCGGACCTCCTCGCGCACCTGGAGCTGCAGGACCTGCTGCAGGACCTCCTGCCGCTGCGCCTCGTGAGCGATGCCCATGCGCTGCAGCTTCTCCCCGTTCAGCCGCAGCAACGCCCGACCTGCAAACACGGTATCGCTCAGCGCCCGGCGGGGGTCACCGTGTGGCGGGGACATCCTGAAAGTGCAACTCAAATGGCAGCCCGTCTTCACGTGGGAACAAGGAGGGGGAACGGGGAGAAATCCTAAAACGCTCTTTCACCACCTTGACCCACAGGGATGAAGGAGCCCCGCAGGTGGCCCCGCTTTTGGAGGGCGCCGGGGTGGCAGCTCGATGTCCCCAGCCTCGGGACAGGTACTGGCTGTCACGTAACCCATCCCCGCAGGCAGGAGCATTCCACTTCTCCGCTCCACCTCTCGCATCAGGAGATGTTTTTCCGAGCGCGTGGTCTCTGCGTGGGCCGGCCGTCCCGGGGGAATGGGGGTACCCATCAAAACGCATTAGCATTGCCGCCACCGTCCCCGGCCAGCCACTCTCCTCCAGTCCGGGGGCTATTAAACGAGGGATTTGCAACCAGCTTTTGTCCTTGTTTCCCAGCGTACATTTGCTAATGCTGCCTTTGTTTCCTGTGCAAGGGCCGGCTGAGCTCCTGCATTAGGGTTTGCATCCCTCCCGGGCAGCTCCAGCGCTCCCTTCCCCGCTGCTTTCTTCTGGCCCTGGCAGAGCTCTGCCCGGTCACACGCACGTCACGGTTGGACCGGGATGATGCTCCTACGTAGGGGTCAAAGCCAGAGTCCCCAAGGGGGAAGGGAGCAGGTCCTAGAGGTTATTCTCCTCTGAGGACTTGGCTGGAGGACCTGGAGGAAGACATTTGCAACTCGGACTCCAGCTGGGCAGAGATCTTTCCTCTTCTGCAAAAATTTTCAGGATTTAAAAAACGATGAAAATATTCTTATTATACTAATCTAGGCGTGGAGAGGACTGTTCCCTGACTTATAAACCACAGCCTCCCCTGGGCAATTTATGCTCATTTTATACAACCTCCAGCCTGTCCTGCAGCTCACCCCGGTGGCGGATGACTCCTGCCCAGCCCAGTTGGGTGTCCCCATGCCCAGTGCCGTGGGGTGACTCTCACCCCAGATGCATCTCGGTGGGGAGAGGGGGCAGAAATGCGGGGTACGTCTGTCTTCCGAACCACGAACTTCCAAACAGCTATTTCTCAGGAGCACATGCCAGTGGCAATTAGTAATGGTGATTAAGTGGGGGGTGTCTACCGTACCTGTGATGGCGTGGTGGGAGAACGCCTCGACGTAGATGAGATAGTTGTGCGGGCAGTGCTTCTTCAGCCATTTGCACACATCCTGCTGGGTCCAGAGCACCACCGGCTTGGCCAGGCTGCCCAGCGTGGGGCTGGTGTGGTAGATGCCATAGTGGTCGCAGGCACGGCCCTGCAGGGAGCGGGAGGGGAAGGGGTTAGCAGGATTCGGCCCTGGGAGGAGGAAAATGCCTTGGCTGGAAAGCCAGCCCACGGGGACGGGAGAGATGCTGGCTGGTGGCACGGGACTGCGGTGATAGTGGCAGACTTTGGCTTTGCACCTTCTGGCATCTCTGGGGTCACCACGAAATAGAAGCATCAGAGGAAGCGGTGATGGAGGCTGGGACAATGGGGCTGGGAGGCCAAGGTGGGGGTCCTGCCCTACATAGACCCCACATTTGGGAGCTCCCCAGCCCTCCTGCTGCTGCCAGGAGCCCCAGCCCCCTTCCCCTACACATCTCCCAGCCCAGCAGAGCATCGCACGGGCTTGGGAGATGTCCTGGGGTCCCCAGGGTCCCCCCTCACCAGGCAGACAAGGGTGCTTACTGGCAGCAATCAGTGGGGATGGAGTTAGTGGAGCCCTGGGGGGCAGCGGAAACTGGTGCAAAGCCATCCCCACCATAAGTCGGTACTGGTACAAAGCCATCCCCACCAGAAGTCCCCAGGGAAGCAGCCAGCAGCCAGCTGGTGCCCTGGAGCAGGAGGGACTCTCCCTTTCTCTCCACCTCAGCCTCCATCAACCCTGAGCTGAGCAGCCACGACGGGGTCCTGCAGCCTCGCAGGCATCTAAAGCCACCTCCGAACCCCACAGCTCTTTCTTAGGGTGCTGCCATGCCCGGAGACACCTGGGATGAACTGAGGTCACAGTCCTCAGTGCCCTGGCATGCCCTGGCCCCCCTCCACCTCCTGGAGACCCCTGCCACCCACCCTCGCCCCCTTGCCTGGACTGCCCTGGCCCCAGGGAGGAACAGTGCCCATGGGGAGATGGGGCTTGTCCGACAGCATCCCTCCCTTCCTCCATCCCTCCCTCCAGCTGCCTGCTGGTGTAGCTGGTCTCGCCCCAAGCCACCCGGTAGCTCCATTTCCTCATCCACGTCACAGCGACTCCGGCCTTGCGAGGTCGTTGCAGCCTGGATTTATCTCAGTACGGAGCAAATCAAATGCTTTGAGCCGTAACAGCGCAGGGGGATGAGCCTGCTTCTCCCCGGGGGAAATCCTCAAGGCTGGCTGGGAAATGGGGCTGGGGGATGCAGAAATCCACCGTTTCCTGGTTTTTAGCACTCAGGGGAGACTAGTGAGGTCTCCGCTGCTGGTGATGCCAATTCTTCATCCTCGAGCAGCACCAGCACTCCAAAGCATCTCCCTTGCGCCAGAGCTGCTGGGGCTGTCCTGGGATGGACCTTGGGCAGGTGGGGATGGAAAAGGGGTCCCTGCTGCCTGTAACATGTGGGGATCGGATTGCCAGGGTCCCTGCCGGCATGGTCCTCACCCATGTACGGGACACGGCAGGGACATGGCAGAGGCAGCATCCGATATGGGAACATGCTGGCATGGGAAAGGTCGGCAGCGCTTGGACCGTGGTACGCCAATGTCGACCTCCATGTAAGAACATTGCATAATTAAGCATGCCTAATAGAGGAGCAGTGATAATTAGTGTAACAGGGACTCCAGACATCCTGCAGTTACTGAAACTAATGACACGTCCCTGAGAGATGCCAGAGAGGAGGCAGTGGAGGGCGGTGGGGTCCAGGACGTGTTCCCTGGCCCCGTGCCGGGCATCGCTTACCCCCTGGAGCCTGGAGAGCCTGGAAGGGGCTGCTGCTGCGCCCAGGGGAGCATTTGGGCTTGGAAAGGGACCTTGCCTCAAGGAGGGGACATTCCTCTCCTGGAAGGACATTCCCCCCGACTGGGGACATTCCAGTGAGAGAGAAGGCAGCAAAGTTGGGAGGCTGTAAATTAATAACCAAGGAGTCCATCTCCAAAGCAGATGGAAAACGTGATTGATAATGCGCACGATTTGGTTTCTCAATCCATCCCCCACCTTTGGGGGATCCCCCAGCAGCAGCCTGGCCCCCCCCGCCCAGTCCCATCCCGGGAGCCGCCTGCCAGCGGGAGCATCCCCAGCGCCGGCCGCTTGCCTCCTTCACACTCGGCTGAGCGCGCCGGAGAGCGTGCTGTGGGGAGGAGGCGGCGATTCGCTCTGGATTCACTAACGAGCGATGATGAGAAGCGGAGGGGCTGGGGGAAATCATGGTGAGCTTCCCGCGAGCTTCCCGCAGCTATTATCCGACTAACCTTCCGAGGCACAGGGGAAGAGGCGACAAACAACCGGCAGTTTCCCTGGGCACGCTCACGTCTGCGAGCGCTTCGCCCGTCGCACGCAGCCCATCTCAGCATCCCGAAACCCTGCGCTGCCGGCTCAGGGTGCATCACCCCCCATGGCTGGTGAAGCCCCCCCCAGATGGGTCCCCGAGCGAGCTCCTGCGCTCGCTGGGTGGGAAGGGGAGGTGTAATGAATCGCGAGCTCGTTTTCCAGCCGGTTGAGCTGCGCTGTCTCTCTGATAAACTCTCAGCAGTGAATATCGAGGGCCGGTGTGGAGGAGAGCAGGTGGGAGGGCTCGGAGGCTGCTCCGGCGGGGAGGCAGGAGGTGGCCGGGGGGACCCAGGTGGTGGGAGCCGCCGCCTGGGAGCTGCAAGGAGCAGCTCATGTCCCTTCCCTTCTCTCGTGTGTTTTCCCTTGCTTACAGCAAAATTAAAGCCTTTCTCCCTTCCCCAAATCCCTCTGGGAGGCACGTAGAGGCAGATGAGGGAGAGCCATGATGAACGCCACTGGCACACGGAGAATGACTGGCGTGTCCCCGAGCAGCGCTGTGCAGGCAGCACTGTCCCCATGTCCCCGTGCTTTTTGCAGAGGTGTGAGAGGGAAGGAGCCATCGGGGGTGCCTGGAGGGGTGATGGGGAGAAAAGGCACAGCGCTGCCAGGACAGGGGGACCCGAGGGGCTGCCGCTCCTGTGCGCATCACAGCGTGATGGTGGGACTGTACCCACTGCTGCGGGGACCAGCCAGGCCCTCGGGATGCAAAAGCATCTCCACATTGGAGTCTGGAAGCTGGGCAGTTCAATTTTCCCTGTTTTCTTTCCAGCAGGTTGGATGTGCTGCCTCCGATCGCAGCTCCCAGGGCAGTACGAAGGGGTTAGGAAGCACCAGGAGCCGCTCACTTGGGAAGATGCTCCTTCCCATGGCCGTGCAGAGGCAGGGCAGCAGGCAAATGGCTGGAAACCTTCAACTCACAGCCTCGTTAATGCAATAAAGTTCAGAATTTTAGGAGGTCAATGGCTCAGACCTGGCTAAGAGACATATCCAAGCGCTCAGGGATTTTAAGGCATTACAAGGAATTTGGTTCTGGCACATTTACTGCAAAATTGTGTTAAGTCTGTGCTCCAGGTGTGGAGAGGAGGTGACGCACGGAGCTCACCTCAGCACAGCCCCCAACCTGATGGTAATAATTGCATTATTATATTTATGTATATCACTATCATTAAACGCCCCATAATGACGAGGGCTTTCCGCAAAAGGGGATCTGAAGGCCTGGTGCTGCAGAGAAAGGAGGGGTGGTCCCGCGAGGAATGGATGGGCTGGGGGGGACACACGAGGAGCTGCATTCCCCTGGGCAGCCCCGGGGGGGTGCGGAGGAGCCCGACGGGTACCTGAGAGCCCTCGGTGCCCGGCTGCCGCAGGAGCTTGACTGTCCGGCTGCCGTCGGTCCGCTGGCTCCGGCCGTCGTGCCAGGTGAGGCTGCTGCCCGGGTTCCTCTGCAGGCGGTAGCTGAGGTTCTCGGCCGAGACCGTGTGCTCCAGGAGGCTGCGGCAGAAGCTGAAGTGAGCGGCGGTGGCTGCGGAGGGAAGCGGGGTGAGAGACGGCCATGGTGCCCCTCCACCCTACGCTTGGGCACCCAAAAATGCCTCTTCTACCCCAAGGGACCCACCAAGCTCAGCTGAAATCTCCCCCCTCCTGCCTTCCCTTCCCATTGCCAGGGAGAAAACCCAGCAGCCCACGAACACGCCGGCTGGCGCCGGGAGCCGGCAGGCGCCGGGGAGATGTTTGCCCACACAAACCCCTCGCGAGCGATGCTTGTTTTGACACCCGCCTGCCAAGCAGACGTGGGGACCCGCCACTGCTCTGCATCGCTCGGTTATCACCGTCTGCTGGGTGAGACGCCGGGAGGGGGCAAAGGGGAAGAGCCTTTTCCCATGGACCAGGCTGACACTAAACTGCCACCACCGAGGGATGGGGAGCAGATAAACCCCACCCGATGGAGAAGGGGATGTAGGTTGGTCCACCCCCAACACAGACCATGGTTGCTTGGGAATGGCTGATGCCCCACAGGCACACAAACACCCAAGTGATGGCCAAACATGTGCCAGCCATCTACGATGGCCCACGAAGAGCCATTTACCCACGACAAGTGGTTGTTGTCCCTCACCCCTTGTGTTTTAATAAGCTGGGGGTATTCGGGATGCAATGAGGACGCAAAGCTCTCCTTTGGAGGGGGCTGAAGGGACCCAGCTGTGGTGGGAGGAGGAGACATGGGTATTAGGGGCTCATGTGCTCATCTGCTCTGGATAAAAGCCAGCTGGCTTGACATAAGCAGCGCTGATCCGCAGAAGCAAAGACCGGAGCATCCCCCCCAGCTTACCTGCTCCCACCACAGCAAGCTGGGAAAATCAAGGAACCACCGAAATCAGAGCAGCAACCGAAGAAGATCCACCTCCGGGGATAACCCACTCTGGGAGAGCAGAAGGGCTGGAGAAAACCCGCTGCAGCTCATTTCCATAATTAGTGGGTTTTAAGAGGGGAAGAGGTTTCAAAGAGATCTCTCAAGCACGCCTTTGTGCAAGAGGAGACAAACCAGCCAAAAGATGTTAAAATGGAGCAGGAAACATTTGTTGATGTGTCCGCATGTCCCAGGTTACCCAGACCATGTCACACCACCTTGCTCCTTAAACACACCCAGTGACAAGCATTGCCACGGGGAAACTGAGGCAGGGCACCTGACCGACGGCTGGGGATGCGAGGGGATTTACGGAAAACAAGCTGAAGGGAGATCCATGGAGAGGCTTTGAGCAGGGGCAGGGTGTTCTCTGCGCCTGTCTTGGGTGATGGAGATATCTCTGATGGCTTTCTACAGCCTCCGACACCCCGGACCCGGCAGGTGAGGGCTGGGCTCCCTCCAGCCAAGGATGCCTGAGATGCTCCCAGCTATCCTGCTCCCAGCACCCCGAGCACAGCCCTGCCGTGGCCATGCTGGGCTACCTCCGAGCGGAAAAACGCCCGTCCCGCCAGATGTTGGGGGTAGATATGGACCTGGCAGGTCTGGAGGTGACGGAGTTGCGTCCTTCGGCTGTGCCGGGGCTTCCCCAGGACTTGCTGCAGAAAGGCTCAGTGAAGGAGAGGAAGGGAGCAGGGGTCTGGCCAACATCAGGACCTATATCCATAGGGGACTATAGAGCATCTGCCACCAGCAGCAGGACGTGGGGATCCACAGTCCCTCAGCAAACATGGCTGGCGGCAAGAGGACAGAGAGCAGATGGGAAAGAGGGGGGAAAGACGAAGGGAAAAACAATCCAAGAAGAAAGGCAGGGCTGGGAACACTGGCGGCACCGCTCCTGCTGGGGACAGACAGCTGCCTCCCCAGAGCCCGGAGCCCCTGGCAGCTCCCCCGGCAGCTCCCCGGCAGCCGCCTGCTCCCCCAGCCCCTGGGTCTCAACTTTCCCATCGCCCGGCAGCACTTGGCGTGCGTGAGGGTAAGGGGTGCTGAGCCAGGGCACACGTTTTGGAGCAAGGGAAGGACAGTATCAGCCCCTGAGCTGGGTCCAAGCAGGGACGCGGGTTCTCCTCTCCTTCCCGAGCCCTGCACCGGAGCAACGCCGCAAGCACCCAGCCGCCCTTCATCCCCTCTGCTCCTCTTTCTGCCGAGCCGGAGGCTGTGCCCTCCAGCTGGGGATGCACATGCAGCATCTCCCCCCGACCCTGCTGGCCCCATAGCCCCCCTCCCCCCACCCCCGAGCTGTGCCCTGCAGCCCCCTGGCCATGCCCTGCAGCCCCCCTCACCTGGCTCGGGTGCACCCTGCGAGCTGCGGATGGTGGAGACGCAGCAGAGGGATGGCCGGCCCTGCTGCATCTCGGCGGGAGGAGGGATGCGTGCGAGCGCTCGGCAGCACCGGCTGTCACGAGTGCAGCTCCATCCCTGCCTCCCCTCATACCTCGTCCACACCTGACTGACTCCCCCGATTGCCTTCCTCCCGCTGCCAATAAATGGTGGCCGCACGCTCACCCCGGCTCCGGTGCCGGGCAGCGCCCAGCTGGCCTCACACGGTGAGGGGGGGTGAATTACACCCCCTCCCTGCTGCCCTGTGGGCGTTTGATCCGGAGAGATGCTTGGTGCTTGCCCTGCGTGCTCCCACCTAATCCCGCGGCAGGGCCAGCTGGCACCAGGATGGACGGGAAGCCCTGGGGGACTGCCGCGGGGGACACCAGACCCGCCGGGCGCCAAAGCCTGTGGCGAGCTCATGTATGGCAGCACCGGGGTCACTGGTGGCTCGAGGTATTTGGGATGCAGGAGGAAAAGAAAAGAGGGAGCACAGTGACGAGCATCCTTCCCAGGCAGGGGCTGCAGGGCTGAGTGTGGTCTGATCCTGCACCCGGCCAAAGCTGTCACAGTTATGGCCATGTCTGGGGTCCGGGCAGAAGGTGGGTGCCTGCGGCGTGGGTTGGTGAGCAAACGCTGCGCTGAACCTTGAAATGGGGCTGCAGGAGCCTTCAGGCTGTCTGAGCCTGAGCTGGAGCAGAGAGGGGAGAGCTCGGCTCTGGTCCCCAAATGACTGCTGTGACCCCAACTTTCCATGTCCCCCATGAGCTGGTCCACGGTCCCTGTGCCTTGCCTGGCAGCCCCGTGTGATGGACACCCCACCGCCCGCTCCCTGGCTGGGGAATTGCTGCTGGCTCATTTTCTCTCGGTGGCTCTTTTGTCCATTTTGGGCACCTCTCCAGCCACACAGGACAGGCGAAGGGGGTGGCCAGGGGCCAGGTCACCGCAGGGGGACCAGCAGCCGCCTGGCCCGGGTGGTGGGACAGGGTCTGCGGCGGCAGCAGGGACAGACACCACTCCCTCCCCTCACCCGGCACGCCGCCACTCCTTTCCTTCTCCAGACACTTTTATGGCTGGTGAAACGTGAGCACGGGGGAGGCTCAGAGCAGCAGCAGTCACTGCTGGGGAGAGGGACGGGAAACCTCCCCGGGGACGGAGACCTTGGGGCAGAACGTGGCAGCAGGCACCAGCGAAAGCATCCCCAGGTCCATCCTGAGGTGGGCACTGGCCGACTGCTACCAGCAAACCAGCTTCCAGCTGACTTTCCACAGGCTCACAGGTGTCCGGGACCTGCCCCGGGAGAGGCGGCGGCAGGCAGCCGAGCTGCAGGAGGAGCTGCCAGGGGTACGGAGAGGCGAACCCAGCGCCTGGACACTGACTGCATCCGTCTCCCTCCTCTGCCACCGCTTCCCAGCATGGCCTTGGACACCTCCCTGTGTCTTTGATGCCATTGCACACGTGGGTGTCCCACAGACCTGCCCTCCCGCTGGGGACATGTCTGCAGGCAGCTGCCGTGGAGGGCAGCCAGGCTTCCCCGGGGTCAGTCAGGCTTTCCGGGATTAACAGCGGGCCCTGGGAGAAGCTTGGAACAAGCTCCGCAAGGAACAAAATCCCTTTGTCGGTTTGCCTGGCTCCCGGTGTCTGGGAGGGAACGCAAGGTTTAGCACCAAAAGGGGTGAGGGATTTGCCGACAGGCGGAGAGGGATCTGCGGGAAGCCGGTCGTCCCTCTTGTGTTCCTCCAGGCAGGTGAAGGGTGGATGAGACCAGAGCTCTCCAGGGACTCCTAGGATGGGGAATCCACTCTGCTCACGGAGCAGCTTTGCGAGAGACTCATTTCGCTTTCAGCAGCATCTGCATGAGCCATGAGCCCAGCTGGCACTGCCATTGCCCGGGTCCCCTCTGTCCCTTTCACGCAGCTTCACCCCGGTGCAGGGCAGAGCTGCTGCTGGCACTGGTGGAGCACCTGCGGAGACAGTGATGCTCTCTGGGACCCCCCATGTAATCTTTGAAGGATGTAATCTTTGAAGCCGTACCCATAGGATGTCCTTATGGACATCCCTGACCCATTCCCTCAGACCTGCTGGTCCCGAGGAGGATGAGACCACATTCAGAGAGGACCGACACCCCCTTAAGTGCCTCCAGGTTCCCCTGGCACATACTTGGCCGTGATGAGCATCGCCACAACGTTCCCCTCTGAATTCTCCGCTCGCAGAGGTGAGATGGGAGCCCTGTGCAGGGATGGAGCTCAGGCTGGCAGCTGCTCATCACTGGTGCCTCCCAAGGAAGGAGGAGGAAGGGAACAAAAGGCAGATGCCCTTTCCATCCTCCCGGTGCAGCACGGTGCCCGGGGTGCCCACTGGGGGAGCAGGCATGGGTGCTGCCTGCCTGCCTGCACACAGGCAGCCCTGCAACAGAGGGCCCTGGGGGGGACTATGTATGTTTTTGGGGGTGTCTGTTCTCCTGAGGCCCCTGTGGGTGCTGCCAGGAGGTCCCTGTGCATCCCAGGACAGGGGATCTCTGCAGGGTTGGGCACCCAAGAGAGCATGGGGTGAGGGCAGCAGGCAGGACGTCTCTGGGCAGGGCAGGGTCTCCTGGCAGGAGGGGACATCCCTGCCTGCAGCGAGCCCCCTTCCACGTCGACATGCTCTTCCCGGGGTCCTGTCCTGCTCCAGCACCCCTTGCCCTGCCCTCACACCTGCACCCCCTCGCTCCAGCCACATTTCCCAGTCCGTTTCACTGGTGCCCCATGATACTGGGGGTCGGGAATGGGGACAGACCCTTCACGGGATGTTGAGGGTAGCAAAGGGGGATGTGGAGGGGCACATCCCCGGGATGGAGGGAGCAGGACCGCGGGGGGAATGAAGGGCAGACCCCCGGGATGGAGGGGACAGCACCGGGGAGGGGATGGGGGGCAGACCCCCGGGATGGAGGGGACAGCACCGGGGAGGGGATGGGGGGCAGACCCCCGGGATGGAGGGGCAGCCCCCCAGAGACGTGACCGCCGCGTTTGGGGCTGGGGGAGGCGCGTCCCGCCGTGCACCTGAGCCCACCCCCGCCCGCGCCCGGTACCTTCCATGTCCTTGGGCTGGCCGCAGCTCATCCTCCGCGCAGCGGGGCCGCGCTTAGGCGGGGACGGAGCCCCGCGCCCCCCAGCGCCGCCGCCGGCACCGGGCGCTCCCGGCCCGCCCCGCCCCGGTACCCGCGCCGGGGGCGGTGCCGCGCTCCGCCATCCCCGGGCGCTCCGCCCGCCGCGCCGCCAGCCCGCCCCGTGCTGCCGCCTTCTCCCTTCCCCGAGGATGCCCTGGGCATCATCCCCCCGGGTCCCTGCCCGGGGATCACCGGGCATCATTCCCCCGGGGGCCACCGAACATCGTCTCCCCTGCATCCCTGCCTGGGGGCCACCGGGCATCATTCCCCAGGATCCCTGCCCAGAGGAAGCTGGGCATCATCTCCCCTGCATTGCTGCCTGGGGGCCACTGAGTATCATCCCCCTGGATCCCTGCCAAGGCCATTGGGCATCATTCCTTTCGGAGCTGCTGGAAATCATTCCCTCAGAGGCACCAAACAGCATCCCCCTGGATCCCTGCCCATGCCACCAGGCATAAGCCCCAGATCCTTCCCCAGCTAGAGGAACAGGTTCTGGGGACGCCAGGGTGCAGTGAGCACCGTGCACAGGTTTTTGCTCATCTTTGTGGTGGGCACAGAGCAGAGAACAACACCTGGTTGGTCCCTCCTCCCCAAATATCCCTTCTCCCCCAGAGCTGCCGCTCCCCGGATGGGTGCCAGAAGGGCGGGTGAAGGAGGGTGCTCATCCCCCTGTCGGCAACATGGGCTCTGGTGGGTGGCTGCAGCACAGTGGGCACGTGGCGAACCTTGCTGGAGCACGGCGTGCTGGTATGGAGCAGAACAGCATCACCAGCACCCATCACTCCCCAGGGATGGCAACCCCATGAATATTTTTGGAGGTGCCTGCCTTCAGCTATCGCACCTGACTCGCAGCCAGCGACTGTCACTGTCAGCCTGGGGAGCCGCAGAGGGGCTGGGGGTCTGGCTGTGGTTATCCCGTGCTGGGATGGGACAGGGACACTGCTGGGCGCCCAGGATGAGGACAAGGGGATGCCTGCACCATGATGCTTCACCTTTGCAAGGTGCTTTCCATCACAGACCTACTGCAGCACCGAGCAGCACCCGCACCCTTGTTTTAAGATGAGGAAAACTCAGGCTTGCGTGATGCTGCTTCCAAAACCACACTCCCTTCTTAGCGGGTGGCTCCCATGGTGTTCAGCCGCCCTGGAGCTGATCTGGGCTGGAGCTGTGAAGGTGCACTGGGTGGTAGTGACCTCGCACGTGGCCTTGTGCCAGGCGTTGTGTGGCTGTTCACCATGCTACTATAGCTATAGCATAAAACCCACTCGCATCTGGGCTACGCAGCCTTCTCTGTGTGTGTGCAGCACACGTAAAAATTAAATTCCGCTCCCCAAATCAATACGAGCTTTCCAAAATTTAGGGTGCTCATTCAGGAGCTGCTTTGGATGGGGCGGAATCCCCTGACCAGACTCAGCTCCATGCCATGCCTGGGGCTGTCACGCTGGGTGAGCCAACCATGCTGCCATGCGGGGACATGGGGACATGACCCGTGCGTGGAGCCCTCAAACAGGCTACTACTAAAATACACCCAGCCCTGGGGTTAGCATTCCTCCCCCTACTGCAGCAAGGTAGTGGTCAGGGCAATATTGCTCATTGCAGGCATCCAACTCCGTCAAATAAAGAAAGAACCTATTTTCCATTACTCTGGAATTCCCAGTTCTCCCCCAGTCTCTGTCTACACACGCAGCTTTCAAGCCATGGCAGAAATCTTCCAAGAGAAATATGGTTAAAGACGGGCCTTGGCAGGAAAAGGCTAACGTCGCTAGAAAAATGTGTGCAGATTATGCCAAGCTGTTATTAAAAATAAGTGCTGCACTGTTCCCAGCCTCTGTTTTCCCTGATTTTTCTGGTAGTAATTGCACTTCTCCAGGAAATGTTTAATGTGTCCGGGGAAGGAATTTGTTTCCTCATCATCCTCTGCAAAGAGGTCCAGTGCCAACGTAACATCCTGACGATGCCCAGTGATGCTGCGGTGGGTTCTGGGTGCACAAGGAAGACCAGACTGCTCAACCATCTGGAATTCCAAGGGATTTTTGGAAAAACCTCAAGCCTTGGGGCCGTCTGGGGAGGACTGGGGAGGTGACACAGTCCCACGCGTCCCTGCACCTTCTCCACACTCCATCTGTCCTCGGCTGTTACAGCATCCAGCATCATTCTTGGGTTATCAACACAATCCCTCCCAAGCTGGAGCATCTCTTAACCAGTGCCAGCTGCTCTGTCTTGGGTTTTGGTCTGCCTTTGGGTCTTTTAATGTCCGATTGAGGGGCTTCTGCAGTCAAACAGAAGTTAAATAACAGTAAGCGAAAGCCTGTGTGTTGAACTCAAACCCAGAATATAGCTCTGGAAACTCAAAGCACTGGTCAGGGGCCTCTTTCCGCAGCACGTTGGTGGGATGGGAAGGGGACAAGCCAGGGACACTGGGTCCGAAGAGCCCTGGACCTACAGGTTTCTCCTCCACTTGCATATGGGTTTGGGTAGGGAGAGCACCAATGTCACCACGGGCCCCGTCCCTCTCCTCCGCCAGCCTCCGGAGAGGATGCAAGGGTGGGATGATTCAGCACGTTCGTTTATCTGAGAATAAAGGAAGTAATTAAACAGCAGCTTTCCTCCCGCCGCAGCCCTGCGAGGATGAGAGGGAGGAGATAAAAAGCCTTCAGACGGAAGTTATTTGTCTAAGGAGAAAAGTGGCTAATTTCTCTGTTGCTTCGCTTGTCTGCTCGTTAATGAAAACCGCTCGTCAGCAGGAAAAGGGAGCACCCAGCGAGGGGGGAGGAACCGCACCATCCATCGGTTCCTCCGGTGGGTGGGCAGGTGGCCGTCGGTGGCCTCAGGATGTCCCTTCCCCATTGGGATGTCACCTCCGCCTTCGCAGAGCCCCCCGCGGACGCTGAGCTGGGGGCTGCGGATGCAGGTGGGTGTCGGGGAGCGCCCCCCCCCTCACCGCAGCCCCACGGGCTGCGGACCAGCGCTCGCAAGCCAAACGCCACAGAGGGGTTTTTCCCAATTCCCCCGGTGAATTTTTGCGCAAAGAGTTTAAAAGGAGTTTGTGAAGGCGCTTGCAGGGAGACAGAATAGAAAACAGCTTCGTGCCTGAAGCCTCCTGCCTGGCGCAGGGTGATGGATGGCGCTCGGCTCGGCCGGGCGTGGGAATATTTAGTGTTATGAAAAACTCTCCCTGAAGATAATTTATTTTCGCGCTGATAATAAAGCACCCAGCGTCATTGCTGCAGGGTGGGGGGTGCTGCAGGTGGCATCGGAGCTCCGAGTGGTGCCCACGGTCTCCGTCCATCCCTGGCCGTGCAGGACACCCCCTCGCTGCCCGCAGCGCGAGATCCGCACCTTCCCGAGGATGGTGATTTCCTGGCAGAGGATGGACGAAGCATCGCTCCCTGTTTTCTGCTCCCTGGGACACGAGTGGGAGCTTGAGACTATGGAAGATTTTTCATTTGGAGGTTTATATAGACATATTTCTGATTGGATTTTGGCATGCCACGGCTATTTTCAAAGCAGCCTGTAATTATTTGAGAGCGTAGCCCAGATCGCTTCCTTTCTCTCTGCACAGAGGTCTTTTTGGTTGTGTTTTTTTTTTTTTTTTAAATATTGTTTCCCAAAATGAAATTGTGAATTTGCAACTTAATCCAATGAGAGGCCACACGCGATGCCATCATCCGCAAGGGCACAGCGAGGCAGCCTGATTCATGTTTCCCCGCCTCGTAATCAATTCACAGCTAGAATAAATAAGGCAAAGCAATATTTTAATTCTTTCCAGTACGGGGGAAAAAAAAAAAGTACGTATATTCTAAGAAGCTGCTCATGGATATTTTATGATCTGGGGAGGTTTTGCTGGTCCTGTCGTGTCTCCGCCTGCCCTGGGCATTGATGCTGAGCACCGGGAGATGCACCCGGCATCGGGGCAGCCTGGGCATCGTCTTGGCACGGACGAATCTCCCAGCAAACCCAGGGCCGTGCCAGAGGAGAGCGGTCGGATGCTGTTCTCAGGTTTTTTCTCTCCCAACTTGATGAAATTACCATTAGTTTTTGGGTTGTTTGTTTGTTGTTTGTTTGTTTTTTTTTTTAACGTGTTGCAATTTTTTGTTTGGCCAAAATAATTTCATCCAGCTCCATCTGCTCTCCACTAGGTAACTGAAACCTGAGCAGGTCGCATCCCACTGACCTCACCGGTGATACCCCCCCGCCCCAGGCTGGGCATCGCCATCACCCCAACGCTGCAGTTGTTATTTCCGTGCCCAGAACAGGCACAAATGAAAACCATCACCTGGGAAAGGTTTTCCAGCATCTAGCTGCTAACCAGCGTGAACAAGTTAACGACCGTACCACGGCCTCCTTACATCTTAACAGCCTGAAGTTCTGAGTTGTCTTCGAGCCCAATTTCAGGGCTCGCTACCCGTATTCAATTGCTTACAGAATCCGATTTATTATTTACGTTGCAAGGTAAAGCCGGGCTTGAATTGATTTGCCGTGCTCTGATTGCTGCTGCCTGCTGGTGTGGGATCTGGAAACTGGCTGCTCAGGCAGTCAAGCTGCAAAATCAGGGATTCAACAGTTAGGGAACTCCAGGCTTAAAAATGCCCCTGCATCCCGGTGCTCCACCTTCGGTCACATCCCTTGGGGTGCAGGGAGAGCTGACCCTGGCGGGGCAGAGGGATGGATTAGCTGGTGTCCCCCCAACGGCCGTCACCCCATTGCTGTGGGGGAGATCAAGCGGTCGCAATGTGTCACTCCTTGTTTAAGCAGCCCAGGTCTGGGGAATGGGAGGGGGCAAAGTGACATTGTTTTTTTTTTTAAAGGAGACGTGGATGGGAGTGCAGAGCAGCCGGGGAGAGAAGAAGGGATGGGAAATAACAGAACTGGGAAAACACTGGGAGCCCTGGTGTTTCAGGGGATGCTTAGCAGCCCTTCACCTTCCCCATCACCTTCACTTTCACCATCACCTTCACCTTCACCATCACCTTCACATTCATCTTCTCCTTCCCCATCACCTTCACCATCATCTTCACCTTCACCTACCCCTTCCCCATCACCTTCACCTTCACTTTCACCATCACCTTCACCTTCACATTCATCTTCTCCTTCCCCATCACCTTCACCATCATCTTCACCTTCCCCTACCCCTTCCCCATCACCTTCCCCTTCCCCATCACCTTCCCCTTCACCATCATCTTCACCTTCATCTTTGCCTCCACCTTCACCTTCACTCCTTACCCTGCCCATGCTCAGAGCATGCAATACCTTGGGTGGCAGGAACGAGTGAAAACCCCACAAACCTGAGCCCGTTGCTCCGGGGTGGTGGAGCCCAGAGGCAGCAGTGGCTTGGGTGGGCTTACCGATGGCTGAGCCCTTGGAGATGGGCCAGGACCGGCCTCCAGCACGGTGAACCAGTAAGCACGGGCTGCTCTCGGCACGGGGACCCTCTGCACCCGCCTCATCCACCCACCCAAATCACCAGGCACTTTGGAAAAATGTTGGTCCATCTCCAAGAGCTCTTGACTTTAGATATCCCTGCATTAAAAGGCGATTTTAACGAATGCCGTTGGGGTAGCATCATTAGCATGCTGCTGGCAAGCAACCCGCGCCCTTGAGCTTTCTCCCACGTGGGGATTATTCCCGGCAAACCTCCGGCTGACGCCAGCTCCGCTCTCTCGATTGCCAAGGGTGCGAGCTCCGTGTTGAAGACCCTTTAGTGGCCTCCGCTAATTGTCTCTGAGATCTAAGACGGCTTCGGGGCAGACATTGAAAGGCACCTGGCTCCCTCCCATCTGCAGTGGGAGCTCGGCACCTGCCTGCTGCCGGCTCCGGCGAAGCTCCCCATCGTGCATCGGTGCTCGGCTCGGCACGCGGAGAGGAGCAGATGCTGCAGACGCATCCTTGGGGCCCCTGCGCATCATTGCATGGGACTAATTAAAATTTCAGGAAGTATATTTACCTAATGCAGGGTTGATTTCGCTAAGTAGGACATCCTGCCTTCAGAGGATTTCACGGCACGGGGTGATAATCAAGTGAGAACAGGCTCCAAAAGTGTTAATTTAGTAGCTGAGCCGACAGGGATTAAAAACAAGCCCCTGTTTTAGTCTTTTCTCACACTTCCACATCTGAAATCCAAGTAATCATCCCATTCGTGAGCACAAAGCAGAGGCATCTCCGCCCAGCAAGCACCGCACCGACTGCAGGCGCAAATGTGCCCGGGGCTGTGGTGGCTGAATTTGGTCTCTTTTGCCTTCCAGGGCTCAGCCAAGGAGCTTGCACAGCTCCAGGTACCCCCGATACCACCGGCTATCCCGGGATGCCCCGTCCCCACTCATGGCACCGGCAGACGGGGAGGCGATGCTGGCATGGGGCTGGGTTTCTGCTCCGGGCTTGCAGGCAGGAGATTTGCAGGCTGGAGTTTTTTGCAGGCAGGGATTTTTCCAGGCAGGCGCCGGGAAACCGGTGCTTGGGAACGAGCACCCACGGACCCGGTCCCGCCGCCGCGTTTTGCTGCGCTACGTGATATTTAAAAACATGAATTTCCAGCCTGGGGAGAGCCCTGGGGTTTGTTTTCCCGTTGTCCCGGGAGAAGCCGCCGCCGCCCCCGCTCTCCCCGGGGACACAGAGGTGGCTTTGTGCGAGTGACCCCTCTGCAGCAGCCCCGGCCGCGGGCTGGGCAGCTCCTCGCTCGGCTTCGGGCCAGATCCCGAACTGGCCGGCCCCCAGCGGGATCCGCAGTAAATGAGCTCAGCCTCGCGCTCCCGTCTGAGTGATTATTTCTCACTTTCAAGCCTTTGTGAGCGATTACGCGCGTGTCTGGGCCGACGTGCCCAGCATCCCCTGCCCACCCTCGCTTTTCTTAGCGAAGCGTGCAGAAACTGAGCTCGGAAAGTCCCAAATCAGAAGCTGGGTGACACTGCGCATCCAGGAGAGAAGAGTGGCCGATGGCGGCTGCCGATGATGTCTCTGTTCCTCTGGGCTTTCATTCCCCATCCACAGAAATGCCATCGAGGAGATACAATGTGCTGTGCCAACACACAGACCCGCAGCACGTCCATGCCTGTGGTGTGTCATATTTGCACGTTTACCCCTTTGACCCTTCAGATTTTGTCACACCGGGGAGAAAGTGTCTCCTCCCGGCTTCTCGCCCCGTTTCAAGGTGGTTTTGCGGGGCAGAGCGACGTTGGCAGCACACGCACCGCAGACACCCGGCTCCTTCCCACCATGGCACCGCGGGGACCGGCCACCTCTCGCTTGATGCCCACGGCCACTTTGCTGCGACCCGAGGAGGAGCTCAGGGCTTTCTCCTCTCCCTGGATTCCCACCCCGCCACCCCCCAGCTGCATTCATCAGAATAACCGCTGATTAATAACCCCCGTGGGGCTTTCAGTCACATCCCTGCAGCAGCCCCGTGCCAGGGCTCGGGAAACCCCAGGAGAAACCCATAGGGGTGTCCAAAGAGCAAGACCTTGACTGATGAGGCTGCTCGAGGGCCAGATCCTGAACCACTCATCCCTGCCATGCTCCAACACTGTTGGAAGATTAAACCAGAGCTCCCAGTGCCTTCGGCGCAGGGGGTCAGCAGGATGCACAGCCGGGGCCTGGGTTCTGGCTCTCCCCGGCACTCGCCAGTACATAGCAAACCCCAGGTCCATGCAGAGAGATGATTAAAAATCATTTACGATTGATTTTACTCATCCTATAAATTATTCTGAGTTTTCCCCTCGGTTGGAGCGTGCCTGTGCTGCGAACGCCGGCCAGCTGTGGGAGAGGGGAAACCTTCCTGCATATGGAAAGGCTGGATTTGTGCCAGCGAGACCTACAGCCCTAACACCAGCCCTGCGCTGGGGTCACTCTGCTGCTGTCCCTCACCTCAGCTCTGTCTTTCCTTCAAAAATCCCCCCAGAATCCCCCCCAGAGTGGAATTCCTGCTGCTTCCACAGCCTCAGCAGAGACCGGGCACTTCCCTGCTCTCCCCATCCCGGCTACAGCTTCTCCCCTGGGACTGGGGAGGTTCCAGGTGGCTGCTGACAGGTGGGACGGGCTCCCTTTGCCCCGATGTCGTGCCAGGGACATGGATTTATCCACCCCCCAGTGAAGACCTGATGGGTTTCACCCAGTGCTCAATAACACGGGATGTGCTGGAGCACGGATGCAGCATAAAGTTGCTCAGGATACACAGAGGAGGCCGGACTTGCTGGGACAGCAGTATCTTTTATTAGCCCCACCATAAAAGCCGCAAGAGCTGGTGAGAGCCGACGGGCCCTTTTCCTGCAGCCAAATCCCGCCCCAGTGAGGAAACAGTCCCCGGCTGTGTGGTTTCATGGAGGGGCTTTGCAAAACCGGCGGTGCCGGGTTTTCCTGCAATGGGGAGCGTTTGCGGAGCAGCCTCTGAGGGGTCGGGGGCTCGGGGGGTCCCGCACCCTTCCCTGGCGCTGGGGATGCTCCTGTGGGATACCCAGAGTGCCCAGCCAGGAGAGCTGGGATGCTGCAGCCTCCCTCCCTTCTCCCTCACCCCAACTGTTTGGCAAAAGTGATTTTTTTTTTATTTATTTTTTTTTTCCTCCAGCGAAACCCAAAAATAGATTGATGGGAAGCGGCTGGGGGCTGGGTTGCCATTAGCATGCAAAATGGGGCTATTTGTCTTTCCCGCAGCTGGTTTCTGCTCTAAGGTTTGGAGCTTGGAAACCTAGCAGGGGCTGGCAGCGGGAGGCAGGGCTGGGTGCTGGGAGGGGGCTGCGGGATGGGGGCAGCCCCCAAACCAGCCCCAGGCCCTTGACGCCCCTCTTGCTCCCCCTTGTCCTTGTGATCCGTGAGCCTGAGCCTCTCCTGAAGGACAAGGACCCTTTGGCTCTCGGTTTCAGCTGGGTATGAACGTCAGCGTCACCCGGAGACTTTGCAAATGGCAGCTAATTAATCCTCACACCCCCGGTGCAGGTGGGCGAGAGAAACCTGCTCGGTGCTGCTGGATGGGGAAACTGAGGCAGGAGCCCCTGGGACATCCCCAGGTCCCCTGGGAGGACAGATAGTGCAGGCAAAGGGGCGGCTGTACCCCAAGGGGACGGATCCCCAAACCCCAGGGGACGGATCCCCACACCCCGAGGGGCTGGACCTGTGCCCCCCGTCCCTGTGGAGTGTCTTGGCCCCTCAGCACGGCCATCCCCACCGCTGTCACGCTGCAAAGCTGGGGGCGAGAGCCCCCCGGGCTGGCGAAATGATGAACACAAAAACTGGCTCGTGCTCACAGATAATTTGTCTTGGAAATCATCAGTGGGTGGGAAGCGGAGGGGAAAGGGGGAAAGCAAGGCTCGGGTGTCACAGCCCTGCAAGCAAGGGCTGGGGACGGATGAAGTTGAGCAGCGCTGGGGGCTTCATCCCACGCCAGGCCCTGCTGGGACATTTTTGGCCCATTTTGCCCCTTTTTTGCCCCTGGACTGGCTGGAGGTTGCTAAATATGGGGTGTCAATTCTGCTCCCCAGCAGGGACACCTCCTGGGACTGTTCTAAGCCATCCTCAGTGGCTACTTGTTTCCTAGTAATAATCGCCATAAATTCTAGATGTTGTAATAGTGCAGCTTCAGCACCCCCATCATCCCCATCATCCATATCATCCCCATCATCCCCATCCTCATCATCCCCATCCCCAGCAGACCCCGCTGCCGGCAGAGCCCCGGCAGCCCAAGGCGCCGCTGGCTGTACACGAACGGCGCACCATCTGCTCCGTGAATCACAAATGCAAAAGGAGAAGGATCGCGTTTGTAATTAATCAGCAAAAAGATCCCAGTTGTTCAATGCCCGTGCAGGCGTTTCGCCGGTGGCGTTTCAACCGGGTGGTGGCTCTTTGCACACGCGTGTGTGCGGGGTTGCAGGGGTGCAGATGGGGTGGTGGTTCCTTGCACACGCATGTGTGGGAGGTCGCAGGGGTGCAAATGGGGGGGTGGTTCCTTGCACACGCGCATGTGCAGGGTTGCAGGGATGCAAATCCCCCCGCAGGGATGCAGGGATGCAGCTACCCCCGCACACACGTGTGTGTGGAGGGTTGCAGGGGTGCAGGTGGGGGGGTGGTTCCTTGCACACACGTGTGGGGGGGGGGTTGCAGGGGTGCAGGTGGGGGGTGGTTCCTTGCACACACGTGTGGGGGGGGGGTTGCAGGGGTGCAGGTGGGATGGTGGTTCCTTGCACACACGTGTGTGTGGAGGGTTGCAGGGGTGCAGATGGGGGGGTGGTTCCTTGCACACACGTGTGTGTGGAGGGTTGCAGGGGTGCAGATGGGATGGTGGTTCCTTGCACACACGTGTGTGGGGGGGGTTGCAGGGGTGCAGGTGGGGGGTGGTTCCTTGCATGCACGTGTGCAAGGGGCTACAGGGGTGCAGATGGGGTGGTGGTTCCTTGCACGCGTGTGTGCAGCCGTCACAGGGTCGCAGATGGGGGCTTGTTCCTTGCACACGCGTCTGTGGAGGGGGTCGCAGGGGCGCAGATGGGGCCGTGGTTCCTTGCACACTTGCGTGTGCAGGGTCGCAGGGGCGCAGATGGGGAGCGGTTCCTCGCACACGCGAGTGCGGGGGCAGCTGTGGCGGCTGGACGCAGCCGGCTGGGGGAGAGGCGGGTTTCACACCTAGGGGGAGAGATGGACGTTCGTGTGCGGGGCAGCTGCCGCGTATGCGAGCACCCGCGTACAGATGCGCGTACAGATGCGCACACGCGTGCGCGCGGGCAGGGCCCGCCAATTCCGCGCATGCGCGCACTCCCGCCTCCCTCCCCACGGGGCCGCCGCGGCGCCAGGGGGCGCTCTGCTCCCCCTCGGGACCGGAAGTGCCGCGCTGCTCTCCTGGGTAGCTCCGCCCAGTGGCGCTGCCAGCTCTCGCCGCCGTCTCCACCGCTCCCCAGCTCCTGGTCCCGGTCCCGGGTCGTCGCCGCTCTTACCGGCATCATGAACAAGAAGAAGAAGCCGTTCCTGGGCATGCCCGCGCCCCTGGGCTACGTGCCGGGGCTGGGCCGCGGGTGAGGCGCCGCCCGCTCTCCCTTGGTCCCCCGCGGGCCCGGCCGAGGCCTTCCCGGGCCCGGCCCCCTCTCGCCGCCCGCCAGGTCCCCCCTCGACCCCCGGCCGCCCTCCTTGCCGGGCCCCAGGGTGCACCCGGGCCCCGTTTCGTGCCTTGCTGGGTGCCTGTGCCCTATCCATCTCCCTCCCATTGGGGCAGGCTGCGGGCCCCGCGCGGCCTATTCGGCTTTTCAAGTGTTATTGCTACGAGATGGTTGGCGTCTGTTCTTTAGATGGGCGATTTTGTATTTAAATGCGGGCCCGGTACTGGGGATAAGGTCCTGGGCGCTTTAGATGCTGCTGGCTGGGAGGGGATGGTAACTCTGTGTGCGGGGACCCCGTTAAACGTCACCAGATCTGGGTGCGTTTGTGCTGGGAACAGCTAGAGGCGGGTTTTGGTGGCCCTTTGCTGCACGTGAGTGATGATTGTCTTCCATTGATTTGTTGGTGCCTTTACATTGGGGCGATTCTATTGACTTTGCCCTGGGAAATGCTGACCGGTTGCGTGTGGGGTTTCTGATGAGTCCAAGTCACCCAGATCCCCTCCCTGTAGTGCCCTATAACCTTTTTTTGGCTTTTTTAATGGGCCCCACTGAGACACAGTTTAGAAGGGAGAGCATCACTCAGTACAAGATGGATGGTAGAGCAGCAAGCTGGGTGATGGCGGTGTCTTTGTAGATAAAGTTCTCCCTGTAAAAGGGCGGTTTTTCCCCCCGGGCTTTATCAATGATAGGGATGGGGACTGGTTGATGCCATTCTTGTAAAAGAGTGATATTGTCATCTCTAAGTAATAATTTGGACAGAGCGCCTGTGTAACAAACGGGGGTTGCAGCGTGCTAAATAGCTGCTACTGGTTTATCAACACAGAGCCACAGGTTTCACCACCCGCTCGGATATTGGCCCTGCGCGTGATGCCAATGACCCCGTGGATGATCGTCATGCTCCGCCAGGGAAGAGAACTGTTGGGGATCAAATGAAAAAGAATCAGACGGCTGATGATGATGACGAAGATTTGAATGACACCAATTATGATGAGGTGATCAGATTTTCATCGTCCTGGAGATGTTTTTCCCCCAAGTGGGAGAGTAATCCTTTAGCTCCGTGCTCTCTTGCTGTGAAACCCCGTATTAGCTGAGGTTTCAAGGCCAGAATTTCCTGTAGTTTGGTAGCAGCACTTCCTTTTTTTCTTCTTTTTTTTTTTAAATTGAGACACCATTATACATAATGGCGTAGTGCTTGCAGTTTTTTGTTGTGGTGTTGGTCCACGTATTGTGGTTTAATTATCTATACAGAGCCCTGAGAGACTTAGGAAGAGATCCATAAATAAAAGATTAGTTTAAGTACTTTGGGGGATGTATTTTTTCATTCTGCACAAATGAAATCTAAGCTCTTCTGCTTTGACATATATTTGTCTTTATGTGGCCTGTGTAGTCTCTTGTGTTTAAATCCCACTTTCGTTAGTTAAATGTTGTGTTATTCTTTTTGTTTGCTTTCAGTAGTTTAAAAAAATAAAAGTGGTTAGTGGAAGAAAATGGCCTTTCTATACTGGGATCTCATTTATTGCTTAATAGAAGCAATTTTGAAAGAGAAGCAATCTTGAAGCAGTTTTGCTGTTGAAACAGTGTGGGAGAATAAACACTTGGGGTGGTAGAAGAAAGCTGCTTTTATTTAGGGATGTGTTAGTCTGATGCAATGTTGTTAGAAATAGCCTGCTCATGCATTCTCGTTGCTCTGGGTGACTGTTGGCTATAGCAGGAATGTAACAGGAGCTTTAAACTGAGGATACTGCTTTTCTTTTCTTTTCTTTTTCCCCTCTTTTTCTCTCTCTCCTAATTCTTAGTTCAATGGGTATGCTGGGAGCCTCTTCTCAAGTGGTCCCTATGAAAAAGACGATGAGGAAGCAGATGCTATTTATGCAGCTTTGGATAAGAGGATGGATGAACGCAGAAAAGAAAGAAGGTAGGATAAATTACAATGCTGGTGTGGACTGTTTTCCAGGTAGTTTGTATTTTAGAGTTTTTCTCTACCTCTTCCATTTTCCAGTTTAGATTTTGTCTCTGGCTACGGGGTACGTTTTCAGATGCGTGTACAGCTTTTATTTATCTTACTGTCATACCTTTGACCCTGTGGCTTCCAGGTCTTAAGGATGATGGGTATTTTGCACAGCTTGCTCTGTGAGTTGATGTGGTTGAATTGCTTCACTGTAGTTAATTAACACTCACTGTAGTTCATTAAGATGACGTGGGGAGATGCCGAGTGACTGGTTTTGACACATCGCATGCTGCACAGCACACAGGAAATTGTTAGAAAAGTCATGTAATGCAGGTGTCTCTAAACTGGTGTTATTTAACTTGTTAAAGTCACTACCTGGTCTACAGGTAAGAGGAAGTTAAAGAATGAAGTTCACTTCGTTGGAGATGTCTATTTTTACATTATAACATTGTCTTATCAAATAAGACATTTCTCTCGCAATGTTGATAATATAAGCTTGGAAAAAATGCCTTTCTTTAATGCCTTAGCTCTGATCAAACACATTTTCCTACAATATCAACACTTTGTTTAAAGACTTGCTGAGTGTTACTTTGAGTATAACCTCACTACTCCTTTTCCTAAGGGAACAACGAGAAAAAGAGGAAATAGAAAAATACCGTATGGAGCGACCCAAAATTCAGCAGCAGTTCTCGGATTTGAAAGTAAGGAAAAAATGTCTGAAACATGGCTTTTATCTTTATCATATGTGAGAGGTGGATTTGTGTTCTGCATTTCTTTGCCCAGATTTTATGTGTTAGCAAACAAGTATGTCCTTATCCTCCAGATGAGAATTACTTTCTGTTGGAAAAGTAAGTAAATGAATACGAAGCTGGCAGCTAGTGGTGCAGAACCTCCTCTTGGTTTGAAGCTCTGTCAAGTACCGCAGTGTAATTTTCAGTCAGTTGCAGTTGCGCAGTTACAGACAGTATAACTGGTAGTCCTGTAAATCAGAGTGGTGATGGAATCTGCAGTAAGTGCTAAAGTAACGCTGTCTCTACTGACAGCGGCGTTCAGAGTTGCACTCAGTTGATGGAAGTGGGTGTTTATAAGCTAATTTGTAGGGATATGGGAAAACACAGCGATTCTGCCTGTTGAGCCCTTTTCTTGTGGGTACAGAAGGTAGTGAAATTTATGCAAATTTTCATATTAGGCTTTTGTTTTGTGCTTTATTTGTGGCTTCGTGTCAGTTCTTGAGAAGGTGCTCCGCTTCTGTCTTTGAGGGACTGATAACTTGTTGGCATCGAAATAGTAGTTGAGCAGGATCTCCTGACTCTAAATCTTATTTAAATAAAATGTATTGTTTAAGCCATTGTCTAATGATTAGTAATAAACTACTCAATGCTGCAGGCGCTGAGATTAATCTGAATATTTGTGGCACTGAATTTAATAAAAAAATTGATTTGGGATCTTAGTCTGGACTAAAACCAAATTCTAATTAAATGCATCTAATTCTTCTGTGCATTGGATTAGGAAAAAATCTGACCTTTGACCTTTAAGTGTTTAATTAGTCTTGAATTTTTTCAAGAAAAAAATCTATTAAGGAATTAGAACAGTTTAAAAGAAGAAATTTCTACAGCAAATAATGATGACAACTCCTGTTTGAATAGCGGAAGCTAGCAGAGGTCACAGAAGAAGAGTGGCTGAGTATTCCAGAAGTTGGTGATGCCAGGAACAAGCGTCAGAGGAATCCTCGTTACGAGAAGCTGACTCCTGTACCCGACAGCTTCTTTGCAAAGCATTTACAGTCAGGGGAGAATCACACTTCTGTGGACCCACGCCAAACGGTGAGTACGAAAGCAAACCTGATGAAGGTGTGATCCGTACTTTGTTAGTACGGATAACCCTCATTACAGATGAGGGTTAAACTGTGCATTCACCAGTGGCATTTGGAAAAAAGATACTTGACCAAAAAAGCCTGCCGTATTTTTTGAGTCTGTCAAAGGAATTGCTGGATGTGAAATTCCTGTGCTTCCTGGAGTCTTTCAGTGCATACCCATTGCCAGACAAAACTCAAGTACAGACAGGGAAAGATTGGTTCTCATGTTGAAAATGGAAGAAAGTGTTTCTTTGCCTTTTCTCTGACTGTGGAATGGTGAGAATGAGTTTTGGTGAGCATAACCAACATCTGTTTCTGTTACAACAACATTTTGCAAAAATGGAACAGAAAATAACATTCAGTTTCACCTAATGGTTTGCTCAACCCTGGAGCAATTGTGTTAAAACTTATTTGCCTTACAGTCAACTGAAAATTAAGTAATTTAGGTTGTTGCTACGTGGCTGCAGGCTACTGTGGTCACACAGTTACAGCAGAAGCTGACTGGCTGTGAACCTGGCACCAGATGTCCGTGGGACTTCTTTGTGGATATTCTTGTTTAGATGCTTATGCTTGAATTTTTCACTTTCTTGTTGCTTATTTCACTGGCTTGACTAAACTTGAGTAATTACCTACAGATTTGCAAAACCTGCATGAGAAACGTTCTGTGATTCAGGGAAGCCACTGTTTCACAACTACCTGTGGGTTTTTGGCATCTCTGTCCTGTAGCCACTGGAGAGGAGCAGATCAGCCAACAGTCTGAATTATCTTTGAAATATCAGAAGAGATTTTAGGATTGTATTTCTCTCACTCTTGTTTTTAGCAATTTGGTGGGTTGAATACTCCGTATCCAGGGGGCTTGAATACTCCATACCCAGGAGGAATGACACCAGGCTTAATGACACCTGGGACAGGCGAATTGGATATGAGGAAGATCGGCCAAGCCAGGAACACCTTGATGGATATGAGGCTAAGCCAGGTAAGGATGTTGGAAGGCAGGATCTGTCACGGGTATACGTGGGGTTGGTGTTGTGCCACTGTTTAAGACCTGGTTTTAGAAAAGTCTTTAATTCTCTTGGGTGTTAGAAGAAACAGCTCAGCTATGAAATAATTGTGTACTACTCCCTGAATCTCATGCCCTCTCCACTAATAGAATTTCCTGAGAAGTAACAGTTTGTCCCTGGAAGCCTTGGCCATTATGGGAGAACAGACTGCCCTGTTGTACCTGAGGTGGCCTTCAGGCAAACAGCACTGGTGATTTTACCGAGGGAAGTGTATCTTCTGTCCTGTGCAGGCGTGCAGGACAAATTGCTGAAAAATACTACTCTTAAATTGTTGTTGACTTCTGTACTTTTTCATTGATTTTCCCATCTAAACTGGTTTAAACTGGAAAGATGGGCTTTAGCTGGCAGGGCTGAAAGACCCTCTGGTGACTGAAAGCCGAGCTGCTTGTTTTCTGCATTTTCGGCGGTACTAAGTTGTTAACGTTAAGGCTGTGTATTTTAGAAGAGGAAAAAAGCTAATATGCAAGGCTTTGCATTTTCCTCCTTCCTTGATTTTGGTACCAGATGAATGTCTCGGATTCTTGCACAGCTGCAGTGTCTTTTCCAGTCTGTAATGTGTGCAGGTGGACTGTGGGGCTATGAATGGTCATTTCAATAGCGCTGACTTGACTTTCCCAGGTGTCGGACTCTGTGAGTGGTCAGACTGTAGTGGACCCGAAAGGATATCTGACAGACTTGAATTCGATGATTCCCACGCATGGAGGAGATATCAAGTAAGTTTAAGAAGGATTAACTGATTTATCCTCTTAGTAATGGCTGTGATCCTGCATATAAATGGAAATCTGTCTGAGCGGGTGGCTTTCAGCTGGCATTTAATTTGCAAAAGATGCTAGGTGAGTTTTTGAGGATGAATTCTTTTAACATGAGATCTGGTATAGCCTTCCAGCTGATGTATTTAGCATCTGACCTGGATGCATCAATTGTGGGGATTGTTTCTGTCCTGTCCCTGAGCTAACACGCCAGAGTGACGGCAGTGTGTGGCTGCCTGCCAGCCAGGAAACAACCTGGTTAATTGTAGCTGTGTACTGCTAATTTAGGCTTGATTGACAACCTCTGAAAACCTCTTTAGCCTGAAGGTTGACACTTGTTTTATAAAGAATTGCCGTTTAAGTCAAAGCAACATATGCAAATGTCAATGCTAATACTTTACTTAAATCAACGCTTGTGCTTATAAGCTTCCAACTGCAAGTGCCCAGCTTTAATTCCTAAAAATCTTACTTACATACTTAACCAGTGTTCACTGTGATCTTGCTGTGTTAGTGTGTATTTGTGAGCTTGTTTTGATAATATGTAATTTGTGTCGCCAGTATGGAAACATTTGAGGCTACAGTTACTGTGAATCTGAGTGTGGCTGTGAAGAACTGACTGTACTTCTGGTTCAGGAGAATTGTTTGCTTATGTGCTGAAAATCTTCCTGCCTGTCTTTCCTCCTCCTTTAGTGATATCAAGAAAGCCCGTTTGCTCCTGAAATCTGTACGAGAGACCAATCCTCATCATCCGCCAGCCTGGATAGCATCAGCCCGACTGGAGGAGGTCACTGGCAAACTCCAAGTGGCTCGAAACCTCATCATGAAAGGAACGGAGATGTGCCCTAAGGTCAGAATTACTTTGCTTCCCTGCTGATCCTTGCAGGCCAGTAGGAAAAGGTTGTGGTTATGAGCACCATCATCTCTCTATTAAGCTTGTATCAGGCTATTTCTGATACAGCTTCACTGTCTTCAGTGTTAAAAAACATATTTAGCTAGAAGTTCTAATTTTAAATTCTTGTTTCGATGTAAAGGAAGATTGTTTCTTTTTCATGACAGAGTGAAGATGTTTGGTTAGAAGCTGCTCGGCTTCAGCCTGGGGATACAGCCAAAGCTGTGGTGGCCCAAGCTGTCCGCCACCTTCCGCAGTCTGTCCGAATTTATATAAGAGCAGCAGAGCTGGAGACAGACATCCGTGCAAAGAAACGCGTCCTTAGGAAAGGTGAGAGCTTCTGCAAGGTCAGGAAACAAAGTCTGAGTCTCCCTCTGTATTGCATTGTAAGTTGTTTAAGATGTTTCCAGAAGCTAAAAGGCTTTTTTTGCATCTTTGGTGGAGATATGGTTATTAATAATGTGTGCCTTAACGATGGAACTCGCTGCTGTTGAGGCAAAGACTAGAGTTGTTGAAGTATTTGTAAAATATCCTTCAGTGGAAAGCTGCTGTTACTGAGTGATTGCAAAATGACATTTCAGTAATGAAAACCAATTCCAACCTCATCAAAGTTAGATAGGTAGATGAAAGCAATTAAAAAATGATGCTCTAAGGAGAAAGGGCGTTGTAACTGTCACCTTGTGATACATCTTGGAAAAGATACTGGACTTTGTGTTTGAGTTCCAACTTGTCTGTAACCTGTTAGAGGCCACAGTGATTCTTGGTGGAGGAGCGTTAGAGGCCTTGGGGTTCTCATATCGTTGAGCCTGGTGGGCCTTGGGGTTTGCTTTACTGTAGCCAGTTCTGTGGTTTTGGCAAACAGCTTTTCTCTGTGGTGCTTAACTGAAACCTTACGTCTTCTGTCGTATTGCACTTGGAGGTTTTCCTCTTCTGTGGAATTAGTGTCTTTTCCAAACTGATCTCTTTAACAGCAGTTTGTTGTGTTGTCCTGAACCCAGGTCTTCTTCGCAGGTTCATAGTATTGATTGTTTGATGACTTCAGTTACTGTGCTTGTATCAGTAGAGATTAGATCCTTCATGACTATTGAATTGTATGAGTTATATCTCCTGACTTTCGTCTAACAGGGAAAAGGGTCTGGATTTAATACCCTTACTAAATCGTTGTGAAGCAGCCTGCAGTATTGAGTGGCTTGGCTTCAAAGGAAGTAAATTGCCTCCTACCTCTTACTATTGCATGTAAAATTGCACATTTCTGGTGAAACGATCTCTTGCTACATATGGACGAAAGGCACTTAAAGATTCCTGGCAGTTTGAAGTTGTAAGAGTTCAGATATTAACTATTCAGTAGCTTTTTTGATTTTCATTGGCTAAGCAGTGCAGCATGCTGTGAAGTGTCACTCCTGTGACACTGTGTGTCCTTCTCAAGAACTGTAATAGATGCTGAACAGAAAAACACTTTTACATGAGCAGAAATAGCTTTCTGAGTCCAGCTCAGGTAGGAGAGCATCTTGTGCGAAAGCAATGACTTAGGCATTAAGTGCTGAGTTTTGCTTTAAGCATTGTAGTATTTGTGAAGAGAAAAACATCTTGCTTCAGTTTTTGGAACCACCTACTTAATCTCTAATACAAAGCTGTTAGTGGACTGGAACACAATTTATCATTCTCTTTCCAATTTCTTCCTGTTAAGAGCTTCACAGTGCTTCTCTGCTACCTAGGGAACATCAGCAATGTGATGCTTGGAGCTGCTTGTATATACAACCTTAAGTTATGTGACAGTTTAACCTATTATTTCTCCTCAAATAAAAAAGACTGACTGCCAGGTAACATCACTGCAGCGTGAGCTTTCGTAATGTATTTCTCTCGTCTGTTGGCTGTGGACATTCCTACCACCCAGCAGAACCTCTGCAGTTTTTAAAGCCTCTCTCTGACTGGAGAGCGCCAGCAAGCCGGGTGCTTAAAATGCATCTTGAGGTGTAAAAATCAAATGCTGTATCTATGAAAACACGTTCTGTCCTGCTGAGTGATGCTTTCGGCTCTTGCAGGCTGATATTATTCACTTAAATTCTTTAGAAAAATCTCCTGCTGCTGCAGACTCGAGGAGAAACGGCTAATGCCCGAATCCTCAGTGTACGCTACTTTTAAGTGCTCTGTGTATTTCTGTAGGGCTGGGATGCGTTCTGCAGCTGAGGCTCAGCACTGTGCCTCTGCCCTTGCAGGAATGCTAAGGGAACAGCCTTGCCTAGAAGCCTAGCTAGTTTCAAAGTAGATTTAGATGCCTCTTCCCACCCGTTTCTATGGTCCTGCAATTACGCTTGCTTTATCAAAGATGAATGTGCTCAGTACTGTAACATGTTTGTGTTCAATCACCATAGAAGCAATGAAACTGCTGCTGCAATGCAGCTAATACGAGTAATCTGTGGTGTAAGTTGTAGTGACAAAAGGCTAAAAAGAAACCCCACTTTAGTTTCTCAATGTCCCTTTAAGATACAAGGTTGTGAGAGACAGACTGAGAAAAGGTTTTTTAGATTTTCATGTTTCAGACAGCACATGTAGGACAGTCTGCAGAGAATGCAGTTTCTACCAGCAGTAGGTGACTCTTGGACAAGGTTAAGGAAGCCTCAAAGACTCTTAATTAGATGGAGCCCATATTGGATTGCTGAAAGAACACTGGGTTTAGTGGCTTAGGGTGTTAGTGTCAGCGATACCTTTAAGCTTTTAGGAATCCTCCTGGTTTATTTTTGCATAGTGGGCCAATAACTTTTTGGGAAGCTAAACTGGGATACATTAAACTGTCAGGAGATGGCTTCAGGACAACTAAATTGTGAAGGGACAGTTTCACCATCTAAGGAACAAGGTTGTGTTATTAGTGTTGAAGATGCTCCTTTTTTTATGAAGGGAGGCCCAGTGTGATTAGGCGACTCAAGTTTGAGGATCCTACGTATGCTCATTTGCTGAGACCGGAGGCTTTGTTCAGGTAGCTGTTTTACTGAAGAGGATGCAATTACAGCTTGTACAGGGAAAAAGCCCTTGGCTTTCCAAAACCTGTTTCCAATTAAAATTATTAAGTAAGTTTTTTTTATCTTCTGATTTTCAGTTCTCATTAATATAAGTACAGTTCCCTTCCTTCTCTCTTTCAGGAAATTTCACCTGTAATAGGACAAAGCCTTTAATATATCATCTTTAAAAAATACAGTTCTCTTTGGCAAACTACTTTGTCGTCATTGACATCATTGTTTTGCCTCTCTAGCCCTTGAGCATGTTCCCAATTCAGTGCGTTTGTGGAAAGCAGCCGTGGAGTTAGAAGAACCTGAGGATGCCAGGATCATGCTGAGTCGGGCTGTGGAGTGCTGTCCGACTAGCGTTGAAGTAAGTTTTTAAAAAGTAAAATAAAGGAACCCCCCCCACACCACTTTAGGTTGGCAGTAGAGCTTTGAAAACAAAAGGCGGAGTGAGTGCAGTGTGAGTTCTCTGCCACATGCTTTTTGCCACAATGAGAAGGGTGTGATGAGTAGTGGACTGTGCTTTTTTTTTTTTTTTTTTTTCCTCCAGAGTTAATTGTCTGGTGGTCATTATATGCCTCATTTTCCTGTGTAATTGTTAGGTTAGTTATGCCAGTGTACTGCTGGGCCTGCTGTAGCCAATTAACTGTGTTAACGTTCATGTTTTGTGCCTCGACAATTGTGAAAACAAGCATACGTATGGCCCGGGGAATCTAAAACAAAGTTGCTTGTTTCTGAAGTGCTGAATCAGAGTGTTATATTCAGCTGTTTAAGAGGTGATGTGAACAGAAGACATGAGTGCAGCAGCCCAGCAAACAGAGATGATATCTTAAAATGATTAGGACTGAGCTTTAAGGACGGTAGTAGACTCTGTTTCTACTATTTCTTCATCAGCATTCTGCAGCCTGCTCATACAACTTGAGGACAATTGCCAATCAGTAGCAAGCAGCATAAAGCTGCTTATCTCTTTGGGCCGACACCGCCATACGGCGGCGTTGTCATCTCCTTGTTCTAATCTAAAATACATCTTTTGTTGCCCCGCAGCTGTGGCTTGCGCTGGCAAGGCTGGAGACATATGAGAATGCTCGTAAAGTCCTTAACAAAGCCCGTGAGAATATTCCGACGGATCGTCACATCTGGATTACTGCTGCCAAACTGGAGGAAGCCAATGGAAACACCCAGATGGTGGAGAAAATCATTGACAGAGCCATCACATCTCTTAGGGCTAACGGTGTGGAAATCAACAGAGAGCAATGGATACAGGTATTTGATTGATCTTGGTTAGAGCCCCAGGTGAACTCTTCTGTTTTGACGCGAGATACTGTAGGATAGAGTAATTTTGCACAAGGCCTATCAGTGGAGATCCCCATGAAAAATACAAGGGGTGAGACTAAAAAGCTGAGGAGAGCCAAGGCCGCAATTAGGTGATACTCTGGGGTAGCACTGCCTGTGTTGAGCTGAGGAATGTCTGATTTACTTCTGTCTTGGAAGATAACCAGCTTCAAGTTGAAGCAGCTGCTGCCTTAAGTAAGACAGAGGCTTTATGCCTCCAGTGAAGGATTTATGTATTTTTGCATATGTCTCTTTTGGCTTACAAGGTATCTCTTTGCCAAAGAAGTCTCTGTCAGATAGTGGTGTAAGAAGTCAATACAAATATTGCATATGCAGCAGGCAGGAAATCCTCTCTTCGTCCTTTATTGGCTTGTAGTCCTGAGGCTGTGCAAAGTGTTCACAGCTGACAGGTGGAACTGTGTTGTACAGTGACATTTACAAAACGCAGTCGGCACGGGTTCATCTGAGGCTGTCGTATTTTTGATGTTCTGTACTAGAAAAGTTACAAAATGTTGTAGGGGTTTCCAGTCTTCTGATCACGTTCAAAAGCTCTGGTACATGCGCTTCTTGAGTTAGTAAGACACTTCAACGACTGTTACCATGTAAATGGCTTGATGTCCAGGTTAAAAATAACCTCTTTCCTCCTGAATATGTACTGTGCTTTGTTTAAGTGTAAATCTTTAAACCAGTTTGCTACTAAAATCACTTAGAGTGGATCAAGGAAGCAAAATGTTCTTGGCACACATCTTAAAAGTATCAATAATGAACAAAGTATTGAATATTAAACAGATATCCTTGTTTACATCTAAAAGAATTACAGCTTTCTTTACAGCAGTAAAACAACTAAAGGTTAATTTCAACTTCTGTTTAAAAAGCCACCACCACAGCCTCGGCATCATTGTCTTCTCGAGTTCCTTTTCAGTACTACGACTGTTCCATTTCTGTTATCTGATCAGAGGCCTTTTTAACAAGTTTAAGCAAGACACGCTTGGCTTTCCGAAAGCTTTGTATGGCACAAACCTCCACTTTTCCATATATGCTCTGGTGAGAGCGCCTTTGCACCTTTAACTTAACGCCAGTTGAGGGTGTATTCATTTAAATTCAGTTATTGCTTAGCCCTTATTGAGACTTAAGAATCGACCCAAAGCTGAAAGAAGATCAGTAGTTTTGATGTTACAATTCTTCCTTCTCAAATACTTGCAGTTTTTTATGGCCAGGTCCCTGCTTGGTCCAGCCCAGGGCAGGTCAGCGGAGCCGTGAGAGGAGACTTTTCAGGCCGGGAAGGTCACGCGTTGTCACACTTACTCCTTTTCAATGGATGCAGTTGACGGGCTCTGTTTCTTAACCGGTTTCTGATTGATTCTGTGTACAACTATAGCACCGTCCCTGTGGGTGTGGGCTCACCAGTTAGTGTCAGGATATGTTTGAGTAATAAGATATTTTTAACATGGCAGTGACCCACAAAGTCTCTGTGTTTGCACATGAGGAGTTGCTGTTGCAGAATCTTAACTTCCCGTGCTGATTCCTCAAAATGAGCAGGGCATTACTCTTGTTTCCAGGATGCTGAGGAATGTGATAAAGCTGGAAGTGTGGCCACATGCCAAGCAATCATGCGAGCTGTGATTGGGATTGGGATTGAGGAAGAAGATCGGAAACATACCTGGATGGAAGATGCAGACAGTGTATGTCCAGCTGTGATGCTATTTTTCGTTTTGTTTTATTAATTGGGGGAAATTGAACTGGAGTCCAGGAAATGACATATTTTATCAGTGAAAGTTGATGTGATTCCCACAACATTTGCCTGCATTTGGCCAGTCTTGGGTGGTTATTGTAGAACTTTTTTCACATTTGAATTTTTAATAAGCAAGAAGTTGGTGTTGTGATAGGTTGTTTGCTGGGGTTTTTGTTTTGTTGTTTTTTTTTTTTTATGTGTGTGTTATCGACGGACTGAGGGTCTGGTTAAAAGAACTGGGAGTTGAGTTTCAAGGTGTAAACGTTGTAGCTCAACAGTTAATGTAAGACTGGACAAGGGAGTGGGTAAAAGTTTTACCAGGCTTTCTTTGCTTTAGGGGAGTAGTTTGAACATGCATTAAAAACTAAATTATAATTCAGCGTGAGAAATGTCCACTTCACTGGCCTTGAATTGGGCTTACAGCAGTTGGGGGAGGCGGGTGCTGTGGAGCATATAGTTTTGCCTGTTAAAAAAAAAAAAATGAAGCGCAAACATGAGAGCCTTTACAATGCCTTCCTAATGTTTCAAGCTGGCCTGTGTGTGTCAGTCCCAGTGAAAGGCCAGTGATACTTGTGCTCTGATAGAGGGACGCTTGAAAATTTCCTCCCTCCTTCCTTTTAAAAAGCTGATAGTAACTATTCTGTTATATATAATGCCCCAGTTTGTGTATTACTCTGAGTTACTGAGTTCTGTGTTGAGTTATGCGTGTGTCGTTCCTTCTTGCGCTTGATTTCAGTGCAGTCCTAAAGTGACTTAGTTCTGACCTGTTTTTCCTTAGTGTGTTGCTCATAATGCTCTGGAGTGTGCTCGAGCAATTTATGCTTATGCCTTGCAAGTTTTCCCGAGCAAGAAGAGTGTGTGGCTGCGAGCAGCGTACTTTGAAAAGAACCACGGAACGAGGTATGTGTGCTGCATAATCCTTGGGTTGGAGGGATTCGTCCTTGTTACAGGGTGGTCGATTTGGGGAGATAGAAAAGCTACAAGATGAGCTCTGAAGTGTTGCGTTGCACGTGCAGAGTTAGTTCAGCTGGTGGAAACTCGCTGGCATTGCTTGCGGGTCTGACCTTCTTTGTTATTGTTGCGGTCAGAACATCTTTGGGTTTTATGAAGTCATAAAAAGTTCTTTTGCAATAGGGGTCACTTGGTAAAAATAGCTATGGATAAGAATAGGCAAGGTAGGAACAGTCATCCTTAAGAAGGCATTTCTAGAAAAAACTGGGAATACAAATCAGCTAGAAATACAGCGTGTGTTTTGTTTAGTTTTCATAGGTAAACTACTTCATCGCTGAAGTTGTCCAAGCATCTCTGGCATTTTCTGATTAAACATACTGTGAATGTGTATCACTATTAAGATTGGCGTTATGCTGTCACGGTTCAGGCCTCTTATTTTGAAGTTTATTCATAAAGGTTTACACGCCTGAAACTTTTTGCCCAAAGTTTAGAATAAAGTAAACAGTCTATACAATAGAGCACTTATATACGTGGAATCATCCTTATTAAAGCCAACAAGGCTATAGTGTGGAAGTGACTGCAGATGCTGAGTTCAGCTTCATTCAAGCCTTTTTTTTAATAAGTATGGTTTTTGGTTTTGATATTATTCTTCCATGTTTCCCAGTGGTGGCTGGCTTTTAAACCCCTTGTTCTACCTGAAAAGTATATTTTCTAGAGGAGGAAAAAAGAATATTTCAATAAGATCAAGCCAACTTCATCTAATAATTCTGAAAAACTTCCTGTCTCAGTTTCTACTAAGGTTTGTTAAGAAGAATGGCTTTTTCCAAGACAAACGAGCTGTTTGTGTGCAGGGTCTTTCCGCAGAGGCTATCAAACAAAGGTGTCTGAACAATGAGCCGTTTGTGGAGTGCTGATTTCAGAACCCTTGTGAAAAAAGACCCCACCCTTTTCTTGTTATGAAACAACTTATCAGGGTTTACAACGTTGGACTTTGCCACAATATTTATAACATTGAGTGATAGTGGAAATGGTGTGAGAGCTCGCCTTTGGCAGTATTCTGAGTGATTGTAACTTGCTCTTTCTTGTCTCAGAGAATCCTTGGAGGCTCTTTTGCAGAGAGCTGTTGCTCACTGTCCCAAAGCAGAAGTGCTCTGGCTCATGGGAGCCAAATCGAAGTGGCTGGCAGGAGATGTGCCAGCGGCCAGAAGCATTTTGGCCCTGGCTTTCCAGGTGGGTATATCAGATGTGTGTGAAGGTGTTAAGTATGGCTGGTAAAGAATACAGAGTAGGCTTTTTCTGTCAACACCTGATCCCTGCTGCCTTTCAAAAGGATGGGGGCTTCTGTTAGTCTTTGTCTTTTGTGGCAAAATGTTCTCCTGTAAAAAAAAAAAAAAAAAAAAAAAAAAAAAAATAGCAGCAGCTGGAAGCAAGGGTGTATTACTGCTCTTTTAGTAGTACCACACCAGGTTCTGAGTTTGCAAACCAGTAATTTTGCTACCATGGCTCCCACTGAGCCCAGTCATGGATCAGAATCCCCTTGTGTTGGGTCATCTGTCTCCTCAGTAAAAAGGGTAGTGGTCTGCCCTAATTAATGAGGTTACTGCGTTACCTCTGGCTTGGAGCAAACCCACTAATCCACAGGAAAATGAAGGGAATTGTCTGCTGGATGCTGATAGAAAGGTGGGCACAGTAGTACAGTTCTAGCACTGGGAATGAGGCTTAAAAGCTAAGTGATAGCAAAATCAAGTGACAGGTCCTGAGACGGAAGGTAAAAGATATTTACTTCTTAAATTTGTTCTTGGTGCTTTTTGTTACTGTCCTGAAGACTACTTGACATGGTTGCCACTGGAATGACTTTTATTGGAGGCGTGTTCACAGACCTCAGTTGGGAATTCAAGCTTCGGGTTGTTTTTTTTTTTTTTGCTCGGGGATAATAAAATGAGGGTCTCATTGTGGCAGACCCTATGATCTTCTCAGTATTTAAACTGGAAGTTCAGAAGATCAAGCATTAATGCTTTTCAACAATTGAGAAGCATCCAACTTCTAAACTGGCATATATCTTTGTGTTGCGCATCTGTTTTGGAGAATTTCTATAAACTTCAAAGGTCAAAGAAGATTGGGAGGAGCTTGAACTGAAAAAAAAAAATCCTAGTGTGGATTGACAAAGCTCTGATTTCAATTTTAATCTGGATCAAACGAAGGATTAAATCTGCTGTTGATTCACTGTATGCATTTGTCTGTCATTTTATGTTCTTGCAGGCCAACCCCAACAGCGAGGAGATCTGGCTGGCTGCCGTGAAGCTTGAGTCAGAAAACAATGAGTATGAAAGAGCGAGGAGGCTGCTGGCAAAAGCCCGCAGCAGTGCCCCCACTGCAAGGGTAAGGATGTGTGAAGGGTGGAGAGGCTGAGACCTCTCTTGGCCACGGGGGAGTTGAGGCGGAAGGAGGAGTTCCTTCAGTTCTGCGGCCTGAGTGATTGACCCGATGGCTCCCTGCCATTGCCTTTTGTAGGCATGTGGCCGCTTTGCTGCAGCGCTTCTCCAGCGAATTGCGACACAAAATCACGGCATGATGGGAAAAAAAAGGCTAGGATCAAGTGAAGGGCTTCAGTTTTTTTTACACAAATGGCAAAAGTCAGGAAATTCCCAGTTTACAGCTGTTTGTATAATGTTCATGTTGCATAAAAGCATGTCTTGGAAAAAAGAGAGAGAAAATACTTTCACAGAAGACTCACTCATTCTTGCTGTGCTAAAGACAGCTCTGGTGGAGTTTGTTGTTTAAAGTTACACTCTTGTGTTTATCTCTAGAGTTACTTCTGGTATGATAAACTTCGTCGATTTTCCGTAGTTCATACAAAACTATTTTAACTTGTCCAAGTAGAAGAAAAGTGAGTTTGGTTTCCCCCCGCCTCCCAGTTTGCGCTTCATCCTAGATCTTTTCATCTGGCCTCTTCCTCTTTTGTCAGTCTCTCCAGCTGTCAGCTGGGGCTGAAGCTCTGGTCTCAGCCTTGGTGCCTCTCTTGTGAAGTCATGGTGGGGGGAGTTTGGGAATGGGGAGGACAGGGATCAGAGGGTAGTGAAACAGCCCTCAGTCTAGAATGCATTTCTCCCAGCTGTAACTTTCATGTGTAGCCAAAAGAAGGGCATTTGGGAGTTGAAAGGTATATGTACCAGTTTGTAATTAGCAGGACAACACTTGCAACTTGTAGCCATAAATAAGAATAGGTAGTCTTGGTAGCTTGGATCTGAGGAGGTTGGATTGTGCTGATGAAGCAGGCTCAAGTTTGTCGATTGGTTGTGCTTTTAAAGCTGTGCTCTTTGTACAAACGTTATACAAATGTCAACTCTATGCTAATAGGTGAGATACAGGTTTGTTCACACTGTTCCGCTCCTATAATACTCGCATTTACCATTCTCATTGTTGTCTGTTCCCACTGTTGTTCAACCCTGGTATTTATTTATTTATTATTTTACTTCAAACTGTAGCAAATCAGTAACATTCCAATGAGTGTGTGAAAGTGGGAACGCTCTGCATTGGTGGACTGATGGTTTTTCAATGCCTGCCGGCGATAAACAGCTCTGTTTTGTTCTCAGGTCTTCATGAAGTCTGTGAAGTTAGAGTGGGTGCTTGGGAACATTGCTGCAGCCCAGGAGCTTTGTGAGGAAGCCCTGAAGCACTACGAGGACTTCCCCAAACTGTGGATGATGAAGGGACAAATCGAGGAACAAAAGGAGCTTGTAGAGAAGGCACGGGAGGCTTATAATCAAGGGGTAAGATATACGTTATTGCAAGCTTGCTTTGTGCGTCTGGCGTGGTGTCTGTTTGTGAATCAAAATGGAGAGGGCTGTGCCCCAGACTAACCGGAGAGGTGATTTCTGTTCTCTCTGGCATTGGTTAAAACAACGACAAAACAACAAAAAAGAAAAAGCAAGAATTTCTCTTACCAGTATCCACGTGGAAAATTGAGAGAGTTTGCTGCACGCTTGATTCCTCACTGGTAGGAAATAAGTCATTGCACAATGATTCTCTAAGATCTGTAAAGACTAAAAGCAGAACTCTTAAAAGCCTCCTAACGAGCTCTTAGATACACACCGTAAAAGGAGGTGGCCTACAGAGCACTCGTGTCTCTTTTAAATGGGTAGTAGGTGTCCTTGGGTATGAATGCTTCAGAAACTCAGCCATGAAAATAATATGGAGGCAGGTTTCTGCCAGTGTCACTATCTGTCACTATCCTAGTGACTTCCCAGGCTTCAAAGGCAGTCTGTTCCCTGCACACTCTGTTGCTGAGGCTTGGGTGTGTATAAGAGCCCCCCGTCTCCAGATGGAGCACAAATTATTAAGGGAGGCGTGTTCTTTCTCTTGCTACTGGGATAGCTCAGTCGTACTTGATGTACCCAACTGTTGTGGATAGAGGAGAAACTTGACTTCTGTCTGTGCTGTAAGACTTAACTAGGAGAAATTTGAGCGGTGTAATCAACTTTCTCGTAAACTCTCCAGGAGGATGTTTGGGTTTCTGTAAGGGTTATAAGATTTTTTTAATTTTTTTTTTTCAAATCTACATATTACTGCACTTTTTTTAAATTTTTTTTTTTAAACAGTTGAAAAAATGCCCCCATTCCATACCCCTGTGGCTTTTGCTGTCCAGGCTGGAGGAGAAAGTTGGGCAGTTGACTAGAGCAAGAGCCATCTTGGAAAAGTCTCGCCTAAAGAATCCAAAGAATCCGGATCTCTGGTGAGTTGTGTAGAGGTGAACTGAATTTGGGCTACAAAGCCAATGCATCTTCTCAGCCATTTGAGCCTGGAAGATATGACCATGCCCAGCCCAGAGTTTCTTCTGGACTAACAGAATAACTTCTGGAATACCAGAAATGCTTTGGTGATCCTGGTTAGTATGTAGCCACTCTAAGGAGCTGGGGACTAGTTATTTCTTTATTGATAGTTGCAGTACACAGATCATGAAACCCCAGGGATCTTTCATTTCTGTTATAGTCCCTTTCTTAGGTTGTTTTTGACCTAGGCCGTTATAGAATAAAGATTGTGTCTATTTTTAGACAGAGGGGAATGGGAGAATGTCAGTCACCTTCACATATTCAGAGTATGGGTAGATGTTTGCAATTTCCAGTGACCTTCATGTGACTTGCTGTTGTTTTTGCATAATGAATGTGTTGTCGTAAATATCATCACTGAGTCTCTTCCTTACCAGGTTAGAGTCTGTGCGATTGGAGTACAGAGCTGGGCTGAAGAATATTGCAAATACTCTGATGGCCAAGGCATTGCAAGAATGCCCCAATTCAGGTGAGACGGCACTCAATTCTATCTTAAACATGGTTGTTTTGCCCAGTTGATAAAGGCACATCTTTTTCCAAGATGTCCTTTCTGGCCAGGTCTCAAAATAGGACATTTTGGAGATGTGTCAGTCATCCTTCTGTGAATGAAATATTGAAGGTTTCTGTTAATAATCCCAGTTGCTTTGTGCTGTCTTGCACCAGGGAGCTCACAGGTTGGTGTTCGTTCCATTTACTGCAGTATCCGGTATATTATTGGGTCTGTGGTCCACGGTTTGTTCCCAGGTTTCCTGGGAAAGCACTTTGGATGTGGGTGGCTTTTCTCTGAAGCTGGTAGAAGTCTGCCAAGGTTTAAAATTGAAGAAAGATTCTCGAGTGTTTGTAGTTAGGAAGTTCAGTGGAAAAAGAATGGATTTTTCCCTGTCTCATTGGAGTAGACCTGGCTCAGAGGAGACTTCCCATTGTTGGTTTGCCTGCACTGGTTGCACTACTAACTGTGTGCTTAATAGCTTGTGCTGGCAGCAAATTTCAGTTGCAGTCATGATTAGGGGATCGTGTACCATAAACGTTTTGTCCTGGGTTTTGATTATTTTAAGTCATTTAAAAAAAGGCAAATAGGTTGTATAATGTAAGTCAATTGGTTCTAACCAGCAGTGGAAACATTTGCCTCTTGGGATTGGAGGAGAAGGCACATAACGCTTCCCCGTTTTTTGGCAGAATTGCGGGAAGACTTAATTATTTAAACATGTTGACATCTTCGGAGAGAAGATGTCACAAAACTACAAAATGCGGTAGTCTACTGCAAGGCAAGCCTTTTTAGCTCGCCTTCAGGCTAGGTTTTGAAAGGTGTTTAATTGGCGGCAGCTGAAGTTCCAGTGAAATAATTGGGAATTAAGTGACTTTTACGACATGATAAACTCATTGCAAACTGTTCACCATGCGGGTGGGTCAAGAAAGCAATACCACCCAAATCCCACTTTGTTTTGTGAATGACCTAATGCTTAATGAGTGTTTGCCACCACAGGCTTTTTACAGAATCTGCCTGTTGCTATGGAAATGGGGAGCAGGAGCTCGGTTTTTGTTTAAATAAAATTGCTTCCGACTCTATCTGAAAACTCTGCAAACCGGAATAAAAGCCTGCAGGAATTCGTTTGTTGGACACCTACAGTCATGTAAACCAGAGACTTGTGTCCATCGATTGCTGAATTGATTCCCGGTTGCTTATGGCTGTTGTAAAAAGCTGCACAAAGTAGAATTGAAATATAATGGTGTTTGTGTCCTCGGCAGGCCTGAAAATAGAGGCCTGAAAAATGTGGTTTGACCCTATATATAAAGAGCAAGAAGAGGAGAGTTCTTCTACAGTCTGTCACTGCAATCATCAAAGCTTGTGTATGTTCCCGTGGTGCAGTTTATGGGAAGCGAGAACACTTTGATAGAGTCCTGGCAGGCACGAGCTTTCAGGCTTTATTTTGAAGTGATCAGCAGGTATGGTTGGCTGACATGAGAAACTGAAGATTTCATGCTCCTCTGAGCATATTTCCTTTCTTGCTTTTGGCAGTGAAAGGAACTAGGGATTAAACCCAGCTTTCCTGGACCTTCTCTGTCCTTCATCGTGTGTGTGGAGAGCCAGCATCAATAAGACCATGGTGCTCTCTGGCACCCTTGAAACTGCTTCCAAAGGGTGTACTTTACACCTTCTGGGATTTCTTCTGCCAGTGCAGTTTCCCATTCAGACAAATGATATCGTCGGCTTTTGAAATGCTGCGTTGCCCTCCCCTGTTCCACTGCTTGCTATGTCTCCTCTGAAAGGCATGAGCCTACACCGGCGTAGGGAGGGCTGAAGCTGCAGGAGGGTTATGGTACACAGATGTTCAGAACTGAAGGTCCAGCGTGGTGTAAATGATAGCTAAAAATTCAGAGTACTGAAGGGGAAATATCCATGCAGAAAAAGTGATCTGGGATGAGGTTGGGGCATGAATAACCACCGGGGTGGGGGCCGCAGTGCTGCTTGCGTTAAGAGAGCACTGGTCTGCTGACAGGGTGGGGAGGGTTAATCTCGGAAATAACACTAAACAATCTTCCTACTTGACTTGATTAAGGAATCCTGTGGTCAGAGGCAATTTTCCTTGAAGCGCGACCGCAACGAAAGACCAAGAGTGTGGATGCTCTCAAGAAGTGTGAACATGACCCACATGTCCTGTTGGCTGTGGCCAAGTGAGTTCCTGCGCTTGATGTAGTAAAAATACCCGTGTCTGTGTGTGGTGCATCCACGATGAAACATTGTGCTCAAGCATGACCATATGATTCCGGCTGCGGCAGCTCTAATAAGCCTCAAAGCAAGGAACAGCTCTCAAGCTGTCTCCTAGTAACTGTGCAAATCTGCTGCTCTCCCTTGATTCAAAGCAGGGGATGTCAACCTGCCCTCAAGCTGTTCTGGTGGGCCTGGGACTGCGGCACAGACAACAAACAATACACTCACACAGAGTCCTTTGCCAGTGCTGGGTATCAGCACTCTGAAAATTGCTGTCTTTGTGTCCCTTCAAAGGGATTTCAGTGTGCTTTCAAATGAACCAGGCTTAGTTAAGTTTTATAGGATATGGTTGAAGGACTTGTGAAAACAGGGACAATTTTACTGGTTATTTTTCCATCTTTATGTGGCTGACTGTGTATTCTTCGTATTTTTTCTCTATCCTAGATTCTGTCAGATATTTTTTTAATCCTGAGCTAAATTCTGTGCTGTTATAGCCTTCTCCCTTCCTGAATTTCTGCTATGTCGGTTTTCTTCAGTTGTGGCCCTTCCTGGAATGCAGACTACCAGTCATACTGGAGTTTGCTTCTCTGAAATGGGAAGATAGTCTACTAGGAATTGTCTTCATGTCCAGATTAAATTGTGAGGCTTCCAGTGATGAAAAACCGTGATTAGAATTGACTCATGCCGTATCCTTTCTGATCTGATATGCGAACGGCTCTACAGCAGTCGTGATTGGAACAAATGTACTTTTCCTTTGTGAATATCAGAAGAGGTTAATGCAGGAAGCATGTTGCCCAAACAGTTGCCCAATTCTTTCACAACTCTTTTTTATAAGCCAAAGAAAACTGTAGGATACACTCCAGTGACTGCAATGCTGGGTTCTGCCAGATAATGACAGCTGACTTGTTCAGCTTTAGCAGCAAGTGAGAAAAATGTTAACTTTTGCTTTATGGAAACTGCTTCCAAGCCCCTTCTGGTGCAACCTCCGACAGTTTAGCAGTTAATCCAAATTCAAACAGCTTCCACCTCCCATCACGACTTGCATGTAGGTAGTGTAATACCGTAGCGTCACACATGTGTGAAAAACTTTTGTTAAATATGTTGCTGAAAATGGCCACTACTTGCAGGTGTTAAGCCTCTGCTATCATTGTTCATGCTCTTTTAAATCACAGTTTATTTAACACGGAACAACCAAGAGTATTATAGGGCTTAAAAACAATCACATAAGCTGTATAATTTTATGGCTGGCTAAGCTCTTTATGAGCGATGGCTGGCTGACTTGATAAAGACCTTACTAGCGCAAATGAACTCTTTAATGCAAAGGAGTGAAACCAAGAGACTTATTGACTCAGCTGGTTAATTACTGGGGAGAAATTTCAGAATTTGCGAGGACCTTTGTGAAATGGCAGCAGTCGGGCTGGGTGCCAGGCTGGGGTTTGAGCGCGGGAGCTTAGATGCTCGCCTTTCTTCGTCAAGGGGAGCTGACAAGAATAGGTCTGCTCTGCTGGAGCACGCTTGGTCCATGTGTGACCGCACACAACCGCGGCTCCAGGAATGTGCGTGCAATTTGCAGCTTTTAGAAGTTATTTAATTGCTGGGTACTAAACCGGACTTGAAATATTAAGAAATTGGAGGAGAGGAAATAGATGTAGGCATGTGATCCTGTCTCTGTCTGCACCAAATCTGGAACAACAAAATTAAGCAATTGAGTTAGCAAAGATTGAGCTCAGGGAGGCAAAGATGGAGCTCAGGGAGTAATACTTCCCTCCTCGGGAGTGTCTGTCTCTTCCTGGGGCTGACTTAACCTGCTTCACTTGGGAGAGTGATGAGGATGTGGTGGATAATCTCTTCACTCCTCTCATGTCTCTTCCCTTCCTAGGGGAAGGACAGTAAGCAGATGCCTACGAAATCTGCTCTTTCCTTCTTGGGAGAGCAAAAAATTGAAGTATCTCTAGAGCCTTTAAGTTGGAGTGCTTGCTGATTGCCACGTTCCTCTAAAGAGAGGCTATTTGTTGATTCGCTTTCACTTTTCTCAACAGGCTATTCTGGAGCGAACGTAAAATAACCAAGGCCCGAGAATGGTTCCACCGAACGGTGAAGATAGACTCTGACCTTGGGGATGCCTGGGCTTTCTTTTATAAATTTGAGCTGCAGCACGGCACAGAGGTGAGTGTGTGCCTGGGAACAGGGAGCTGGGGAAGGCAGCAGGAATTCCTGGCCGTTGCTGGTTACCCAGTCCCAGGGATTGCTGCAGCGCTGGGCTGAGCCCGCTGCCGCCGCCTGTGTGGCTCACAGCTGAGGCTACGGCTGTCACGCCTGGTCACGAATGAGCATGAACAGGCCTGTGTGGTGGTTTTTAAAAGGCTCTGTCATTAGCTGAGCTGTCTTTCAGGCTGCTTTGCTGTCCACAGTCACGCTAGTTTGTGCAAAAAATTGATGAAATCAATCTTCCTTCTGTAAAATGCAAGCTTTCTCCTAGGAGATTTTCCTGTAATTGCGATGCTGGGTTTGTGTAACTAGTCCCGTTTCTTCACAAGTGTCAAGTACAGGTTGCACGTGAACGCAGCCAGAGGAACAGTCTGTTCTAATCTCTTACGGCGGTTTTTACTGCCTGATATTACTGAAATGATGGGAGTGTTTATCTTCTGACTTCAGAGAGACCTCTCACTTGATGGATCTCTTGCAGGTGGTAATGCGAAGGAATTTTCTGCTGCAATTTCTCTGGTGTAGCCAAAACTTGCTTGACTGTAATTCGGCTGGATTGTTCAGCAAGGCAGGAGAGTTGCTGTCACTGAATTTTGACACAGGCTTTCATACTGCCTACAAAAAACCAAAACAAAAAAACCCACCGTCAGCTTTGGAAGAGTGTTTGGATCAGGGAGGGGATTGTTAAATTTTTCTCTCTGTGCGGGAACAAACCAGGGCATTAAGAGACTTGCAAACTGTCATTTCTCTTCCTCGTAGGAACAACAAGAAGAGGTGAGGAAACGCTGTGAGAATGCTGAACCTCGCCACGGAGAGCTCTGGTGTGATGTCTCCAAGGACATAGAGAACTGGCAGAAAAAGATCGGAGAGATTCTCGTGCTTGTGGCAGCCAAGCTTAAAAATACCTTCTAGAGTATGCTGGCTTCAGCTGCGTTAGTCATCTCTGTAGGACTTGTCTGCTTACCTGCTTTCGGTGCATTCGCCCTTATGGTGACACGGATTTTGGAGGACAGGAGATCGGTGGCAATATGAAAGATCTTTCTTCCAAAACAAAAAGCCGCATCCTTCTCTTCCCTGTGATAGTGCCCTTGGCTCCCACAATGCGGTCATCAGCTTCTGCGGCACATCTCAGCGCTGTTGCTGGTGTCACGCAGGAGAGACGAGGAGCCTTGTGAGGCTCCCTTGGCATTGTGATTTTGATGCCTGAGTCTCCCCCATAAATACAAACTTTGATTAGTGCTTGTACGGATTCTGACATTTAGCAGTTCCTCTGGTTTCTTCCCTAGCATGCATTCCCCTCCTGTCCCTCTTGGTGCAGTTTCTTTAGTGTTTGGCCCATCTGATGCTGGTTTGGTGTCGGCAAGTCTGGTTTGTTGCTGTTTGAATCCCCTGAATGTGGAGTTGTGCTGGGGGAAGGCAGCAGCCGAGGGGAAGGGCTGGGCTTGGCCCCTCTTTTTTCAGTTTTTTGCCACAAGCCTGGCTGAGCTCGGTCTCTTCTGCTGGCAAGCTGCAGCGCGACTCAGGGGTGTTCCTCCAACCTGAAGCAGATGGAGCATTTTGTGAAATTCAAGAGCATATTTTTAGAGACCTCTTCCTCAATTTTTTAAATGTATATAGTATAACTTTATTCTTTAGGTGTCTGATTTCGTTAAGCGCATTAAGCACAGTGGTATTTTAAAGTAAGAAGGCAAAATCCAGCAATCCCTGAAGGCCTATTTGAAGAAACAACCTTTGTTCAGAGCCGTTGAGAGAATGTGCACTTTTACAGTGACAGCTGCCTTCAGTTGGGATGTTTGGGATGACTCTCTTCAAGTGCAGATGGAAAAAAGGAAATTCTTGAGAGGAAAAGCTTTGTGTTTGGGACCCTTCATAAGCTGTCTTCAATTTTCTACACTTGTAATCTGTATTAGTTTGACCCCTAAAAACCTGACTTTCTTGTGATCGTTGAATGAAAAGCTGTAATGTCTTACTTGTTAGGATATAGCAAAAGCACCCAGGCCTGTGTTTGTGTGTTTTATAATGTATTTAGTTGGCGGAGAAAACCCCTTATCACTTTGTTTGGATGATATGTATAAAATACAGCTTGGTTGGTGTTTTTTTTTGTTTCCTGACCTTCTCTTTGAATGTGGTCTTGCCCTTTGACTGGGAAGAGTGGGTCTGATAGCAGAAACCTTTGAATTTATCAGGCTCCCGCCACGCTGGGAATGTTTCTGCCAGCGGTGGTTACACCGCGTCGTGCCACTTGCCAGAAAGGATGAGAAGCCTGTTTTTAAGCACTGAAGTTGAAACGGTTGGTCTTGAAGCAAGAAAAGCCTGTTTTTCTTTGGGTTTATAACGGAAACTCTTGTGTTTTCTCTTGAATAGCTGGTGAAAGCGTGTGAAGCTGCGTTTTCATTAAGGAGGGTGTAGATCACGGATGTCCCGTGGAATTGTAGTTGCCCAAAGGTGAGTGAGAGGTGTTGGGAGTTGAGAGACTCTTGCTCAGGGATTTCGTGCCGTCGCTGGCATCCGTCCCGGGTGTGGGCTTCTGCAAAGGGAAGGGGGGGAATTTGGGGAAGAGAACGGAGTCATCAATCTGTTGTGAAAAGAGGAGGGCGGACATGTGGGAAGGGAACATGGCTAGACCAGGATTTCAAGACTGAGCCAGCAACTGAAGGAGAAAAAAAAAATGCTAAAAAGTAGTTTTCAACACGTGGTGTCCTTCGTCAGCCCCTTGTGCTTCTCACGCAGCGTTTATTCTTCCTCCGTGGTGTGACCTGTCTGAGTGGTGGGACAGGGGGACTGTATCCTGCTTCTCTGGGAAGGGAATATGGCATTTCGGTTGCTGTGGCACTTCCTAGCGTTGTGATGCGCTCGGGAAGGCTGAGTGCCGGTGGTACATAAATCCCTCTGCCCTGCGGTGCTCTCGTTTGGTGGCGGGGGATGTTGGGATGGGGAGGGATGTTGGAACTGTGGTGTCATGTCTTGTCTTGCCGGAGAGATTCCCAACTTGTGTTTGGAGCATCTCCCTTGAGCCAGATACTGTGTGTGCGCCCACGGATCAGGGTGTGAATTTGCCGCATCCCGTAAGGATTTGTTGGGAAAGCCCTGGGATTGAGAAAACGCACGGGAAGGACTTGCTGGAGGAGAGTTGCCCTTTGTGGGTGGTGAGGGAAGAGATTGTTTCCCAGCGCTGTGCACCGAGATGTTCTGGAAGCCCTGGGGAAGGGGACCTGGGCTGGATGCTGCATCCTCGCAGCACCCAGCTCCTTTTGCCACCTGCTCTGTGTATTTGCAGTTTCCCTTTCCCCTGGCCCAGGGTGGGGGTTACATTCCTTGGGTATGGGATTATTTTTTTTTTTTTTGAGGTAAAAGGGACCATTAATCTTAGAGCCTTTTAATGTTTGTAGATGTCTTTCTGTTTTTGAAATGGATTATGGCACCTACGAATTTTAACTATATATAGAGCTCAATAAACAAGTTATATGGGTCCTGTCTTCAGCGGTATGTTGTTGTGTATGCTGTGGTTCCCACTTTGCGTGGTGGAACATTCTTGCCAAGCTGAGAAAGAGCTGGATTATTCACCCATTTCTTTTATCTCTTGCTAGAACACACGCGCTCTGCTCTTCAGTAGAGCCTTGTTGCTGTCAATTCTCTAATTCTCTTTTTTTTTTTTCTTTCCATTGCCTCTTGTACAAAAGCAATTGAAACTGAGTCAGGGCAGTTTTCTGGGATGCTGATGTGCCTGTTCAAATCCTGGAGGGGAAACAGGAGGGGGCTTCAGCTGAAAGCACGTGCCCACCATGCGTGTAGGTATTTTAGGGGTCTCATGTCTGTTGTATGTCGCACTTGTGAGTGCTGACCCGGCTTAGCGGCAGCTGCTGGCTGTGAATCCAGAATGATAACGATCAACACAAACGCTAACAGAAATCGAAACTTGCGGTGGTCTGTGTCCCTGGGCTCTGGCGCACCTTTGTACCAACGAAACACAGCCCCAGCCCTGCTGTGGCGCAGGGACGCGTGTCGCTTTGGATCCCCAGTGGGTGAGGCCGCGGGGTGCCGGCTCTGCTGGGCCCTTCGGGGCAGGGGGACCCTCTGCTGCCCTGACCCTCCGGCCCAGATGGGACCTGTCTCCTGGAGCCGCAGACACGACTCCCCGCTCTCCCAGCCCTGGCTGCCGCCATCCCTGCCCGGGCCTCTCCGCTCGCCCGGGGGCAGCAGCCGGTGGCCCGGGGCGGGGGGGGGGGGGGCGGCAGGCGATGCCGGGGCCGCGGGGCAGCACTCCCCCGCGGGGGCCGGGGCTGGGCCGGCGGCGGTGTGGCCGGGCCCGTCCCCTCCCACCGTGGAGCCAAGTTCAAACCGCGAGCCCCGGCGGAGCGGGACGCGGCGGAGGGGCCGGGCCGAGCCGGGCTCCCCGGGAGCCGCCGCGGGGTCCGCGCCCTCGGGGGCTCCATGGTGAGTGCGCCGGGGCCGCTGCCCCTTTTCCCTTTCCCTCTCCGAGGGGTGCGGATCTGCGGGAGGGGGCGGCCCGCTCCCCCCATCCCCGGTAGGGTGCCGGACCGGAGCCCCCCACCCCCCGCACCGCCGGGATGGGGTCGGTTCCGCCGGGGTGGGACTCGCAGCAGCCGGGACGCGGCTTGGGACACCCCTCGGGACGCGGCTGGTTCTCCTGGGATGGGGCTTGGACCGACCGGGAGAGGGGCCGGTCCGGCCGGGAAGGGGCTGGTCCAGCCGGGAAAAGGGACTCGGACTGGTCAGCACGGGGCTGATCCGGCCGGGAAAGCCCTTGGACCAGTCGGAACGGGGCTGGGCAGGGTCAGGATGGGGCTTGGATCCGGCGGGGAGGGTCGCGGCGGGATGGAGCTGGACGCTGGTGGGGAAGGGGCTCCGGTCCGGTGGGAGGGCTGGTCCAGAGGGACCAGACTGCTGTCGCCGGGATTGCACTTGGAATTGGCTGGGATGGGGCTTGGACCTGGCTGGTCCCCAGGGCGAGAACGGAGGGTCTGTCCCTGCCCGGGGCTGTGGCAGGTGCTGGGGCTCTGGGTGGTGGCAGGGTCCCTTTGGGTACGTGGGTCTTGGGGACAGGGTCCATCTGGCTGGAAGGACCTGGGCACCCCAGTGGGGCTCCCGGGCTGGCGGCCGGCATTGCCTGTTGCTGCCAGGGTGGCTGGGGCCAGCACGAGTGCCACCAGGAGCTGCTCTATCAATAATGGTGATTTCCCTTATCTCCTCGTATTTGCTGGAGGATTAGAGTTGAGGAAGAGATTAGCTTTCCCTGCCAGGCGGAGCACGCTGTGACTGTCCTGCACCCGCTCTCCCCGAGCTGCTCCTTCCCTGCCAGCCCTCCCGTGGGAAGGGATGTGCCGAATGCCAGAGCTGCCCAGGCTACCTGCAGCCTGCTGCTGCGGGAATGGGGGCAAGGGGAGAAGGAATAACCCCAAATCAGCTGCAGAGCTCATCTTCGTCCTGAAGGGTGGGAAGCAATGGCGAGGACTGGGGTTTGCCGGCTTCATCTCTCCCCCACATCCCTCTCTTGCCACCGCCGCTTCCCTGCTCTCTGTGGGGGTGGTGGGAAGCACCTACTGCACCCTCCGAGCTCCTCTCCCGGCTGCTTGATGAGCTTTTTTAATTGCAGGCTGAGTTTCCTCCCATGCTAAAGACTGAGAGTCCAGTGCCAGGCTCGGCTGCCTGGAAATGCTGTAAATGGTGTGCTTTCTCCTGGAATTTGGTCCCAGTTGTTTAATAAGCCACTTCAGGGAAGTCATTCCCAGCTTAATGGTAAAATCTAAATCTCATGGCCTTGTCTTCCTGGCGGCGGAGGCTTCCTGAGAGCAACCCTTAGACTTTGGACAGGGTGTCCTCATGGAAGCAGCGCTCTCCTTTGGTGTCCCTGAGCGTTATACCCTCGGTGCTCTGCTGAATCCCCCCGGGGTGAGATCTCTGTGGGTTTGCAGAGAGCAAAGCCAGCAGCCTGGGGAGGCTTTTCCCTGCCCTTCCCGTCCCCTGGATGGGGCCCAGCACATCTCTACTGGAAGGCATGCTGCGATTAAGGAAGCTGAAGGGTCCAGTGGGATTTGTACTGGTTGCACGTGGATTTGCTCATCTCCTCGCTCATGCTTCTGCTCCAAGGTGATGCCTGTGTCCGTGGGTTCCCAGAGCTGCGGCGTGTTGGGTCTTGCCTTGTGTTAAGCCCCCATTGCTCCTGCTGAGCTGCGGGAGCAGGAGGGTGGGAAAGGTTTCCTTGCCCTTTGGGAGCCAGGACCAGTGAGGAACCACAGAGCAGATGCCAGTTTTACAACCAAACCCTCTGGGTTCCCACCGAAGGGCAGGATGGATGGTGCCTGCCTGGGCTTGGACTTCAGCAAGGAAACTTCTTCCTTCTGGCTTCTCTGAGCAGAAAGCCAAGCCCGAGAGGCAGACGCGGCTGGGACGGCAGTGAACCTGCCGAGATGCGAGCTGGGGCTAGGGGCAGGCGGATGCCGGCAGAGCTGCCTGCCCCTTCCTCCTTGCAGGCTTTGGCCACAGCACAGGGGTTGCATATTTGGAAGGAGCTGAGCTGCTTTCTGCCTGCCCAGACCTGACACCTGGAGAGGGAGAGATGATGGGGGGGGGGGGGATTTTTGGGGGGTTTTTCCTGCAAATGGGAGATGACAGAAATGCCCCGATGCCAGGATGGGGCTGCAGCACTGTGCCATCTCTCAGCCACGCGGAGACGTGGAGATCTGTCGGGCTCCTTTCCTGGCAGATGCTGTGCGTGTTATCGGGCTTCCCATCCTCGCCCCGCTGCTGTGGGACTGCTCAAATATCCCCGCTCCCGGTCACCTGAGGTTGCGCTGGCTTTTCATCAAAGCCCCGGAACTCATCCCTCGGAGGGTCCGGCCGCCCCCTCCCCGTGCTCCCTGCCAGCTCGGATGTCAGCACTTGGGTTTCCCCGCTCTGCTGGGGCCAGCTCGGGGCTGCCGGGAAGGCTTGGAGCCAGGAGGGAAGCTCGGAGGCAGCCGGGACACGCTGGCGAGAGCGGGCGCTTGTGCTGCTTCTTATCTGGCTCTTGGGTGAGGGCATCCAACCCGGCGACAAGCAGGGGCTGCGTGGGAGCTGCAAAAAATGCCGTGTCTGTGCCGCAGGGTCTGCGGCAGTGCGGAGAGCATCCTTCCGAGGGTGCCCGAAGCCGTTTGTGTCATGGCGTGGGGATTTGCTGGTGGTGAACCAGGCAGCTCCCTGCCTCCAGCTCCTCTCCAAAGAGCAGGGCATGTCCCTTTCTGCTCCCCTTGATTTTTGGTAGTTGAGGTCTGGCCTTGAAATGCCACAAGCTGGGGAGCTACTGGGGACTCTGTTGGGGCAGAGCTTGGGGACAGACCCTGTAGACCCGCAAAGGTCCCTGGCACGTGGCTGCTGGCACTGGAGAGAGCTCAGTGGGTGCCACGGGCAGCGCTGCCTGGACTGGGTTGAAGCTGGAGCAGTTTCTCAAAGGTTCTGCTCCAAGAGGAGGTGGCCCGGCTGGGAGGACGTCCTCTGGAAGAGGACACAGTTGACCCCCTCCTGCACACGCTGCATCTTCAGGGACAGGTCTGATGGGGTTTCATGGTGAGGGGCTGGGGGCAGAGCCCGGAGCATCCCTTCATCCCTGCCTTCCCCCGCCGCTGACACGAGCGTTTCCCCGTGCAGATTCTCCCCCGGGCGCTCTCTTGCGCTGTTCTGCTCCTCCTGCTCGTCGCCGCACTGAGCAGAGGCAAGAGGTGCAGCATCGCCAAAATCCTCCGGCAGTACCGCGCCGTCATCTTCCATGAGATCCAGAACCTGGTGAGCCAAGGTGGGGGTGTCTGCCCGGGGGCCTGGCTCCCTGCTCCGGGGGATGCTGCTGAGCTGGATGCGGCCCCGCTGCAGGATGTGGGCAGGGAGGGATGAGCTTGGAAGCTTAACATGGGGCTGGCCGCTTTGCTGGCATTACTGGAGAGAGCGCTGTGTTGAAACGGGGGATTCCTGCCCCGTGTGGTAGACACTGATGCTTTGGGATGCCTGAAATAAATGCTTTGTTTCTCCAGAAAAACCTGACTGGGTCGGAGGACAGGAGTGGAAGGGTCGGGACGGCTTGTCGCTCGGACAAGGTGAGCACAAGGGACCTGGGGCTGGGGCATCATGCGGGCTGAGCCCCTGGCAGAGCCGCCGAGCCCCCTCCCCACCTGGGACGCGCTTCTCTCCTCCCCCAGGACCAGAAGATCCTGCTCTCCATCTACAACATCAGCATGTCCCTGCGGGAGGTGGCGGCCAGCACCCTGCGCGGCCCCGAGGAGCTGGCGGTCTGGAAGGTGGCCAGGAACACCGACTTCGTGCTCAGGGAGAACTGCAGGAAAATCAGCAAGGTGGGAGCCCTGCCCCTTCCCAGTCACCCCAGTGACTCCCAGTTCCCCATCCTGCCCTGTTGTGCGCTCTCCTGGCTGCCCATGAGGAGTCTCCAGGCTCTGCCTGCAGCATCCTGGGGCGGGGGTGAAGGTCTGTGCTGGGTTTGTGGCTGGGGGATGCTGACAGCGCGTCCCTGTGAGCTTTAAACTGCTTGGGGAGGGAAGTCTGTCTGTGGCAGCGTGGGACAAGCTGCTGGGTTTTTCCCAACAGCTCCCAAGCGTGTTTCTCTGCCCATACTACGATGCCATGGCTGATGGGAACAGCCTCATCCCAGTGGGATGCTCGCCCGGTGGGTGGGCGCACCCAGTCCTGCTCTTGCGCCTGGGTGCTTGTAGACAGGAACTGGGATTTCTCCCCAAAGGGCTGGTCTGGGCTCCCTGGACATCCCTGGGGCTCTGCTGGGGATTCCCGGGAGGTTTCCCTATGGCAGCCACCAGCAACTCACTAAACAGCGGGGAAACCCCAGGGCAGCAAAGTGACAGCTGTGGCTCGGTGCTGTCGTCCTCCCCGCCATCGCCGGGGAGATCAGCGGGGACTAACCCTGTCTGGGGTTTGCTGGTGTGGGGCGGAGGTGCCTCTCCTCTGGAAAAATGCCTGCAGACCCAACCTGGCCCTCTGCCCTGGCCATGGGGGCGCTGTGGGGTGCGTGCTACCAGCTTATGGGGGGGACGGCCAGCTCTGGGGACTTGTGAGCACGTCCTTGCTGTGGCCACCAGCGGTTTGGCCACTCCATCCTGCAGCTTTGCCCACGCAAACCCCAGGTGCGTGGGGTGTGATGTGCCAGGCGCGTCCTCGGTGCTGGGGTGGTGGCTTTTTTTCCCCAGACTAACGCCTGCGTGGTGTTGGGGGGGTGTTTCTGCTCCCTCGGCACGCTGACCGCAGAGCCCGCCGCACATCCCGGCGCAGCCCCGGCGAGGGGGACCCGGCCGCAGGAGGAAGCTGCTGCGGGAGATCGGGAGGAAGGCGGAGAGGCTGGCGACCTGCTGGGAGAAGCTCTACGCCCTGCACTCACCTCGCCGTGTCCCCCGGGACTCGTAGGGATGCCCTCACTGCGCGCCGGAGGGATGTGCTGCTCCGGTACCGTGGCTGCCGGCATCTTGTTTGGAAACCCGGGGCAAATTCAACCCTGAAAGCAGCAGAGGTGCTACCAGCGGGTGCCCGAGTTGAATTCGTCCCGCTGTTTCAAGCGGTACCTGGGGACAGGCCCCATCGCAGGTGGTGGGGGCTGGCGGGTTGGTTTGTCGTGGGATGGCTGCGCAGGAAGCTGGAACACCAGAGAAGAAGGGGAAGAGCTGAAAAAAGGAGGCAAGGTGTTGGATTTCTGTGATGCTCCTGGCCCTGCATCACCTGCTGCTTTCTTGAGGACAACGGTTGCTTTTCGGGGCACAAAGAGGATGCGTGGGGCCACGGCTCGGAGGACTCTGCTGGAAGTGGGACCGTTGTGCATCCGCAAGGCTCTGAGCGTGGACGGGCACACGTGTCCCTAGTGCACTGCTGGGACCCGTGGTGGACAGGGAAGCCGGGGTGCATCACTGGGTGCTGGGGGAAGCCTGGGGAGCACCAGTGCCTGCTGATAAACAGCAAAACCCCAGGTAGCTGCGGTGACTCGAGGCCAAGGCTTGAGCCAGAGGGACCCGTGTGCCTGGCCCTGCAGCTGCCCCAGCACCCCCCTGTGAGTCAAGCCCTGAGGGACATGAGGTTTGGTGAGCTGAGGAGCATCCTCCCTCCTCCCCGCACTCTGCCAGCGCCCTGGCCGGGGTCCCCGCTCCCTTTTTGGGTGGCAAACAGCCTCTGGGAAGCCAGAAATAAAATCTCTCCTTCCCTGGAAGCCCTTTGGGTGCTTTATCTGGTGACCCAGGGGCTCTTGTGCTGTGGATGCGGCTGGCACGTTGCAGGGTCCGGGCACGGCGCAGGGGCCATGCAAACCCGGGAAGGAGCGGGCACCATGGCATCCTCTCTCTGCCCCCCCTGCCTTCATCCCTGGCCCCCGGGTTCCCCATGCTGCACGCATGGGCGGTGGAGGATGGGGGCTCTGCTGCCGGAGCTGCTTTTCTGGGAAGCCATTCCCGCTCCCCGAGCCGCGGCAGGGCTGGAGCAGCGGCCGGGGGAGGGAGGGCTGGCGTTGCGCCCCTGCCTCAGTTTCCCCAGCCCCTCTCCAGCCGGACGGACGGGGCCAGCCCGGCTTGTGTGGCTGCGGGGACGTCCGCGGAGGACGCGAGGTGGCAGCAGTGGGCTGTGCGACCTCAGCGGAGCCGGGCGGCTGCCCACGGCCGGGTGTCCCCGCGGGCTGGGCCACATGGCTCCCGCCTGGACCACGGCCACCCCGGCATCCCTGACCCCCCCCCCCCCACTCCCCACCGGCTCCTCGGCCACCCTCTTCGGTCCCGGGGGGGCTGCAGCCGCGGGGAGGTGATGGGTGCTATGGGCCGGAGGGACACCCCCCACTCGCCCCCCCCTTGGAGGGGATGGGGGGCACCTTTCCCCGGGGGTTTCACCGGGGGTTCAAGCAGCCGTCTGGGGCGGGGGGATGCAGGGAGGGGAGGGCAAGGGATGCTCGGGGGTCCTTGCCCTGCTCCGCCTCTGGGACCTGGGCTGGGAGAGGTGCTGCATTGCCAGGAGTGGGTAGGAGATCCCCCCACGTCCCCCCCCCCCCCCCCCAAACCCCCGTGCCCCCAGGTTTTAGCAGAGTGCAGGATAAGCCCTTTGGTTTGATGGGGACCCTGTTTTGCAGGGGGGAGGGGGGCGGGCGGAGGCGGGGGGTGCTGCTCTTGTGGGGTCCCACCAGGGCCCGTTCACGCTGGTTTCGATTCGAGTTTTCTTTCTTATTCCCCCCCAACTCATCCCAACCGCCTCCCCCAAATATAACAACACCCCCCCATTATCCTGCCAGCATCCTAAAAATAGCCCGTGGATAGGACTGGGGGGTCCTGCCGGGGCGTTGCGGTTGTCCCGGCCGTGCCGTGCCGCGGTTCCCGCGGCACGGCACGGCCAGGACAACCGCAACGCCCCGGTGGGACCCGGTGGCTTGTGCACCGACAAGAGCGGGACGGTGGCTTGGGACGGGGTGACTCATTGTCTTTTTCTGCATCAAGGCTGGAGCAAAGTCCCATCCCCCCCACCCAGCTTCTCCACCGACCCGTCAGCACCTTCCCAGATAAAAACAGAGCAATAACCGACCCCGTTCATTACCCTTCCCGTGCTGGCAGCAACAGGGGAAGGCAGCCGAGCCGGGAAATCACCGGCAGGGAATAGGGATGTTGGGCCCAGTGCTGCCCATTCGGCATTTGAGCGGTGGTGGGAGGTGTGTACTGGTGTTTGGGGGGGTTTACGGGCATCGGCACGCTTGCCGCGAGCTCGCCGCAAGCTCACCGCGAGCACCGGCTGCGGGGAGGGGGGAGAGGGAGCCCGGTGCGACGGCAAGAATGAGTGCATGGAAAGGAAGGAAAGAGTGAAGGAAGAGGCAAAAGGGAGGGAGGGGAAAAGCGAGGTCGAAGCGACGGTGGAATCACGGCAAAAACAGCCGGAAAAAGGAAACAGGCCCTGAAAAGTCAAATAAAAATAGCAGCGAGGCGAACCCAAGTGTGCAGCACATGGGAGTGAGCGCATTTCCTTCGAGGGCAGCACTGCACGCTCCCGGCTGCTCTGGGGGGGCTGCTCTGATGTGGTTCCAGCAGCCTCTGCCGCTGTGACCCCCTCCCCGTGCCATGCCAGCCGCTTGGCAACCGTTCGGTGCCCGGCCAGCACCCACCTCACCCGTGGCCCGGGTGGGCTTGTGCAAGCCCACGGGCGAGGTGGATGCGGGGATGCCATGTGTGCGCTTGGGCACGCTACGGGGCAGGACGTGTCATGCGTGTAAAGGCTGCACACGCGTGTGTTAGTGCACGAGGGGATGCGTGAGGTGGGGGGGGGGGACTCGCTCGCCGTGCCCTCCCGCACCGTGCCATCTGCTGCCGGCTGATGGCCTCGCCAGATGCATCCGAGCGCCGTGCAAACAGCGCAATCACGGCTTCCTCCCCTCGCCGCTTGTTTTGCAATCACGGCAGGGACCCGCCGGGAGCCGGGGCCGGGGGGGGGGGTCGGTGGCGAGCGCTGCTGGGGCTGCAGGGATGGAAATGGGGACAAGGATGGGGACGGGGATGGGGATTGGTGGTCCTTACCAGGGCCAGCGTCCTGCATCCCAACCCAGCTGGAGGGACTCAGAGGCAGCGGCAGACCCCAGAGTGACTGGGGACCGTGCCCGGGGACCGCGCTGGGGGACTGTGCCAAGGTGCCAAGCCCAGAGACTGTGCCAGGGGCTGGTGGCTGCTGCATTTCCCCAGAGCCGATGCCGGAGGCACGTTTCACCCCTTTCCACCATCACTATCCCACTGAAACGCAGCCCCTTGACTGGAGCAGAGCTGCCACCGTCCTGGGGTGCCAGCAGCCCCCCCCGGCTGGTGTCTGGGGGGGGCTCTCACCCACACGAGCCCCCTGCTTTGGTCCTCATCCCCCTCACAAGCCGGGCTGGGGGCCCGTCCCCTCCAGCCCCAGTGCTGGGGGCACTGGCACACGCAGGCTGTGTCTGACGAAGCAGAGCAGCGTTTTTGTTCTCTCCCATCTCCCTGCAGCATCGTAAAGCTGTTGAAAGCCCAGATTTACGGTGTGATAAACGCTAGGGGCTCTGCTGAATATTTTACTGCTCCATCCTTTGGAGAGAGCGGCTGGTTTGGAGGAGCGGGGAGAGCCGGGCGCGGGGCGGCACACCCAGCGGCATCGCTGCCCGGCTCCAGCTGGAGGACGGCGGGTCCCGGGGGATGGGGACGGCCGGGAACGGGGCTGCACGGAGCTGTGCCGCGGCCCAGGTGGGTCCTGGCACCCCCCCGGCCATGGGATGCTGGGTGTCTGAGCCCCTCCGGGCAGCGGGAAAGTGCTGACTCCCCCCCTCTTAACTCCCCCGTTTCCTGGGCCCGTTGCTGGTTTTGGAAGCATCTGCAGACCAGATTGTGCCATGGCGTGCTGGGGTGCCCGTGCCAGGACATGCCAGCCGAGAGGCGGGGTGCGCCCAGGCCCAGCTCTGGGGGCTCTCCCTCCCCGCGTCCCTGTTGCCCGCTCCCCCGCCGGGTGCCGCAGGCGGCTCAGGGAGGGGCCGTATCCTTGTCCTCGCCGGGAAGGGCTGGGAGATGCTGGAAAGGCGCTCTGCCCCACTCCACTGCCGCCTCCGCCGGCAAAAGGCGTGCAGCCTCGGGGCTGCGCGTGTTATGTGCGCGTGCATGCGTGTGAAGGCATGTATATGTCCGTGCGTGCATGTACGTGTGTGGGTGTGTGTGTATGGGGCGGGTGTGTGGTTGTGTGTGTGTGTGCATCCGCGTGTGTGTTGGGGGGTGCGTGGATGCGTGCACGCTGTTTTGCGTGTGCGCACGTGCATACGTGTGTGTGCATGAGGATATATGTGTGTGCGTGCATGTGCGGGTGTGCGCATGGATGCGTGCACACCGTTTTGTGTGCGTGCAGGGGTGTGTGCATGTGACTATGGGTGTGTGCACGCATGTCCATGCGTCTGCATGCGTGTGTGCATGTGATTCCTCCCCACGGCTGCTTCCCGGGGTGGGGATGGCTGCAGTCGCTGGTGCTGTTGGCCCCATGCACCCTCCTCCCCGCCGCCGGAGCTGGAGCCGGAGCCGGGCGTTGGAGCCGGCAGGCCTCTGCATGGGGGGAAGCCGGCGGGACCGGGATGCCGGGCTCGGCGGGAGTGCAGGCTGGATGCTGCCGATGCCGGCCCCCATGCTATGGCAGCTCCCCGGGTGGGCGCAGGCTCCGGCGGCTCTCGACGCCCAGCGGGAGCCAGGCAGCGGGTGCGCCGTGGCTCCAACCCCAGCAAGGGCACGGCCATGCCGAGAAGCTGGGGGGCCACCGGGGCTCGGCTGGGGAGCAAGGGGGACCGCGCTGCCCCCCGCCACCGCGGCCCCTGGCCCCGCTGCTCGGCCTGCGGCATCCTGCGCCGGGGCCCATTGTTCGGCCGCGCCGGGCTGTGGGGCAGGATTCCTTTGTCAGAGCTCGGCAATATTTTATTCTAACAATTAACCAAACACGCCCGGGCTCCCGAGCCTGTTTGTGATTATTGGAGGGCGAATTCCCCAGCTTCGCTCCCTCTTGGTGCCGGCTCTGCCTGGGGCCATGCCGGGCGGTTAGGGATCCAGCGTGGGGTTGGGGACCCCAAACCGCGCTGAGAGCCCCCAGCTCCTGCGGCTGGTGCTGGGGGGGAGGTTTGGTTGCCTCCACCCCCTCGGGAGCCCACGAGCATCGAGCATCGTCGACATTGTCTCCGCAGCAGCGGGATCCGTGGCGGTGCAGGGGCAGCGGTGACTCATGGAGGGGGGGTGGTGGTGGGATGTGAATCACAGCCCTCGCTCCCCGGGCAGGATGCGGCCCCGCGCTCGCAGCTTGCCACATGCCAGCGATGGACCGCAGGCTTTGTCCTCCGCGGGGTGGAAGCGGCTCGCTGCCCAGGGCGGGATGGAACTGGGGCCGCTGCTCTTCCTCGGGGCCCCCCAGCACCCTGGGATGCTGGCAACAGCTTTCCCAGCCCCAGCTTCAGGGTGGGATGAGGGTGTTGCGGGGTGGAGGTCCTTCCTGCATCCCAGCTCTCTCCAAGGGTCCTCTCCATGCTCGGGCTGCGTCCTCGTCGCCACTTGCATGGTAAAAAAAGCTGGCACCTCCCTTTGCAATGTGTCCCGGAGAGCGGCTTGCCCAGTGCAGGTTATCAAATCCCTCTAAAATCCCTTGCTCGGAGCCAGCTCAGCTCATCTCACCTCACCCCACCGCTGCGTTTCCATCCTCCGGGCAGGGGATGCCGAGTCCCGAGCTGTGGCTGGAGCCGCAACCCCCACAGGGTGCTGCCTGTTCCGGGCAGGGGAGCTCCGAGCGGGAGCCGGAGCCGAGGGTCAGGGTGATGCCAACTGCAGCTGGTGCTGGAGCCCCGTGATGGGGACATTCGGGTTAGCCGGGGGTTATTAGCCATCCCGGGGGAGACACCCTCAGGTTGTTTCTCATCACTGCCAGGGTTGGAGGATCCTGGGAGCAGCCAGGGCAGAGGAGGGGGTCTGCAGCATCGGGGTGGGAGGATGGAGGAAGGACCCACGCCAGGGAGCTGCCCTGGCCCTGCCAGCATCCTCGGCGGCTGGAGCCAGACACGGGGCAGGTCTCCTGCCAGGTGACGGGGGCAGAAAGGGCCAACCCCCGAGCTGGTCCCCCATCCCTCGCCACGTCTGCACACACGCCATTGCCTAAACCCGCTCCCTCAGAGCCAGGGCTCCTTCCTCGACAGTGTCACCCGTCCTGGAGTTCTCAGCCTGATCCTGGATCTTAAAATACAGCGAGTCATCAAAGCAGAGCCGCTCGGGCGGCCGGGCCAGGCAGGGCAGCCGGAGCGCGGCACCGGTGAGTAGCCCGGTGAGCAGCGAGGCCCCGATGGCCACTGCCAGCCCCGCCGCTTGGCACAGCGCCTGCCGGCCCGCGCCGTGGTCCCCCCACTCTCCCCATAATGCCTCGCTGGCATTGCCCCCGGTGGGGGACACCTGGGAGAAGTGGGACCCAGAGGTGTCCTCGGGTGCCACCAGGATGGCCACGGCACTGGCTGCGGCGCCGAGGATGCCGGGTAAGCCATGGAGGTTGTGGATGCCACACTGGTCCCAGAGCGCGAGCTTCCTTGCCAGGAGCGGGGTGAGGAACCTGAAGCCAAGGACACACGCCACGGCCGAGAGGCTACCCAGGGCGAGGGCGGCCACCGGTGGCACGGCCATGTCGGCCACCGCGCCGATGGCCACCCCGCCGGCCAGGCTGCCGTTCTGCAGGTGGCCAGGGCTGAGCTTGCCGTCACTCTCCAGCAGGCTGGAGGCCACCACGGTGGTCACAGCGCTGGCACTCATGGCCAGGAGGGTGTTCAGGATGGCACGATGCTGGGCATCTCCTGGTTGGCAGAGAACGGCCACGAAGCTGGGCCAGAAAACCCAGAGGATGAGCGTCCCCACGAGGGACAGGAGGTCGGAGCGGGGTGTTGGGGTCTCCTTGGGGTGCGGTGGCTGCTGCACTGCCCCAAACAGAGCCTTGGACATGCCGAGGCCAAAATAGCAGGAGAAGACGTGGATTGTGATGGTGCCCCCCACGTCCAGGACGCCCAGTTGGGTGGTGATGGCCCACTCGCTGGCAAGGTAGATGGGGACTTCACAGGCGGCCATGACAAGGAGCTGGCAGGGGCTGGTCCTTCCCAGGACGGCCCCCACAGAGATGAGCACCGTCACAGCAGCGAACTCAGCGGTGAGGAGGTTGTGGAGGTCCAGGTGGACCTGGCCGTGGTGGAAGTGATGGAGCAAGCCCTGCAGCACCAGCGCCCATTGCGTGGAGAAGTTGAGCAGGAGGAAGTTGTGGGTGAGGGCGCTGAACCCGTATTGGGGCAGGAAGGTCAGCAGGAGCCCCAGCCCCACCACCAGCATCACCTGGATGTCCTGGAAGAGGGGGAAGATGCCGTAGAGCTGGTTGGCCACCAAGTTGACATCCTCCGCCTGTGCTGAGGGCTTGTCGTAGGTGACAAAAAGGGCGAAGAAGAGGAGCAGGGCACCCTGGAAGAGCCCCAGGAAGAGGGGCAGGAGGCGGCGGGTAGAGGGTGACACGGCCATCCCGAGGTGGACAGAAGGGGACGGTGACCGGTGGGGTGGTGGGGCACGGGGCGGCAGCCCAGGAGCACCCGCCGGGTGAGCTCCGCTCGTTCCTGTGTTGGCGTTTTATGGCCAGGGTTAATTTTTAACTGAAGATATAAGTTTATGTGCCAGAAGAGGGTTTTTTTCCCCCTCCCTTCTTTAAACACAACGCCCATAAATCCCCCACGTGCTCTTGTTTGGCCGCCACAAAAAGTGGACATGGTGGGGGGAGGGGGGTTATGATTTTGAAGGGAAACAAGAAAAACCATGGGGCAGAGGGGGGAGAAGGACCATCTGTGAGGAGCCGGCCAGGGATGAGGGTACCACAGTACACATCCCATTTAACCATCCCCATCCAGGGAGCAAGGACCACGCCACTGAAGCCCCAGGAACGATGCTGGGAGCTCAGACCCCCCCCCCAGCTCCCGGTCTGGCTCTGCCGCATCCCACCCGGGGACGGCTCCGGCACCACCACCACCCCACGCTGCGGGATGATGCACGTTTCGCTCGGCAACCGCCCGGATTTTGCGAAACGCCATAAAGCTCCGAAATCGGGGCCGAAAAGATCATTTTCTCACAGGTTTGCGTTGGCTTGAATGGCTGGAAATTCATTAACAATTAGCGCGCGAGAAAAACAAAGCCCAGAGCAGCCAAGCAGCTACCCCGAAGTTTCTGGGTTGCTGCTTAGTGTGACATTTTGCCAGTGAATGTCTGGAAAAAAAAAAAAAAAAATTAAAAAAAAAATATATGAGAACCACAAGAACAAAAGGCAGAAGGGTTGGTAAATATTTGTTCCAGAGAGAAGATATTTTTGTGCTGTCCCTGATCTCAACACCCCTGCCGCGGGCGCTGGCTCCGCGCCGCTCTTCGTCATTGTTACTGGAGGATGAGGCAGGCGAGGGCGCAAAATGGGAAACAATTGTTGAATAATCTGCGCGAGGCTCCTCTGCCAAACCCTCCCCGGCCATTTTTCAACCCAAAGATGCTGGAAATGGGGGCAACGTATAGGAGGAGGAGGTGCTTTGAAGGCAGCGCCTGCGGGGCTTGAGGAGGGGTTGCGTTGTGCCCAAGCCATGGCCAACGGCAGCGGAGGGGTGGTGGGAGCTGCGGGGGTTTGTGGGATGGCACCCGGGACGATTTGTCTGCCCGTAATGTGTCCCTGCCGCACGGACGGTGCTGCTAACGGCAGCGGGTGCTCCCACGGGGGTCTCTTGCCCAAGGAAATGCGGGGCTGGGGTCCCCACGGTGCCATACGTCTCTCTCCGGTGTCCCTGGTGTGGCCGGGGATGGGATGGGACGAGCGGGCAGGATGCTCCCATTGCTCCTGCCCATGCCCACATTGGGACACAGCCCGACCCACCGCCCACGGATGCTGCCGGCCCCCACCTCCACCAGCGCAGGGACGAGGGGACGCAGGCGAAGCCTCCCCCACCCCTTGCTGGTATAATAAAGGCAAAGAAAGATGATTTCGGCCCCCTGACCCTTCACCTGTGACCACACCAACCTGCCAAAGGGACTTTCCAGGGGACAGCCTGGCGCAGTAAAAGCTCTTCGGTTCATGGCCGGTGAGACAAAACCCCAGGGTGATGCTCGGAGCTCTTGAAATGGAGGAGCCGGGCTGCCCTTAAGGAGCTGGGGGAAACGTTTTGGCCCCGGCTGAGCAAGGGAGCTGTGTGTCAGCGAGGGCAGGGCTCACCCCGGCGTGCCGACACCGGAGCGCTCACCGGTCCTCTCCTGCTGCCCTGTGGCGGCTCAGCCCTCCCCTTCCCGCTTCGGTTTGGGGCCTTTTTTTAAGGTGAGGTTAAATAAAACGCTAAAAGAAAAAGCTTTTGAACAGGTCTTTTAGAAAGCAGAGTGCTTCAAAGATTTCAAGGTTACGGCACAGTAATCCTCCTGCGAGGAGTTTGCTGGAGGAGATGTGTTCTCCTGGAGCATCCCGGTGCTGCCACATCTGCTGGAGAGGACAAGCATCGTGCTGGGAGGTTTGGGATGAAAAAATCCTCCTGGATCCGGCCGTCACCTCTGGCAAGGGGCAGAGGTGTGGGGACACCGGGAGGTTGGGGTGCCCTGGCCGGGCTCGGCTTGCCAGGTCCATAGATGCTGTGCAAGGGCATACAAGGAAGCGGCAGCGTGGGGTTGGGCTGCCGGGATCAGGGACGGGTGTGTTTCGGGAGGTGACACTGTTGTCCCAAAGCACACAGCTCCTTATCTCAGTTGGCGGGCAACAGGGAGTTGCAAGCTCAGCGAGATGTCCTTGGACACGTGCCCTTTTTCCACCTGGAAATCTTGCCCTGGCAGCACTCGGGGATTTGGGATGCTTATCCAGGCTCACAGAGGGGCAGAAGCCATTGGAGGGACCCAACGTGGGCCTGAGTCGTGCCGGCACATGGATACACACAGAGACCAGGGCCAACCATGACCACGCTCCTCTGCCGAGCCGTTGGGTACCACCATCCCCTTCCCTTGGGAAAAAGGCCAGCCCGTTCAGCCTCCTCGCTCCCCAAACCAGAGGAGATGCACAAAGCGGCGATGCCCACGCTGTCCCCAGGCCAAAGACCCCTTCTGTGGAGAAGGGGGGGGAAACACCGCTGGGGCACAGATTAAAAAATAACCTTTATGGGGCCCATAAAAGAAGGTCGAAGTTTCAAGAGGTCGCTGGGAAGGTGAAAGTCCCCCTCCCTCCATCCCCGGAGCACCCCCGAGGGCGGCGAATGATTAACCCCGGGGTGCGGGGTGCGCCGGCGGGATGCCACGGTCCTGGTGGGGGGGACCCGGCACCGGGGGTGAAGGTCCGGTCCCTCCGGTAACATTTTCCAGGCATGGAGAGCTTGCTTTCGCCACCGAAGGAGCGGGGATGGAGGAAGCATCTGGCGAGGGCCGGGGCGGCGGGGAGGGGACCATTGAATTCCACCCCCCACGTCCCCCTTTCACTGTGTGGGCAGTTGTTTTATGGCAGGAGGACCGGGGAACCATTTTAGCATGATCCACGCTGAGACTGCGAGAGGAGTTCCCCGCTGAGGGCTGGATACAAAGAAAAGCTGAATTAACCGAGGGTCATATAAGGCAACAGGATCTGACAGATCCGAGCCAATATATGCTGGCAGCAGCCAGTCCATGGCACTGTGAGAAAACACTCCTGCAAATTTAACAAATCCCTATGGTCTAGAAAGTCATGTACAAGAAATTACTAATGAAGGGATCTAGTCATATCTGGATTTCCAGACGTTGGTCATGCTCCCACCGCATTTTGCAGGCCATATAAGTACATGGATCTGAATCCCCGGCGCTGGAGACCGGGAGGATTGTTCCGATCGTCTTGTCTGACCTCCTGCGTCAGACGAGGGCTCCCGGCGAGGAAGGGATGCTCAGCCCAGCCGGGTGGCGGCGGCCGGATCCTGCGGCTGTGCCGGGCTGGGGTTGGCCGGAGAAGGTTTGGGAACGCCGTGGTGGCACCGGGGTGCCCTCATCCCGTGGCGATGTGCCGGCAGCCGGGGATGGGTGCTGGGGACCCGCTGCCGGGCAGGAGGGAGCAGGAGCTCCGGCTTCATCCCGGCAGGACAGCGAGCGGACACCCGTCCGAGGCACCACGCGGTGGGGAGGGACAAACGATGGCACCCCCGGCCTCGGCATCACTCTTCTCCTGAGCCTGCAGCACCCCGAAATCCCTTAAAGATCCTGCCGGTGAGCCGGGCTGCCCACGGAGCTTCGCCTGGCTCCTTCTCCATCCCCTCTGTAGGTCCTACACAAACACCCGCGCGGTGTCTGAGCGCGCCGGGAGCGAGCACCACCAGCGTTTTAAAAGCTCCCGTCCAGCTCCGACCCCAGGAGTCGCGGTGCCGGCTGTCAGGCGGCGGGCGGGGGGCCAGCCCCCCCCCTCCCCAGCCCCTCGCAACCGGGTCCTGCCAGGGTAGGGGCAGGGGGGGGACACACAAAGCCGAACAGACGTCACACCGGCATCACGCGGTCCGAGTGGCCTTCTCCATCTTGTTAGCACATTGTGTAACACAACATGTGGAGGCGCTGGGACCGCACACGCATGCACTCCCCGACAGCCCAACCGGGGGGAAAAGAAGGAGGAGGGGGGGGAAAGAAAAAAAAAAAAGAAAAAGAAAAAAAAAAAAAAGGAAGCAATTTAAGCTTTGAATCTTTCTCTTTAAAATGTTCTCATGGCTTCATTAGAATTTGCAGCCACAGAGGCTTTGAAGAGCATGGTATAAGGAGTGAAACATCTGGAAAAATTAGGATTAATGAAAACATAATTCCCAAGACTAAAGGAAAGATTAATCCTGCGTTACCACTTGTGTGTTCCACAGCTTTTCCCCAGCTCGTAACACTGAACTTATTAAATCGCCCTGAGCTGAGTTTTCCTTTTTCTCTCTCCCTCCCCTATTGAGCCCAATGGAAGCGACCGATGCCAAATGTAACGATAACCAACTGTGCCGAGCAGCGCGGGCGCGAGCGTGCTGCCCGCCCCGCGCCCGGCTGGGCACCCATGGCCCGCCGGACCCACGGGTAGGGGTCCTGTGGGGTGGGGGTCCCATGGGTGCCGGGGGGGGTCCGCGCTGGGGCGATGGGTGCTGAGCCCCGGCGGGGCTGCACCTGTGCTCCTGAATGGGATGGGGCCCGACCGGCTCGTGAGATGGGGGCATGCCGGTGAATTATGGGATAAATAAGGAATAAACCGCCCCGCTCTGCTTTTGAATGCCCGGCTGGGTTGAGACTAAAGTGGCCCCCAGGTGCTGGCGGCTCTGGGTGGCATTTCTGCAAGCACGAGGCTTGTCCCGGTGCCATGCCATGCCGTGCCGTGCCGTGCTGTGTTGAGTGCCAGGCCATGCTGTGCCACGCCACGCCGTGCTACGTGCCGTGCCTGCGCTGGCACCACCCTCTGCTCCAGAAGCGGCTGAGTTTCATTGCCACGGGGCCAGGCTTTGAGCAGGGCACTGGGACATGCCAGCCCTGTGCCAGCTCGCTCCACCGGGCTGTGGGCTGCGGTGCCAGGGAGTAGCCGGGACTCTCACCCGCTGTGCCCACCCCTCCTTGACCCCCCTGGGCAGGGCCAGCCCAGGGTCTTGGGCTGCTCCAGAGCAGAGCTCGGCCGGCTGGGGAAGATGCTCCTGGGTGACAGACCCTTTGGCTGTGTAAAATACCCCGATATTATTTATTTGGGGTGGTGACACCACCAGAAAGTAGCATGCGAGTGCCAGCGTTAGGTTTGGGGGGGGGTGGGGGGGGGTGAGTCACATCAAATATTTGTCCCCGCGGACACTAATTTGCAAAAATGGATGGAGTCGGGGTCGGAGCGCGCCTCTCCCCCGATCGAGGGGCTGCGCAGCCCTCTATAGCGCGGTGCTTCTTGAGAAGAATGAAAGAAAGCAGATTTCACTTCATTACGTCTTCACCCGTCCCACGCTGGGCCCGGGGAGGCCAGGCAGCGCCAGCCCCGTGCCGAGGCCGGCTGTGCCGAGCAGCCCATCGCAGCTCCACCGGCAGCCGGAGCCGGCAAGCAGCTGCTCCAGCTGGTTGCCGGCCCCGTGCCGCTATAGCCCCCGCGGGGACCGGGATGCTCCAGAAGGCTGGAGGAGCCGCGTGGGATGGGGAACGGGGAGCAGCACCCGCTCTGCGAGTCCCTGCTGGGGTTTGGGTGGGCTCTTGCCTGCTGGGTGCTCCCCAGGAGCTTAGGGCTGGGGGGGGAAACAGATGTCTGCACCCCCTCCTCGCCGTGGCGGGCTTTGGCCCCATGCACGGGGGGGAAAAGAGCTCATTTCTGCCGTGCACAAGGGAAAAAAAGACTCTTTTGCCCCATGCACAAGGGGACAAGATTCATTTGCCCCACACACGGTGGGAAAAGGGCTCATTTGCCCCACATGTGGAGGAAAAGGGCTCGTTCACCCCAGGCATGGGGGGGGGAAAGGGCTTGTTTGCCCCGTGTACAGGGGGAAAAAGGCTCATTTACCCCATGCATGGAAGAAAAGGGCTCATTTGCCCCATGCACAGGGAAAAAGGACTCTTTTGCCCCATGCACAAGGGGAAAAGATTAATTTGCCCCACGCATGGGGGGAAAAGGGCTTGTTTGCCCCATGCACAGGGGAAAAGGGCTCATTTGCCCCATACGTGGTGGGGAAAGGGGCTTGTTTGCCCCATACAGGGAGGAAAAGAGCTCATTTGCCCCATGCGCGGAGGAAAAGGGCTCATTTACCCCATGCATGGGAGGGGGGAGAAGGGCTCTTTTGCCCCACGCATGAAGGAAAAGGGCTTGTTTGCCCCATGCACAGGGCAAAGGAGGGGGCAGTGTGCCCTGGCCACCCCTCCCCCCCCTCCCCGAGAAGGGCAGGTTCCCAGGGGACCCGACGGGACCCCGCTCCCTCCTTCCCACGCTGCCGCCCCGCGTGGGGCTCCCACTTGTTTTCCAGAGAGGAAACCGGCAACCTTGCCATTTTATTTTTTTTTTTATTATTCCTTTTTTTTTTTTCCCCCTGTGCATGTGTGTGGGGCGGCGGGGGCCAGGCAGGGGGGCAGTGGTGCCGGGTGCCGGCGGGCGCCAGGTGCCGGCGGGGCGACGCGGGAGGTGCCCGTCGGCCGCGGGGGGACAATGCCGGCGACGGCCCGCGGCGCTCGCGGCCGTATTGTGTGAGCGAGGAGGAGATGGATGAAGGTCACATCCTGCCACTCTTCCGATGCCCGGCACCAGGAAAAAGCTGCGCTTTGTAAATATAAAAATAAACAACAAACTCTTCCCCCCATTTACCACCTTCCCCCCACCCCCGAAGAAAACAACAGCAGCCCCGGCGGTATCGCAGCCACCTGCTCGGGGAAGTGATTTTTCATATAGGCAGGAAGCGGGGGGTCTAATTAAATCTGGGGTCAAGAACATAAAGGGAGAACGAAGTTTATTTAGGAGCCCTCAAGCGGGGCCGCGGGGAGATGATCAGTGGGGCTACGGGTGCATGTGGCTCCATGGGACGGTGTTTCGGTGGGGCCGGGGGACACCTTGGTGCATTTTGGCCCCAGGGTGGGTTCCAGGGCATCGCTTTCCTCCGTCAGGTCACCTCTGAGCCCCTGCTCCTGGCGTTGCTGGGGCCGGCGGTCGCAGCTTGGTCCTCACCGGGGCAGGGGTGCACTGGGGGAGTCCCCGCCGTCCCTGTTCACCGCGGGTGGAGAAAGGAGCCCGGGGAGCGTCACGCTCAGACCTACAAGAGTGTCCCCAGCCTTCAGCGAGATCATATGAGGTTCCTGTTTCACAAGACGGAGGATGGCATTTCCATTGTGCTCACCCGGGGATGTGTTGCAACGGGGCAGCCGCTTCCATCCTTTGTCCTCCTCCCCGCAGAGGAGGAGTCTCAGCCTCTGCCAGGGTGACCCGTCACACCCTGCCCCCCCCCAGGCCACCAAATTTGGCTCCACTGGCCATGGCAGCCTTCCCCAGCGGGTCCCGGCCACGGGCATCACCCAGACTGCCAGTGCTCTCCGGCTCCATGGGTACCTCCTTGCTCCCATCACACTGGGTGCCTTCGGCGGGGGCGGGCGGGGTCCCCACCGGGTGTGGGGACACTCGGCGATGGCAGTGCCCCATCTCAAGTCGCTCCCGGTGCTGCTCCCCGGCTGCTCTCGCTGCCCACTGCAGGGCTCCTGCCTAATTTTTACAACCAATTAACAAACGAGGGGCCGACCCCAGCAAAGACCCACTGTGGCTCTCTGGGCGCTGGCGGCGTTCCTGGCTCCCCTGGGAAGATGCCACCATCCCAGCCCAGCTTCCCTGCCTGCAGCAGGCAGCTGCCCGCTTTTAGGAAGCGCTGCAGAAACCTTTGCCTTTGGGTCGGGCGCTCCCAGCCCGGACCCGCTTTCTATTCCCCAGCCAGGCCCAACATGCTGAATATAAAGTAAGGCAGCATTGTTACAAAAAATAATTAAAACCCAACAAAACGGCGAGCAGCAGCTGGAAGGGCTGAATTGGAGCAAGCCGGGCTGGCCGTAACCCTTCGCGGGCAGGCAGCGCAGGGCGCAGGGCGGGCAGGGGACCAGCATCCTGCATCCCAGCTCTGCCCCGGTGCCTGCGGGCGCGGAAGGGGAGGTGACGGGCTCGTGGCATCCCAGCGCAGACTGCGGGCAGGACGGGGAACAATTCCCCATAGGCAAGGGGGCACTTGTGCCCTGGAGACTTACAAACCAATGGGATTTTTACCCAGGCTTTAGGGATGCTGCGGGCGCTCCGGTCCCCAAATCCATGATGAAGGATGGGACGTGAAACCTGGGGACCACTCAGCCCAGGGGCTGCCCACCCCCATCCTCACCCCACAGCAAGGCGTCACGTCCCTCCTGCCACCACCAAAGGCATGCAGGTGCCACCCACCATGCCAGGCAGACGTCCCCACCCTGCCACCAGCATCCCACCGCCAAGCAGGGTACCAGGGGCGGTGGCACGGGGACGAGGACGCGTCCCCGGCCGCGGGCCTCGCTCCAGCTGGGCGCTGTTTTGTAAGGACTCCTGGGCCTCTGCGGCGCAGAGATAAGCCCAAGAATTTGCCGTCGGTTCCAAATATCCCGTCCGCTTCCTCCCGCCGTCCTCGCCGCCGCTCCAGCCCGCTTGTCTCATTTCCGCAGCAGCGTGCTGGGGGGAGCTTCCTGTTTTCCCCCCCGGCCCCGGGGCGGCGGCGGGGGGCTGCGGGGAGGAAGGGCAGGACAATGGGCGCAGGCAGGGACGGGCAGCTGCCCACCTCCCCAGCTGGGGGTCTGCGCTGGTGGGGGGCTGTTTCTCAGGGAGGGGGCAGGCGGGTGGCAGCGGGGCTGGCAGGTGGCAGCGGTGGGGATGTGGGTCTTGGGCTGAGCTGAGATTGCGGATGGGGTTTCTTTCCTTTCCTTTTATTATGTCTTTTTTTTTTTTCTTCTTTAAGGGTTTTGCTGTAGATCAACCCAAGCTCCCTCCAGAGCATCCTCTCTGCGCCGTGGGGGGGTGACACCGGGTGAAGGCACCCTCCCTCCTCCACCTGGGCATCACCCTGGCATGAGAACGGGGATGGAGCTGGGTACCACCCCTGAGCCCAGCCACGGTGGAGCAGAGCCCTGGGCTGGGGGACCCTGCCCTTCCCGGAGAGATAAACCCCCCCTCCTCAAGGGACTTTTTAGGGTCGCCCCGGCAAAACCACCCACTATACCCACCCTCCGCAAGCCACAGTGTGGGAGAGCAGCATCCCCACGGGACTGCAACCTCCCAGGGGCTGTGCCTCAGGGTGGGGGGGCCGGGATGCTGTTCCCCATCCCAAACCGCAGCTGCGGGAAAAGAGGGATCCGCTTTTGGGCTTTGCTTGCTCTGAGCCCGGCATCCTCCCACCGCAGGTGGGACCGGCCGGTGGGCAGCCCCCCGGCCCCCTGGTTTCGGGGAGGGGAGAAGGCTCTTGCCCCCCGGCTCCTGGGCCGAGTGTGAGTGTTTACTCGCTGCCTTTCTCACCGCTCGCAGCGTGGCAGGAGTTATTCAAAGGCGGGCGGAAGCGAGCGCAGCAACTGAAACAACAATGAAAAGGAAACGGAGCTTGAAAAATTCTCCGTTCATAAATCAACTGAACTGCAGGTGATCCCTGGGCAGGAGCGAGCCGAGGAAAAGACATATCTCGGCATGGACGGCAGCCGGGTGGCCCCCGGACCCCCCCCAGGCAGGGATGGGGGGATGGATGGGGTGCCCTGGGGTGTTTCTGGGTGATGCTGGGGTTGGTGTCCGTGTCCGCAGGGTTGCACATTGGCGGGGGTTGGGGGTGGGGGGGCTTTGGGACAGGTGAGGTGGAGGTATGGCTGGGTTATTTTTTAGTATATATAAGCAAATCTGGGTGAGAGGGGTGAAGATGTGCTGGGTGGAGCTGCTTTCTGTAGTGGGGCTGGTGTTCCACACACACACACACACACACACACGCTCCTGCATCCCAAACCAGGGACACGCACAGGGACGCAGCCAGCCCGGGGATGGCGTAGGGCACTGAGTCCGTCCCGCAGCCGTGCTGTGGCTCCTCGGTGCCGGCAGAATGGGGAGACGGGGTTATCGGGGAGCTCGAGGGGGTGCAGAGCAGCCCCCCAGCTCTCCCATCACCTCCTCTGCAGCTTCCCGCCTGCCTTTTGGGGTGAAACACGTCGCTTTTGAAGCAGTCAGACCGACAGGGTGTGGGTGCCCGTGGCTCCAAGCCGTGGCTTTGCCGGGGGAGATGCTGGGGTTAACGGGAGATGATCCAGGGCTCTCGGCGGCATCGGGCCACGGCTCCTCGCTGGGATCTCGTAAAGGCTTTTTCCTCCTTAGGAAAAGGAGCTGCCGTCTTGGGACGGGCTCCTCGGTGCTGGCAGCATCCCTGCACGGACAGGGGCTGGGCACAGACAGAAAATATCTCCCCCCCGGCAACGCCAGGTCCTTCAGCATCTTGCTGCAGGCGAGATGGGGACCAGTTTGGACAAACCCAGGCGTCCCCTCCTCACTGTCCCTTCTCTGCCAGCCCCTGTGAGCTGAGGCCCGACCTTGGGGACACTGAAAAGGAGCTCGTGCCTTTGGGACCAGTGGCGGGCCCCAAGGACCAGGCTGGTGGCAACAGGCTGAGCCTTAAGCAGAGGAAAGGATCTGATTGTGATCCCTGTGCTGGGAAAGCCAGGCGGGATTGTGTGTCCCCCTCTGCCGCTACCCGTCCCCCCATCCGCAATTTCCCTGTCATCTTGTCTTTCGGCAGAGCTGGAAAACCGGGAGACCACCATAAATAAATCCTGTGTCTTTAAGCCGTTTTGTACAGTACAAGAAAACGCACTCGTTGAATTACAGCTTTTTAATCAAATACATGTAACCATGTCACTTAAAGTGCTCGCGAAAAGCAGGGGGAAAAAAAAAAGCCAACACAATTGGAAGAGCACGATATTAAAACCAGCTGCCTGCTTACCCCCACCACAGTTAATAGTTTTTGAATGTTCTGAATGAGAGAGAAACCAGAGCCAAGCTCCACTTTCATGTCCATCTTTCTGATCAAGCCCTGTCAGACGGGGGGAGCCGGGCAGCCTGGCACAGCGGCGGGGGACGCGGGGGACGCGGGAGGGCTGCGCTCGCCTCTCCTGCCGCTTCTCCTGTCCTCTCGGGCTGTCTCCCCGCCGTGACGGGGGATGCGGGAGCCCGTGGTCTTCCTGCAGGCAAAGCAGCGCAGCCCGGCTGGGAGCCAGCCCGGAGATGCGAGCACAGGTTGCCCAAGCCCTGCGGTGGCGAAGGATGCTGCCCTGGGACATCACCGTTGCGTGGTGTCCCCCACCACTGGCTACAACCCAACTGCACCTCCTGGTGCTTCTTCCTGCAAGTTGGCATCGCCGCTGACGCAGCTCGTCCCCTGCGGGTGCTGAGGCGCCACGGTGCCCGTAGCATCCCTTCCTCCCAGCGTGCCGGCGCGGTCCCCTGTGCCACGTCCCCGTGCCCCGTCCCCTCGGGGCACACATGCCTGGACCACCTCGATGTCTACCTCCGGCCTCGCTGGCCCCAGCACAGCCTGCCAACCACCCCGAGCTGTGCGGTTCCCCCGTAACATGGACCAACGCTCATTAAGCGTGAGGCAGAGACCACCAAATATGTCAAAACACACTTAAAATTTATTGTTTCATACCATACGTTTGAGTCTCTTGAACGCAGGCCAGTGTTTCTCCCTCTCCGCGATGGGGCCTATCTGCTGTCACCGATGCTTCGCGTATATGTATAGCCCGCTTGCTTTCTGTCTTCCACCCCCCCACCCCCTTCTTTCTTTAAATGAAAAATACAAACAATTGATGGAAAATGTACATTTGTTCCATATGGGACGGTCGGAGTGTGGAGAGGAGCCAGGAGAGTCATTTTTAGGCAGACTCCTCTCTCCAGCGGATGGCTGGACGGCTTCCCAGAACGGCCCCGCGCGGCCTGGCCTGACTCTCCTGACGAACCTCAGACAGTCTGTGACGCTCCCGCGTCAGTGGGGGGGGACATGATTCAGCTCCCTGCCGGGCTCACCCCCCCTGGGGCTGCTGAGCTGGGGAGGAGGGAGAGGTTTCCAACCCCTGCAACATCCCAGAAGGGTTGAGCTCGGCTGCATGGGAGGCAATGGGGAGGCTTGCTTTGCATGGGAGGTCGAGTTACTTGGGTTGGGTTGGGTAGACAATGTTGAGTTGGTTGGGTTAGTTTGGGACAGGTTGGTTGGGTTGTGTTGGGTGAGGTTAGGTAGGCTAGGTTGAGTTGGTTGGGTGAGGTTGGTTGGGTTGGGTTGGTTAGGCTAGGTTGGGTTGTCTTCAGTTGGGTTGTCTTCAGTTGGGTTGGGTAGCCTTCGGTCGGGTTGGCTTATTTTGGGTTATATTGGATTGTCTGGCTTGTGTTGGGTTAGGTTGTGTTATATTGGTTGTATTGAGTTGTGTTGCATGGAGTTGGGTTGTATTGGGTTGAGTTAGGTGACCTCTGGAGAGCACTATCAAACCTTCCCATGATCCTTTGGCCTCTGAGTGCCTCTCAGCGTTGCTGGCTCAGCTCAGAAGAGGAGCACAAAGTGGGTCTGATGGATGGCTGTGGGGATCAGCTCAGCTGGGAGCCTCTAGAGAGAGCAAGCCCCCAGACTCCCCCATGACTCATGCAAAGGGGACAAAACCTGCCTCCCTTATGGTCCCGAGGAGACTCCAGCATGTTGTTGGGCGAGCGGATGGGTGGCATGGGGCTGGGGGGCTGCAGGGCCAGGGGTTGGTGGTGGCCCTAAAGCTGGGAGAGGGACGTGAGGCTGGCAGGGGCAATGTTGGGAGACCACAGCCTGAACTCCACCAGTGATGGAGAGGCTGAACCTCGCAGCGAGGGAAATGGTTTAAAAAATGAGTTTCGGGCTGTGCAGAATTGCCAGGGCACATTAAGGACTCCTTGCTGGCTTATTTCCTTTTTCTTTCACAAAACCTGTAATATTTACAATACTGTGGCCCCAAGTTCCTGCAGGCGGCCGCCCTCCTCTGCCTGCAGCAGCCGGCGGAGCGGTGCTCGGCGCGCCTGCCAGCACCCAGGGCCCGCTGCTGGGAAACTGCTGGGAAAGTGCTGGGGAGCAGAGCTGGGAAGAGCATCCATCATCACCCCGTGCTCCTCTGCCGCCCGGCTGGCCGCTCCGGGCATGGCCGCGGAGGAAATGGTGCCTTTCCTGTCCTGCAAGGAGCGTTGAGATTTTCCAACATTTCCTTTCCCAAACCAGGCTGCAAAACAGAAAGTTTGGGGAAGGTTTGGGAACTTTTCTTCAGCTCAGTCAGGAAAGGTTGCGCTGGGAACATTTGAAACCTTTCTTCGCATTTCAACCTTTTCCCTTTGGTTAACCTCTGCAACACAGAATGCTGTTACATCTCGAAATGCTTTGACTCCCATCTAAAAAAACCTGGAAACTTTTTTTTTTTTTTTTCCAATGCTCTTTTTCTCGAGTCAGGAAATGTTTTGGAGCTGTTTCCCACAAACCGGTTTGGTTTTGATAAATCTTTTTTTTTTTTTTTTAAATTTTTTTTCAGTGGAAGAGGGGAAAAAATAGTAAAAAATCCTATCGCTAGCTGTAGAGCAGCTGCCTGGTGCCGCGGGTCGGGGACCAGCACCGGCAGCATCTTCCCGTTCCCACCGATGTCCCCACCACAGGGATGTGTGGCAGGGAGCACCCAAAATACACGGACCGGGAAGCTCGAATTCCCCCTTAAAATCCCAGCTGAGATGACTTCATCCAGGCTGCGCGTCCACGGGCGCGTGTCGGTGTTCCCTCCCCTCCAGCGTGCTCCAGGATGGGACGGTTCTGGCTGCCCCAGAGCTGTCACTGGCCGCCCCAGTGGGTCCCACGTGCCCCCGGCTCTGCCGTGGCTTCGGCCTCAGGAGCGGTGAGCCCGGAGCTCGGAGCGCATCGCCGGGCCCGGCCGGCTGGCACATGCTGTTTTAATATTTGGGTGATGTCATCGAGCACTCTGTAACGCCGTAAAAAAACCAGAACGTCTATAAAGCTGACCAGCGATCCTCCAGCAGAACACACACGCGCACGGGCGTGCACACGGACACACACAGGGGGATACACGCACACAGATACACACACACGGATACACACACATGAGTGCAGGCATGCACACACACGTGCACGCACATGGCTGCACACATGCATGGCGACGCATGGATGCACAGAGACACACACACACGCAGATGCACACACACAGACATGGATGCACACACGCACGCGTACACACACGCGTGTGCTTGTACAGGCAGATGCACGCACGCACACACACAGATGCACACGTGGACGCACACGCAGAATCACGCACATGCACACACACAAAAAGGGGCATGCCCACGGCCACGCACAAGCAGAGATGCGCACACATGGCTACACACACGCGCGCACACACGCACTCAGATGCACGCACACGGACACCCAGGGATGCACGCACATGCACACGCGGATGCACGCAGTGATGCATATACACGCGGATGCACACACCCTGATACACACAAATGCGCGCGCACACACACACACGTTTGCACACAGATGCGTTGTGATGCACACACAGATGCATGCACACACGGATGCACGCACACATGGATGCGCGCGCACACGGATGCGCACACACACACCCCTTTCATGCCACCCCGTCCCTCTCCCCGGTGTGCAGCGCAGTGACAGCCGTGGCAGGCGGCACGGGAAGGACAAGGAGGGGTATCCACGGTGCACATGCTGCCTCGGGGCCGGTGGCACTCACATGTGTCACGACATGCGGGGGCCTCTGCAGAAGCAGCCCCAGCATGCGGGGCAGCGAGCCTGGGGGGATCCACTGCCCCACATCCCCAGGGGACGTGGAGGAGGTGTCGCCTGCCCATAAAGCCCAGGCAGGACCTGGCGGTGCCTCCCTCTGTCCCTGCCCCTGCAGCCATCCTGGGAAAGCCGGCAGGACGGGCCTGTCAGGATTTACATATACCTGTCAAATACCTTCTCCATATTTCTGCTGTAACGACCTGCTAAGAGCCCCTCGCTCCTCCTCCCCAGTCCAAAACCATCAGGCCTGGAGCTTTGGAGAGATTAAGTCATAAAAATCGGAAGGGGCTGCACGGTAACAGCCCCGGCCTGAGCCATAACGGCAGTGAAATCATCCCCAAACTATTTCAGCCCCATCCATTTCCAGTCCCACGTCACACCTGAGCCACCGGCACGCAGCGAAATAAAACACTGGTGGACGGTTTCCTGGCCCCAGGGCGGCCATACAGGGATGGGGGCAGGGAAAGGAGGTGATGTTAAAAATAAAAAGGCTCTCCCGGTGCTCAGGGCTGGACCTCCCTGCCTGGCCCCAGTGCCCCAGCGGCGCAGGATGTATCCTGGAGGTGGGGAGGGAGCGCTGAGCTCCCACAGGTACGGCTGGAGCATCCCGTCCCTTCCCATCCCATCCCATCCCTTCCCATCCCATCCCATCCCATCCCATCCCATCCCATCCCATCCCATCCCATCCCATCCCACCCCATCTTGTGCCAACCCATCCCATCTCGTCCCATCCCATCCCATCCCATCCCATCCCATCCCATCCCATCCCATCCCATCCCATCCCATCCCATCTCATCCCGTCCCGTCCTATCCCATCCCATCCAATCCCATCCCATCCCATCCCATCCCATCTCATCCTGTCCCATCCCGTCCCGTCCCATCTCATCCCCAGCTGGGTTTTCTGACTCGCGGTTTGCATCGACTCACCGAGCTGAGCAAATCCCCGCGGTCAAACAGCCAGAGCCCAGAGAAACTGGGAGACGGCGGATTTAGCATCAAATTGAACACAGCTAATTAGCGGGGTGGTTAAAGCTCATCAAGGAGCCGGCATCCCTAGGGTCTGCCTAGCTCTCTGCCCTCCTGACGGACACGGGCTGGACCAGTCCCGGTGCCGACCGGTCCAGCCAAACCCTGGGTCTGGGGAGGGTCATATCCTGCCCTGGCCATGGCTGAAACGTGATGCTGCAGCTCCGAGACTGCGGGAAGGTTCCTGCCAGCTCGGTACCAGCCACACGCTGCCCGCTCGGAGGCCAGGCTGGAGGAACGGCCCTGCTTTGAGACACTTCTTCATTAATTTAACATTAAAACGGGGAGTTTAGGTGAAAAAGGCTGTGCAAAACACCGAGCGATGGGAGGAGGCGGCACCCCCTGGGGTCTGGCAGGGCTCCTTCTGCCTGCCGTTATCTGACCCAAACCCGCGCTCCTGTTTTCTTCCTTTCTCCTTTTCCTTCTCTCTCGTTTCCCCGTGACCCGGGGTAGGGCTGGCCAGCGGGACGGGGCAGCCGCGTATTGTTCACGGCCTCGATCGCAATTAGGCTTTATTATTAATAAAAACACCCAGGGCTGAGTTAGGCGGGAGGGTTGGCAGGGCCCTGCCTGCTTTTGTGTAGAAGCGAGCCAGGGCTTTGCCGGCAAACGCCGGGCGCTGTTAACCGGGGGAGCCGAAATCTGGTGCTGGGTCTTGGTGACCTGGGGACGGGTGGGCACGGCAGGTCCCTGCACGTCCCCGCAAATCGTCCCTGCGAATCGCAAACCACCCAGGGTTTCAAGAAGCTCCATCCCCGATGCATTTATGGGTGGGAGGGACCATCCATCACCCTGCGGTTTTCAGTCTGGTACCCACCCCGGCCCTGCGGCAGCATCCTTGTGTGCAAAGCGAGGAGACACCCCCCCCCACCGCTCCCCCTCCCCAGCCCCACGGCAAAGTTACATTTTCAACAGTTTTGCAGCGCAGGTGCTTTGGGAAAGCTCCTGTCCGTGCCCAGCCACGCTGCTGGCGCCGGCGAGCACACGATCCCGGGGCACGCTGGACCCGAATTGTTCCGGAGTGAGGAACCGCAGCAGGAAAAGCACCCCGAGGATTTCTAGCCATCCTCGGAGAGGAGAGGCGAGCTGGCACGGCCTGAGCCGTGGGGGAAAGAAGGGAATTTCTGCCGCAGCAAAAAAAAAAAAATGACTTAACGTTTTCCTCCGTGATGTGATCCGCTGCCGGCTTCCCCCGGCACCGCGGGGCAGCTGGGCAAGGGCCGGCCTGAGCATCGCTCCTTCCACCCGCGGGAAGTGAGCGCATCCTCGCCCTGGAAGGTACCTGGAAGCTGGGGGCTGGAAAATAAGTCAGGGCTTTCTTTTACACACACACCCCCCCCCCCATCTCCTTCCTCCCGGGCCGCTGCGGGGAGCGGAGCGGGACGGAGCCTATAGACGGCTGCTTCCTTTCATAGTCATCGGCGGCGGCACAGGATGCTTCTCATTTGGTGTTGTGTTTGTTTGCTGCGGCGCGGGATCTGGCACCCGCCGGGCGCCCGCCGGCCCTCCCGTGTAGGTAGTGAGGTCATTTTTCCATGTGTTCCCCCCTTTTTGCATACTGTATATGGAAAGACAATGAAGAGCCATTCTGGCGTGTAGCGGGAACACGTCGCCAGCCCCCGAAGTGGTCCCGTTTATTAGCGCTTCACATTAAACAACACAAAAAAAAAGTGAGTCAGGATTTAGTCCTGTTAACACTAATGTGAATTTAATTTAGGAGAAGCCTGAAAATTAATGTCATTTGTTAAATATCCATTTCCCCTAAAAGGCAATTCTTTGCCAACAAAAGCAACAAAAAAACTCTTCTTCTATTCAATTTTTTTTTTTTTTTTAAAATAGCCTTTTTTGGCGATATCAGCCTGGTTTAAATCACTCGGCGTTCAAGGAACGGATGCCACCAGGGTTTTATGCAACAGATTGTCATTTCTCCTTTTCAAATTGAACAAAAAAAAATAATAAAAAAAATACTGTAAGTCATAAAGTGATTCACAGGAGGGGGGTGAAGCTCCGGCAAAGCACCAGCGGCTCCGAGCAGGCTCCGGATGGCCACAGCGATGGCTCGGCAAGACCTGCTGGCTGCCGGAGCCGGGAATCAGCCAGTGGGGACCAAAAGGTGGAAGGGCTCTGGCACACGGGGTTTTCTTCCAGCTCCGAGGACAAGAGCGAAGGCGTCGCATCAGCCGGGCTCTATTTTTGGGGAGGTTTCATGGGAAAACGGGGTGATGCGTGGGGGCCACGCACCGGCAGAACAATAATAACCACACCAAGGCTGGTTTCGGAGGAGGATATCGCATGTTTTTATTATATTTGAATCTGAGAACAGCTGCTTTTCCTGCAGGGAGCATCTCCGGGCGGCACGGCGCGGTGCCGTGGGGTGGCCGCCAGCATCCCATCCCGCTGCCGGCGCTGCCGGAGCCGCCGTCCTGTCCCGTCCCATCCCGTCTCGTCCCGTCCCGCGCCGAGCCCAGCCGCGCTGGCGGAGCCCAAGGCGGCTGCCGGGGCGGGCGGGCGGCAGCCTGGAAATTAATACATTTGCCAGGTTGTCAAAGCATTAATCAACGGATACAAAAATCTGGAAATGGTTGGGACAACATGTATTTGCGGAAAATATGTGTTCACACAACAAGCACACAAGATGGGAACAATTATATGAAGATGTTTTAATAATTAACCGGTATAAAACAGTTTGCTCTCCATACAGTTCTAGACCATAAAAGTGTTTGCAGTCATATTTTTCTTTTGTACAAAATTCCAGTCAATTGTTCCACAATATTTACATTGTCATTCCCTTTTCACAAAATATCTCCTTTTACCCTTTTACCCCCCCCCTTTTTTTTTTTTAAAATCCAGCTTTGCTACATAAATGCTTTAGATCTCATGGATATCCCTTGATTTATTTTTAAAAAGTCTAATAAAAAAAAACCCAGAAGACATTAAATACCATTTTATATATAAAAATGCTTAGTAAAAATATAGTTTTGTTGCCCAATTAAAATATATTGCTGAGAATACAGTAAAAACTGTCCTAAAGCCCACCCCTAACAGGCGCCGACTCTTTAACGGCCCCGGCAAACTCTTCCTAAAAGTTTCTCCCCCCTCCGTAAGTTCGCCTGCCCTTGGGTTAAATACTGGGGGCAGGTCGCTTTGCCTGGTCCTGGCGGTGGTTGTTTCGGGCAGGATTTACTGGAATTGGCTTAAAAATGCCCCCTTGGAGCCGGTGGGAGCTACAGCTACGCCCTGCCGAGGGCTGGAGCGGGGAGAGAGGCAGGCAGGCTAGTGCTTGGGAAAGGCGTCTATCTGTGTTATATAGTTATACGGTATATCAGTGAGTTCAGCATGGTTCTTTCTCTAAAAAAAAAAAAAACCACCAAAAAAAACCCCCCAAAAAATTAAAAAAAATAATTAAAAAAAAACCAAACCAAACAAAAGAAAGCGATGCATTTAATGAGATACTCTAAATATTATGGAGCTCGTGGTTAAAGGAGGATGGCTTTTTTGTTTTTAGGGGAGAGTCGGGGCTCTCCCAGTGAGAGCATCGGACGGTGGGGCCAACCTAACCGGTGATGCAGGGGCTATAGTAAACAGCGCTGCTGGCATCGGACAAGGCGGATATCAAGCTGCTCTCCTCGCAGGAGATGCTTCTAGGAGTCACTTTGGACAGGGAGACATGGTAAGGGAGTCCCGAGGCTTCGGGACGAGTCCTGCTCATGTTCAAATACTGGTCAAACTCGTTGCGGTCAACGTCTGTCCACAGCTCGGTTTGGTTCAAGTGATCCACGCTCTCCATGTGGTGGGCTTCGGGTGGGGGCGAGAGCTGGCCCAGGTGGGCGGAAAGCCCGTTCTGAGTTCCCGAGCACATCTGGTTGTAGTATATGCTGGAGGGATGGGGAGTCCTCATGGCGTCGGCCAAGTGCGAGGGGGTCTGCGCGTAGGGCACTGCCACGTCCCGCCCCATGCACTTCTCCTGGGGAAACTCCATCTGGTGATGGTGGTGGTAGCCGCGAAAGGGCATCATGTTGCAGTCATCCTGCATGTGCGGAGGGAAAAACGCCGGCTCGGTCTGTTCCAAGACATCCAAGGGAGACATCTCAGGAGTTGGCAAGCCATAGTTTTCAATATCCGACCCCATGGAGTGGAGTTCTCTGAAGTGGTTAAGTGGGGGAGGCTGGGGGTGGCCCGGCTGGCTGCCGCCATGGTGACTCATGCTGAAGTTGTCACTGCAAGGCTGGGAAAGGTTATGCAGGAGGATATTGGGTTCCATCCTCTTGATTTTCTTGGCTTGCTTCTTTCTCCTTGGGCGGTACTTGTAGTTGGGGTGATCCTGGAGATGCTGGATTCGCAGCCGCTCTGCCTCTTCCACAAAGGGACGCTTGTCACTGGCGCTCAGCGCCTTCCATGACTGGCCTGGAAGAGGAAAGCAAAGCTCTGTGACACCGGCTCGGCCACCCGGCACTGGCCGTGATCTGGGGGCACCTGGGAAGAAGCCACCCTTGCGGTGGGAAGGGCTCCTTTGGCCGGTTCAGCACTTGAGCTGGCACAAGGGGAATAGGAGCCCAAGCAGGGCTGTCCCAGCAGCAGGCTCAGGCTGTGCCCAGCGCTTCGGCGCAGTGGGAGAATGGGGGTGCAAAGCCCCGGGGGGGAAGACACTGCAGGAACCCCTCTGCCAGAGCAGAGGATTCTGCCTTCCTCAGGACCGCCTGCTCCCCGGGGTGCCTGCTTCCCTGCATCCCGCATCCACAGTCCTGCTCCCCTGCAGCCATGACCGCCCATCCCCAAACCCCACACCCCGTAGCCCCGTATCCTGAATCCCACGTCCCCGCACCCCGCAGCCCCGTGTCTCCGCATCCTGCTGCCCCGTCTGGCCATATCCTGCTTCCCGTAGTCCCGCATCCTGCAACTCCGTCTATCCATATCCTGCTTCCCGTGTTCCCACATCCCGCATCCTACAGTTGTGTATCCCGCATCCTGCAGCCCTGTATTCCCATATCCTGCATCCCCGCAGCTGTGTGCCCCACAGCCCCGTATCTCTGCGTCCCGCAGACCCATTTCCCTGCATCTTGCGTGCATGCAGCTCTGCGTCCTCACGTCCCACAACCCACAGCCCCATATTCCCACATCCTCTAACACCACATCCCACAGCCCTTGATCCCACAGCCCTGCATCCTTGCAGCCGGCATCCTTGGTCCCATATCCTTACATCTTACATCCCACAACTCTCTAGCCTTGCAGCCTTACAGCCCTGCATGCCCCAGCCCCGAATCCCGTGGCACACTATCCCTGCATCCCGCAGCACCCTATCCTTGTAACCCAGCTCCTGCACTCCCATAACCTCACAGCCTGCATCCTGCAGTCCTGTGTCTTTGCAGCCTGGATACACAGTCCCGTATCCTTGCATCCCATGTCTCACCGCCTCATAGCCTTGCAGCCTCCTCCCACAGCCCTGTACCCTTGCAGCGCACATCCCAATACCCTGTACCCCTTCATCCCACACTCACATCCCTGTATCCCTGCATCCCACACTCACATCCTTGTATCCCTGCATCCCAATATCTCCTACCCCTACAACCCACATCCCCAGCCCTGTATCCCTGCATCCCAACACCCCGTATCCCCGCAGCACATATCCACAGCCTTGTAACTGCATCCCGCTGTCCTATACCCCTGCAGCCCAAGCCTCCAGCCCTGTGTCCCTGCATCCTGCTGCTCTGGACTCCCGCAGTCTACACCCCTGGCTCCATATCCCTGTATCCCTCTGCCCTGGGCCCCTGCAGCCTGCATCCCCAGCCCCATAACTGCCTATCCCTACATCCCCAGCCCTGTACCCTCATATCCCTGCATCCCCATCCCCGTATCTCCGCATCCCTTCATCCCTAACTCTGTACCCCCGCATCCCACAGTCCTGCACTATTTCAGGCTGTGTCCCCAGCCCCATACCCCCGCATCCCCACATCCCTAGCTCTGTAGCCCCCATCCCTGCATCCCCAGCCCCATACCCCCGCATCCCCACATCCCTAGCTCTGTAGCCCCCATCCCTGCATCCCCAGCCCCATACCCCTGCATCCCCACATCCCTAGCTCTGTACCCCCCATCCCTGCATCCCCAGCCCCATACCCCTGCATCCCCGCATCCCTACCTCTGTAGCCCCGCATCCCACAGTCCTGCACTCTTGTAGCCCACGTCCCTAGCCCCGTACTCCCTCATCCCCACATCCCCAGCCCCGTACCCTCGCATCCCCGCGTCCCTAGCTCCTCACCCCTGCATCCCCAGCCCCGTAACCCGGCACTCCCAGCCCCCCACCGCCAAAATCCCCGCACCCCCGTCCCCGCACCCCTCCTCCCGCAGCCCATCCCGCTCACCCAGCATCTTGCTGAGCACGGCGTTGTGCAGGTCGGGGTTCTGCTGCGCCAGCCGCTTGCGCTCATCCTTCGCCCAGACCATGAAGGCGTTCATGGGCCGGCGGATGCGGGAGTCCTCGCCAGCCTTGCCCTCGGCGCGGCCGGCCGGGGGGCTGTATCCATAGCCCGGCTCGGGGCTGGGCGAGCGGCTGGGGGCCGCGCCGGGGGCCGCGCCGGGGGCCGCGCCGCCGGGGCCGGGGCCGAAGGCGAAGCCGGGCTCGGGGCTGGGCGTGCGGCTGGCGGGGGAGGCGGCTCCCGGGGGGCGCGGGAAGGCGAGCCCGGGCTCAGCGGCCGGCACGGCGGCGGTGACCCATGAACAGTCGCCCCGGGGTTGCGATATCTCCTCTCGGCAGTAGTTAGACTCAGATATATTCATTCCAGCTGGACAGCACTTTGTGTCCGACCCGACCGGGTGCCGGAGAAAGAACCGGGTCCCGCCGCGTCCCACCGGGTCCAGCAGCCGCCGAGCAGCAGCCCCGCCGCTCGCCTCCCTCGCCTGCGCTTCGGGGGGATTTGGGGTCGGCTTGTTTTGTTTTGGTTTCTTTTCTTTTCTTTTTTTTTTTCCTCTTTTATTTTTTTTTTCCCCCCTTTCCCCCCAAAAAAAACTTTTGGGATGATGCTGGGCTGGAAGGGGCAAAATATAGCCGGGCTGGACCAATCAGCGGGGCGGAGGGGAGGAGGAGGAGGAGGAGGAGGAGGACGACGACGACGACGACGACGACGACGAGAGGGAGAGGAGGAGGAGGTGGAGGAGGAGGAGATGAGGGGGAGGAGGAGGAGAAGGAGGAGATGAGGGGGAGGAGGAGGAGGAAGGGGGACGTCCCCAGGCACCAGCAGGAAGAGCCACCCGGGGAGGGCCGGTCTGGGACCGGTGTGGACGCTGCTGCCCAGTTCCCTTCCTTGCAAGGAGGAGGGTTATTATTTTTTTCTCTGCCTTCTTTTCCTTTCTTTCTTTCTTTTTTTTTTTTTTTTTTTTTTTCATTGCAAGCCCCTTTTCTGGCTCCTTGCAGCCCCGCCGAGCCGAGGCAGGGAAGTGTTTAGCTTTGCCTGCCAGGCTGCCTGTTTGCAGGCGGGCAGGGATGCTTGGGGCTTCGCGTTTATTTTTCTTATGACTTTTTTCATGTGTGTGTTTTGGCCAGCATTCCCCGTCCGGGGTCGGGAGCAGCCCTGGGGTGAAGGCAAGGGCGAGCCCTCTTCCCCTGGCAATTTTCTGGTGGGAATTTCGATGCCGGGGGTGGGGGTGGAGAAATTTCTCCTTGCTTTCATGTTTCCAGCCTGTCAGCCTAGGGACTGTTGAAGAATGGTGTGTTCAGTGGTGGCCGGGTGATTGTGGCTAAAAGCTGCCTCCCGAGCTGCGCTGCTGGGGTTGGCACGGCCGTGCCATTGCCACACGCGCCGTGGGCACGGCAGCATCCCCACGGCACCCTGCCATCGGCGGCTGCTGAGAAGGAGCGTGTCGCCCGCCTCCAGGTCACTGCTCGGCTCGCTCGGCTGCCGTCCAGCAGAGATTTGCAGTGCCAAGCGGCAGGCTAGGTGGTCTGAAGGTCCTTCCTGCCCTTGGCATGGAGGAGTTATGATCTGCAGGACCTGTTTGCAAGCAAGGAGATCTGCCTGAACACTGTCCCTGCTCCCTGACACCCCCCCAGGCAACCGGGTTGATGTGTGAAAGATGCCCCAGCTCTGGGTATCTGCCTCTGAGCCCCCTCCGGCTGCGGACATGCCCAGATCCCAGCCTGAAATGTGAACCTCGGCGTTAGGAAGACTTGGGGCACCGGGTTGCGCAAGATCCGAGCTCCCAGCCTCCTCGAAGCGGTGGGGTATTGCATGCCATGGTTTCTGTGTGTCTGGAAGTGATTTGAAAAAGCTGATCCGCTGTTAACCCTAAACAAAACAAAGGCCTTAAAAAAAAAAAAAAATCGTCTCACTTATTCTTCAGTCACTAGCCAGGAGTGACAGAGGTTTCGGGTGAAATTTCCTTCACGTTTCTGGAGCCTCTTATTAATATTTTGCAAGATCACATCAGCACCAGCCTGCGGGAGAGCCTGTATGGCTGCAAGGAGCCTCCTCTCCACTCTCCCCCGTCCTGCCCCGGCTGTACAGCCGAGCAAGGTGCTGGAGCATCGCCATGCTGGAGGAGCAGCCGTGTGCCACCATCCGGAGCCGAGCCCCCGAGCCGCCGGAGGCTTTGGCTCTTTGCTCCTGCCCTGGGAAGCAGCAAGGTGGGTGCTGGGGGGAGCTGGGGGCCCCCAGCCCAGGACATGCGGCTGCTTGGGGGTGAAGTGAGCAGCCTTTGGGGCAGTTGGTCACCCCAAGCACATGCCTTGGCTGCTGATCCTGGCCCTTCTCCCTGGCTTCATCCAAGCATGCGGCCCCAGCAGCATCCTTGGCCTCCGGGTGGCCTCAGGGCTTCCCTGGAGCTGCTGTTGGACCTGGTGCCACCAGTTGGCATTTGGGACATGGTGGGGATGAGCTGCAGCGGGGTGAGAGAGGGGGGAGCTCGGATTTTCCCGGGCCTGAAAACGGTGCTAAGAGCTGGGGCAAACCCTTTTGCGGGGGGGGGAGGAAGGCAGATGAAGAGCCTCGTGCCCGCCACCCTTGCTCTGTGCAACCGCTCCAAGCCTGGGCCTCCTCCACACGGGATGGCAGTGGGCTCATGATGCTTCCTTCTGCAGGGGAACGAACACCCCCTCATCCTACTGCCTCGGACTCCTGCTGCCACCCAACCTCCTGCCCATGTCTGGCAGCTGCCGCCCACCCTGAAAAGCAGCTGGACCAAAGGTGGTCCCCAGCGCCCTTGGGGACATGGCTGCGTGGGGCTGCCCTGATGGGGACCCAGCGGCTCCGGCGTAAAAGCCGATCCTGCAGGCAGGGCTGGGAGCGGGACAGTGCGGGGCGAGGGGCTGGAGCGGTGCCGCTGTCCCTGTTGCAGGGGGGTGGTTTGGGATCTCCTCCCCTAAACCACCCTCCACCCATGGAGCAAAGCCGAGCGCTTCAACCCCAGTGCACAAGCGCGGTGCAAACCCTGCCTTGCAGTGCATTTGCTGTCGGTGCTGCATCCCGGAGCAGGGATGGGGATGAAGAGCCAAGGGAGGGTGGGACAGGGGGAAAAGACATGGCTGCTGGAAGGGGAAGGGTGAGAGCTGCAAAGCAGGGAAAGAGGGGAAGGAGAGCTGCGAGGGGGGATGGAGCAGCATGCAAAGCACCCAAAAATGCCTAGAGCAGGGGATGGAGGGGCTGCGCTGCCTGCACGGGCGATGCCGTACCACTTTGCTCCCCCTCCCCACAGCCGGCACCCGTCCCGCAGAACAAAAGCACCTTAACCCAGCCGGGGAGCGGGGTGAAGCACACGGGGTCAGTGCCCGGCTCCGCTTTCCCATGGGACACACACACACACAAAACCCCCACAGCGCAACCCCTCCTTTCACCCTGCTGCCCCGGGGACATCACGGGGAGCTGGTGACCCCCTGGCCCTGGGTCGTCACCAGTTGCATCTGTGGCGGCGCGCGGGGAGGAAGCGCTGGACATCCCTGGGCAGAGATAAGATCGGCGAGCGCGCCAGCTGGGTGACCTCTCCCCGCGCCCTCCTCGCCGGGGCTGGCGTCGGGCGAGCTGGACCCTGGCCCAGCACACAACCTCAGGAGTTGTATATTATTTTTTTTTTCTTTTTTTTTTTTCTCTCTCCTCCCCCCCACCCCCCCCTTCCCCAGTTTTATTAGGCTGGCGGCTCGCCGCCCCCACCCCGGCCCCCGGTTTCCCTTCCTAGCATCCCGCGCAGCCCAGCACCACACCTAGCAGAGGAAGCGTGGCGGGGACGGCAGCCTCCGCTCCCCAGCACAAAGGCGTTTTCCCTCCCTGCCCCCAGCCCGCACCCCTGGCTGCCCATTATTCCTCCCAGCCGGGTCCGACGCCGAGCTCCCACCCGCCTAAAAATAGACTCAGCACCACCTGGACCATCCCAAGGGGTCTCGGGGATTTGGGGGCTCAAAGGGGGGGGGGAGGGGATGGCAAGAAGGTAAGAGCGAGCGTTTCTGGCTGAGCCTGATGGTTATTTTTGGTGCTGATGGCTGCGGGTGGGTGCAGGAGCCCCAGGCTGGGTTAGGGGCTGTATAACCAAATCCAAGGGATTTACCCCCAAAATTTGCATCCAGGTTACAGAGGTGGATGCCGGCAGGGCCCCCGCAGCACAGCAGCAGCAAAGCCCCAAACCGTGTTGGGAAAATTGCTTTTCATTCTCATTTTGCAGAGGGTGCAAGGCACAAGGGGAGCAGCCAACGGGGCAGGGGCAGGACCTGTCCCCGTCCCTGTCCCCGTCCCTGTCCCCGGGCCCGGCTGCGGGCTCTCCACCCTCCTGCGGTGCCCAGTGCCTTCTCCACTCACTCACACGGACCAGCCTCCCTCCTAGATGTGTCCACGCCGCTGACGAACCAGTCACCACGCAATTACTGTAGGGCTGGTGCGCACAATTGGATGAATGAGACATTTCACAGGTAGAGTTTTGCTGTTAATTACAGGTAATAATTATCTCGAGGGCACACCACACAGGGACCCGGAGCGGTGCGGCCGGGAGGGATGGATGTGACCTCCACCAACTCCTCATCCCTAAGGAGATGCCCGTTACCAGGGGTGGCAGAGGGGAGGGGGATATTCCTGATGCAATGGGGGGGACCTGTGTGGGGCTTCCCAGGCCAGCGGTTCCCCCGGCACCCCAAGAGGTGCCCCCGCGCCGGCGGGTCCCGCAGGCTCCCTGGGGACCGGGGCTGCTGCAGCCTTGCTGGAACAAAGGCTTCCCAAAGAAAGGCGCTTCCTGGAGAGCAAAGGACTCAGGGCCGGGGCTGTGTGTGAGCCCTGCCGGGAGGCTGAAGTCATCTGCTGGGAAACACTCCGCGTTTCGCTGGAGCCTCCCTTTTTCCAGGGCCCAGCTCAGCGCCCGGTTTCCTTGTGCACAAATAGTTCAGTGGGTCAGGCAGAGCTGGCAAGCACCGAGTGAGCCGGCCAGGGGCCGCCGGGCGCCGGCAGACGTGGTATGGCATCCGTGTTAGGAGCATCCCGGCAGCAGCCACATGCCTGTGCAAGGGTGACATGTCCCCTGTGCCCCCAGACAGGGACTGGACTCTTTCCCACCCGAATTGGGGTTCTAGGTGGAGAACAGGTGGTGATGGTCAGCCCCAGCCCTGGGAAGGAGGGGAGATTTAAATTGGATATTAGGAAGAAATTCCTTCTGCCAGGGTGGTGAGCCCCTGGCCCAGGTTGCCCAGAGAAGCTGTGGCTGCCCCATCCCTGGAGGGGTTCAAGGCCAGGTTGGACGGGGCTTGGAGCAACCTGGGCTGGTGGGAGGTGTCCCTGCCCAGGGCAGGGGGTGGAACGAGATGGGCTTTAAGGTCCCTTCCAACCCAAACCATTCCACGATTCTATGATTCTATGAATGGCTGTCTCGGCTGTTTGCTGTTCATTTTCTCTTTTTTTTCACTTCTAGCTCCATCCGACAAGTGAAGGGCACTGGGGATATAGTGGAAGGGTGCCCTGGGCCACAGTGGCTCTCTGCCGCAAGAGTGTGCCAGCCCAGGGGCTCGCTGCCACCCACCCCAGCAGGTCCCCGAGGGCTGCGGGGTGGAGTTGGGAGCGCGGTGCCGACCGCGCTGGCCAAGCCCGGCAATCAGGCACCTCATCCGAGGAAGCGGTGAAAGTTGTCTTTCTTTTTCAGCTCTTTTCAATAACCAGAGGTCAACCTTGTTTATACAGGATTATAACTGGAACGACAACAGCCATACCCATTGTGCGAGCAGCGAAACCCACAGTTAACCCGAAAAAGCTGTTCGCTCCATACAAGCGCAGCCTCCGCAGTGCCCCGGGTGGTGGCCCGAGCCCTTGGTCCTCACCAGGGCCATCCTGCCTCCCCTTCTTCTGCCTTTTCCCTGTAACAGCCCCTTATTGCACAGCCCTGGCTGTCCTCCGATGGTCCCACCAACCCAGGGTGCCGCATTTCCAGCCACATCACTCCGTGTTTGCTCCCCCTGAAACCCAGGGGGGCAAGCTCCCACAGCCCCAATGTGAGCAAAACTGCTGCAAATCCCACCCAGGGGGCTTACGGCTGGGATAACGCAGGGAAAAGGCTTCGGCACGACGCACAAGGAGGGCTGAGCGCGGCGGGGCGTGCATGCTCGGGGCGCGCGTGTGCGCGCTGGCTGGAGTCGCTTCCCCGGCAGCTGATTGCGGCAGCCGTGGTTGCTTTAATACTTCGGTTCCCATCACGGAGAGAGCCCAGGCTTTGAGGAAGGAAAGTCTTACACTTCTACCAACTATTTCAAGACTCCCATAAACACATTTTTGGTTCAGCATTAATGAATTACCTCAATGCAGAGCTGCTCATGCCAAATACATGAATACAGAGTGTAGAAAAGCCGCTGAGAAGCAGATTTGGCTGCCGTTCAGCTGCTCCGATCGGCACAATTTCTTTTCTCGATTATAGCAAGAAAAATGCGCTCTGCCTGTGGCACCGCGTCCTCCCAGGAACAGGCAGCTGGCCGACAGTTGGGCTGTGCCGAGCCTGGGCACGCCGGGGTTAGTCGCTGCTTCCATCACTCGAATTGGCAGAAAAAGCTGCTCGCTGGTGTCTGCGCAGGAGACGCAGCCAAGAACCGGGATCCTGCTCTTTCCGCATGCCCAGGCTGGCTGCTCCGGACCGCCCGACCTCCTCTTGGGTGCCGGGGAAAGGAAAACTGCAATTAAGAGGATTTCTGAGCCTGTTTTTTGGGGGGGGACATGGGTCGGGGCTGCCTGTCTGTGGCCTCGCACCTACCTGTGCCCACAATCACCACGTCTGGATGCACCTCCACCATGGCCCCTCTCCATGGAGCAGTGAACCCTCACGCATGGCCTCGGCGAGCATGTCCCCTGCTTTCCTCCAACAGCAACGGCCCTGCCACACTGGGGACTGCCAGGAGATAACGTGTCCCCCTCAGGAAAAGTGCATCCCCCCCTTTTGCAGAAACCTTTCTTACTGGGGATCTCCCGGTTCCCAACCTCCGTGCCCCGCTGGGTGTTTGCTCATCCCTTGCTCTTCGAGCATCGTTCAACTGAGAGCACCAGGGAAAAATGGGCTCGTGCTTCGTCACGGACGAGAATGCCGCTTTCAGACAGGGGAGAGGAGGGGAATTAAGGAAGGCAACACAGCAATCACACCTTCACCGCTTCGCATGTCAGTCCTCAGGGGCGAATCAGCAAGGGCTGAGCCGCTTATTGCGTCTCTGCTCCCAAAAATTAAACTCCAGTGGGAAGTGAACAGGGAAGATGGGGTGGCCAGTTGCACCCCTGCACCCACCGAGCCCCATGACCGGCTGCAGGAGGGTCACCCGTCATCTTCCTCGCCAGGAGAGCTGCTGTAGCAGCGCAGGACGTCTCCATCTGGGAAAGGTTTGCTGTTCTCAAGAGCTGCTGTGGCTCCCGACATGTTTTAACTTAGTGCGAGGCATTACCTCACCGGGCCGCCGCAGATGGCAGATGGCAGATGGCTGCTGGCTGCGCCGCGCTCCCCTCTCCCCTCGCCCGGCTTCTCCTCTGCAGCCCCTGAACCCAGCGCTTTCTGCTCAGGTTTTCCACGAATTGGCCAGTTTGCTCACAGGATCCTGGGGAGATGTTTGCCTGGTTTCTGAGCATCACCCCAGACAGGGTGGAGGAAGGGGAGCCCTTTGCAGCATCCCTGGGGGAAGGGGAGCCCTGCAGCACCCTTGGAGGAAGAAGAGCCCTTTGCAACATCCCTGGAGGAAGAGGAGCCCTTTGCAGCATCCCTGGGATGGAGGATCCCTGGGAGCCCTTTCCAGCATCCCTGGTACCAACAACCTTTGCCGAAGCTTGCAGCCCAGTTCCATGCACACGGGATCTCATGGCCACCTCTCTTCTTTGCCAAGGCTTTCACTGCCCAGCAGAAAGGACGAGGATGTTGCTGAGAGCAACCTCACCTTCACACAGACAGGGAAACCCCCAAGTGCCAAACCCGAGTGGAAGGGAGGAATTTTGGTTCAGAAAGGGTTGGACGCTGCTGTGGCTCTGTGCCTCAGTTTCCCCATATGCAGGGCATGGGGCAACCCAGCCTCTCCTCAGGCCCTTTAGAGACAACAGTCTCCCCCCGGCAAAGGGCAGGATATATCAGGGTAATTTTGACAGAGTGCTTCTTTCCTGAGAGAGAACAATAATAATAATTACAACAATAATACTAAGAATAAAGAAAAGGGCCCGAGTGCTTTCCTTCCCTGCAAGCAGAGGAACAACTTTTGCTTTTTGGTGCTGTACTGGGGACATTAAGGGAAGGAAAATGAGCATGAATGTGCTGCAATTGCAGCTCAAACCCCCAAGAACTGCGACACCCCCCCCCCCATAAATTGGCCTAAAAATGAGGTTTAAAAGCTTGCCATAGGCAGCATCTTTTTCCGCACTTTCTGATTTCAGAGCATCCTTTGTGCTGCAGCCCGGGGAAAACGGCAGCGAGATCCCCCGGCAAAGGAGCTGGGGCTGGGGTATGCCACGAGTGGCTGCGGGGACGCAGGGTGGGAGGAGGAGGATGGCGTGAACACCCAGGGATGAAGGCTGCACTGATGCTGGAGATCCCTGCGGCTGGCGGGGCGCGGGGGGCTGGGGGCAGGAGGGAAGCGGCGGGGAAGGGCTCCAAGGGAAAGGCTTTGTTCGCCGGCCAGCCGGGAGCGTGCAAGGGCCTCCGGGTTCCAGTGTTTCTCCTCCACTTCGCTCCCGCTGTGCGCGGGAGCTGGGCCAAGGTGGAGCACGGCGGGGTGGAGCGGGTCCCCGAGGAAGGCAGGGGACAGGACAGCCGCGCATTTAGCCCTTAAATTGCCTGGGAAAGCGGCTCCATCTTTCCGTCTCCCTCCAGTGCTCTTCTCTCACCCAAACCAAGGACGTTTCCCAGGCTTTTTGCCCCAAACACCTCTGCCCTCCCCCTAACGACCCCTCTTGCACAGCCCGTTCAACCTTGCTCGGATCTGTAAGTGCTTGGGAAGAATAATCTCCCAACGGAACAGCCCTCCGTGGTGTGCTCGAGCTGGAGAAATAAGGTTAAAGGCTCTTATCTGATGGAGCCGCAGCCTTGCCAAAGCCTGTTGCTATCAGCTTGGGACACATGTGTTATTGGCAAAGCTTCGGGGACACAATAATACAAACAGTTTTCATTGTCGAGTCAACAATGATGGGAGAAGGAGCCTGGTGCTATTACCGGTATAAAAGGCGCACTGTAGGAAAGCTCAGGACAGGAGGATGCAGTCGGGATCAACAGCGGGGTTTAGCAGATTACAGTTATATTTGTACTCGGGAAGGAGAAACCTTCCATCCCCAGTGGGCTGGAGCCAGAAGGATGGAGCCGGGAAGCGGGGCGGGGGGGGGATTTGGCTGCAAGGAAAAACTCTTTGAGCAGCACTGCAAGGAGTTGCAGCAAAGTGCTGATGGCAGCGGGTTTGGGCAAGGGCAGGAGGCAGGTTTGCAGCGCAGCAGCCCAAGGTCGTGCTCTGCCGGCTCGTGAGAAGGGAAAAAAGTGGTGTCTGCCCATGACTGAGCAGGGGTTGCAGGGCGAGGGAGGCTGTGGCAACCCCAGGCTTTCGGGATCCCTCTACACCCTCTCACGGCAAAGTCCGTATATTTGAAGAAGCCCTCGCCGGCGTGTGTGGGGTGGATAGGCGATTCGGCACACGCTGCACCCAGTCCCTGCTGTCATTTGGGCAGATACGAGGACAGTGGGGAGAAGGCTGGTGACTCTACAGGGGCTAGTCCACGGGGGCCATGCAGTACCTGTGCATTTTGGAGGGGGAAGCATCCTTCCAACACCCATGTCACATCCCCGACGTTCCTCCTCAGTCTTTCTGGGCCCCTGTAAACCCAAACGGGGGATTTCTGGAGCACACACGCTCCCGGGCTGGGTTGGATGTGCGGGTGGATGTGTGGGATGGGAGGATGAGTGGGATGGGGACACCATCCTGCCCTGCAAAGCAGCGCCCACGGGGCTGCCACATGTCCCTGGCTCTGCCTGCCCCGGCCCCAGTGCTGTGCCGTGCCCCTGGGACCAGGCAAGGTCCTGATCCGCGATGCCACACACCAGTGAGGGCACAGGCTTAAGGGATGTAGCACCCAAAGTGCAAGACGGAGGGTCTCCAGCCACCCGGCTTGCAGAGGGCAGGGAAGAGGTGGTTCAGCAGATGGGACACCGGGACTGAGGCACGGTGCCATCCCGCACCCTTGGAGCTGGATGGTGAGGTGACGGGGAGCATCGCCTCGGCCGTGCCTGTGGCAGTGAGGAAGAGGAGGCAGGTTTGCCAGCTGTCGTGCCACGATGGCAGGGAGACAGTGGGCACAAAAGCCCCCACACCACGGCAGGGCTGGACCAAGCTGGAAAGCCTGGCAGGAGGTCAGGAACTTATCGGATGCTGTCAGGGACCGAGTGGGGCTGGGGCGGCCATTCCCACCGGGAGCAATGATGTCAGGCGGTGGCCGCGGCCAGGAGGCAGGAAGCCCAACGTAGCCAGCGAGTCTGTCCTTCCCGGCATTCCCCTTGTGTTCTCGTGAACAATGCACCCCCGTGGCAGGGACGCCCCGAGGCTGGCCCTCCCGCACCCGCCAGCAGCCCAGCGTGGCCACCTTGGACCCGTGCTGAACCCTGGCTGCTGCTCCGCGCTGGGTGCTGCCCCTCATCCATGTGGGATGTGGGATGGTGCTGGTATGGCACCTTTTGCAGGGGGACTTACCCAGCTGGGGCAGGGTAAATACCTGCCTCGAGCATCCAGCTGTGCCTGCCTGGTGTCCAGATATTCCATCTGGAAGCAGCAACAGCGATTACTCAAATGTGCCGAGGGAAAGCTCCAGCAGTCTGAGGCGCCCAGTGATGCCGTGAGGGGCACCCTGGGCTGCATCCCCAGCAGCGTGGGCAGCAGGGTGAGGGGGGGATTCTGCCCCTCTGCTCTGCTCTGGGGAGACCCCCCTGCAGTGCTGCCTCCAGCTCTGCGGCCACCAACAGCAGAAGGACACGGAGCTGTTGGAGCGGGTCCAGAGGAGGCCACGGAGATGCTGGGAGGGCTGGAGCCCCTCTGCTGGGAGGACAGGCTGAGAGAGCTGGGGGGGTTCAGCCTGGAGAAGAGAAGGCTCCGGGGAGACCTTAGAGCCCCTTCCAGTCCCTAAAGGGGCTCCAGGAAAGCTGGGGAGGGACTCTGGATCAGGGAGGGGAGCTGTAGGATGACAGCTAATGGTTTTGAACTGAAAGAGGGGAGATTTAGACTAGACATTAGCAAGAAACTCTTTAGTGTGAGGGGGGTGAGCCCCTGGCCCAGGTTGCCCAGAGAAGCTGTGGCTGCTCCATCCCTGGAGGGGTTCAAGGCCAGGTTGGACGGGGCTTGGAGCAACCTGGTCTGGTGGGAGGTGTCCCTGCCCAGGGCAGGGGGGTGGAACTGGGTGATCTTCAAGGTCCCTTCCAACCCAAACCATTCTGTGATTCTATGCAGAAGAGCATCCCTGGGCTGGGGGTCCACTGGGGTGAGTGGAGGCACGAGTCCCATCTCCACCCTTCCAGCCCAGGCAGCCGGGGCTTGGTTTTGCCTCCTGGCCCCATGAGCAGCCCCCTGCACCCAGCAGGCACTGGGAGCAGGCAGAGTGACGGCGGCCAAGCAGGGGGCTGCGAATGGGGTGGCTGGGACAGGGCAAGGCGCCTGGTCGCGAACACCCAGAGGGAGAGGAACTTCCTGAGCACAGCCAAGTGAAGGATGGCCCCAAGGACTCCCGCTCGGCCTCTCCCTTCACCCCACCCAGCACGCCCTTGTTTTCGCAGAGGTGCCTCCGCGCCGGGGACGCAGCGAGCTGCGTTTGCCAGCGGCTGGCAGCAATGTCCGTGCTGGTGCCGACAGGCCGGCTGGCATGTTTTCCCCCAGGGAGGCTTTAGCAGGAGGCTGTGCATTTCTGGGAATTGTGTCAGGCAGGGAAGGAGGTTATTGTTCGAGCTGCAAGTGTGCGGCGCGCTGATGAGATCAGGGCTCGGTGCTCAGCGGTGGGGCAGCTGAGCCGTCTGCAGCGCCGCTGATGGGGCGATAAACAGGAGAAGGCTCTGATCTGCGGTCCCATCACCGCAGGGAGAGCCGGAGAGGAGAGGGCATGGCAAAACCCTGGGGACCTGGCTCTGTTTGGCCTCGCCGTGCAGTTAGGGGGGGTTCAAATGGAGGGATGGAGACAGCAAGGCAGGGAGTGGGCTCCCTTCACCCTCCAGCACGCCGCGGTGCAGCCACTCACCCTGCTGACTTCAACCATGCAGACTCTTCCTCCCAGTTCTCCCAGCTCACCCAGCTGCCCCCTCAAGTACATGAATCCTGGCCCTAGGAGCCCTGATAGCTTTTAGGTCATGGGCGTCCTCACCATGGGGGGAACCTGCCCCGCAGGGCTCCCTGCAGCCATGACGAAGCAGCTTTTGCTCCAGCCATGGACGGAGGAGGCCGAACAACGCCTGTTCCCTGCCTGCATTTCACACTCTGCCTCGCTGGTAGGGAAGCAGGAGGTGTGTGTCCGTGCAGCCACTGCGTGGGCACCGTCCTTGTGTCCCCATGGTGTTGGTGATGGAGGGACCACCACGGCCACCAGCCCATGGCTGAAATGCCAAGACCCTTGTGCTTTGGCAGGGCAGCACAGGGGAGGGTATTTCTGAGAAAAGGCCCCTCTGTGCCTCAGCCTCCTCAACGAGCCTCTTCTTCCTCCCTCTCTGCCAGTTGATCCCTGTATTCAGCCCCTCTGAGGGCTCTGTCCCAGCCTTGGCTGCCCTGCCATCTGCTTGCTCCTTTGCAGACAGGATACGGGTCCTGTCGATCCCAAACTCTGTGGGAGACAATATCAGAGCCCTGTTTGCAAAACCACTGAGAGGAAGGGGCTGGGGGGTCAAACCCCTTTGCAGTCCTCTGCTATTGGTAAGAGAGAGGTACCACATTAGCCCATGAGAAGCTAACCATCCTCCTCCTCCTCCTCCTCGGGAGGATGCCTCCCTCCACGCGCCACTGCTTTTGACACAGAGCAAGTCACGAGAGCTCGAAGAGGACAAAGCTGCTGCCACCGAGGGGCACCGCCATCCGGAGAGCTTCCCCAGCGCCCTGGTCTGGAGATCGCGCTGGTGAGCAGGGACAACATAGGAAATGCTACATGGGAAAGCCCTGTGTGAGAGCCCAGGAGCCCCTGCCTTCCCACAGCAGACTTATCAAGGCACCAGTTCAGAGTGGCGCTTTCCATGGGCCAAAAGGGAAGTGCATACACACCAGACTTCTCGGGGTCAAGGATGCTGGGCAAGCAGCGAGCCGAGAGGCTGCAGGGGGCAAGGGAGGGAACCGGGGCGTGGGGAGGGAGACACAAATAGCAAAATGAATGGCTTGAACTTCCTATGTTTTATGGAGGCGAATAAAAAGAGACGGCGAGGGGGAGAGAAAGGAGACCTGAGCACTTGCACACGCTCTCACGCACACACGGACCAGCCCAGACCCCAGAGCCCGTTGGTGGCTGGTGTGGCACGTCAGCCTGCACCCACTTGGCTGGCATGGCTCTGGGCCAGCTGCTTCTCTGGCCCCGCGTCCCCTGAGAACACCTCGCGAAGCGTGACAGGCTGCTGCTTAGCACTCATCCCTCCCCCTGTCATTATTATTTTGAATGGCAGCCAGTATAATTAAAATCGTTAGAAGGAGGAGATTTAGGGAACATCCAAAGTGCCTCGGAAGAGCATCTGCAAAGCTGGAGGTCCAAACTCCACCCTGGTGCTTGCAATGAGCCAGGGCCCAGGGGAACCATCATCTCCTCCGTGTCCTCCCTTCCATGCTCCCTGTTTTGCAGGGTGGCAGAGGCTGGGCTACCACACGGGGTGGTCCTGGCCACATTCCCCTCCATGGCTGCTGCCTGCTGCAGCCAAATCCTGCAGCCCTTCCTGGTGCAGGACTTGTCCCAGGAGGTCCAGATGGTAGTGTCCCCAGGCATGGGCTGCTCACCAGCAGCGCTGGGACAGATGCGGTGGGAGGCTGTGGGGAGTGGAAGACACGGAGCCTCTGTGGGCTGCTCTGCTGAAGCGGCACGGATGGAGCCTGTGTTATCTCCTGGGAGCCATGGAGGTTTCTGTTGTGTTAGGAGGGCCTGCGCCACAAGACAAGGAGTGGAGAGGTCCTTTGACTCCTTAGAGGAGAAAACGGGATGGTCTGCAAGACAGAAATGCAAGTCACCATTCAGGCCAAATTCTCCAGGTTTCTTAAGTGTTTGGATGGAGCATTTTGGCTTCCAAGGTCAAATGTCCCTGATGCCAGGGCTAGGAGATGAAGAACTGACAATTGCAGCAAGGTGGGGGCCAAAAGGCAGGATCCCTGCCTCTATTCTAGGGCTGGCACAAGCTCGTGTCTAGGGGCTTGGTTCCCCTGTCTCTCTCCTCCTTCTCTCCCACGTTTCACCTGCCCTGGGGTCAGGGAGGAACAGCAGAATAACCATCCCCAGGGAGGTCAGCGCTGGGAAAGGCTTGACCACCAGTGCAGGAGGGTGGCTGGCTGTGGGCATCCTTGCCAGCAATGCTTGCAGGCAGCAGGAACCCCGCTGCAGTGGTTGCTGGGCTAGGTGGGGACAGCCAAGAGCCAAAACCAAACCACCCAGCAGTACCAGGAGCCCTTGGCTGCAGCCAAGGCAGGCTCACGAGGGTGAAAAGGAGGGGACATGCGTCAAAACCCACTCCCCAAACTCAGCGTTGCTCTGGCAAAGCCTATGACAGCTGCTCCCATCTCCTGACTGGCATTCGCGGTGCTGCATGAGGGCTCAGGGTCTACCAGCTATTTGCTGCATGGGGTCTCTCGCTACCAGCTCAGAGACCTGGTATGTTGCCCAGGGACAGCCAATCTTCCTGTCCCTACCGTGACCCCAAGGCTGAGATCCTGGAGACCTGGGCACACCTGAAGTTAGGGGGTGTCTCAGGACAGCGCTTCCCTGGGGGTCTCATGGTGGGTAGGTGGGCAAGGCTGGGCCCAGAAGGGCCTCTGGTCTCTGCTTTCTCCAAAAGTGGACAAGATTGACCCTCTGGTGGTTGGGAGCAACAGAAAGGGGGGGGTTTGGTGGCCAATCTCCAAACAAATGATGGTGATTTGAATCTGCTGGGGATACTGGAAGCAAAAAAAGCTCATCTGACTTGATCAAGCCCATCCGCCGGGTCACTGTAGCCCATGGGAAAACCAGGTGAGATTTTGTGGGTTTTTATTTCGCAGCAAACTCTTGGCTCCACCAGCTCTGCCTGCCAAGGGGAGCTGCCAGCAAGGCACCACGGACGGAGACTTTCACGGTGCCTCTCAATGTGCAGGGGTCAGATAAAGTCCCCTCCCGACCTCTCCCCCAAGCACAGCTCCAGTGACAGACTCGCCCCGCTCTGTTTTTAGCACATTCAAGTAGTTGCTTTCACAAGAGGTAAAACAAAGTTCATGGATCCGTTGACAGATCAGCCCAAGCGGGAATTTCTCTGGGAATTCCTGCAATAGCAGGTTGGCTCCCGCGGAGGTGGAGTTTCCTCTGGATCTACCTCCACCCAGGCTTGGGGAGCGCTCCGGCCACCGGCTCCACGCTCGGGGGGCTGGGCTGAGCGACGCCACCGCTGCTTCTCAGCCAAGGCCAGCCAGAAACCCTCCCCGCTCTGCAAACGCCTGTCCTGTTAACCCTTGGGAAGAGCGGAGCCGCAGGCTGGCAGGGTTAGGCTGCAGAGCCGGCCCGTGCCCGTGGGTGTGCAGGGGCAGGGGGCATTTTCCACTCCCACCCTGCAGGCAGCGTCCAGGGCTGCTGGCGTGAGGATTTCATGCCTTTGTGTTCCTTGGGGACCTGCTGCCAACTAGGCAGTCGTGGGGCCTGGGCGAGGACGGTCCGCCGCGGCAGGAGGCTGGCGTTGGCGGGGTGACGGGTTTCTCGCTCAGAGGCAGGGAGCGACGGGGTGACAGCGCTCGGCATCGGTGACTGTGCTCTCTGGAATCTGAGACACGTCCCCGGCCATACTTGTGGTCAGGAACCATCTTCGCGTTGCAGCGATACAAACCACATTCACAGTGGCAGCAGTGTCGCTCGAGCGCGCCTCTGACGCCAAGGACCGGCGTGACCCGACCCCACACACGGGACAGGCAGCTGCCCGTTTCCAAGGACCTCCAGAAGGTCCCCTTGTTGGGACTTGTTTCCTCCTCCCTCGCAGAGGTGGGCCTCTTCAAAATGGCACCCCCTGACTTCACGGCCAGACCCTGCCAAGGGATGGAAGCTTTCCAGATGCTGCAGAGGCTCCAGACGGCGGGTTGGAGGGAACTCGCGTTTGCAAACATGGGGCCAAGCCAAGAAGTTTCAAGGTAGCTCCAAGCGTCATGCCAGGGAGTGGGTCTGGAGCTCAGGTTTGGTCTGGGGCCACCTCTGCTGGTTTGGGAGTGAATCAAAACGTGTCTCACACATCTGGGGAGCAGCTCTTGCCTGAGGGGATCCCACAGTTCTGTCCAACTCCATGCGAGCTGCCATAAAGAACAGCAAACCGGCAGCTTTAGGTACCTAACAGGCGGTTTCGGGGGACAGCCACCCAGCAGAGTTTTAGCAGTGATCTGTTCAATACCCGCTACTTTTGTGTCCTGGTAAAGCTAAACTCTGGCCTCGGTGACTCAGTTGCCACAGGACAGCGCAAGGTTGGAGCCCTGGTTCCCAACACCTAATCCTGCAGCTCGAGGCTGCACGTAGCACATCTCTATGCTTTTGCTAGATCTCCAGCCCCGCCGGGGCAGGACACGGCCGCTCTTTACCAGCACAGTCAGGGCCTTCTCCAAAACATCCGCGCTTGGCGAGGGCTGCAAAGCCGGCTGTGCAGGAGGAGGCATTGCAGTTCTCCCTCTGCCAGGAACCAGCTGGAGAGAGCAACAATATTCAGCAGCGAGTCCCAACGCGCAGCTCCCGGGGGACGTGCCGCCCTCGCACAGAGTACGAGTGCCACCTACAGGGGGGCTCCGTGCCCTGGCCTGGGCACCCCCAAACCATCCGTCTGCTCTCTGCCCTTCTGTTAATTAGTCTCAAGTCCCTAAGGCCATGCTGGCCTCACGTCTCGGTTTAGCCAGGCCAGTGGGGCTAACCGTGGCGCCGAGGGCAACCCGCTGGGGGATTGCAGCCAGGGGTGATATTGCTGCCGTGCTCGATCGCTGCTGGAGCCGCTTCCCCGGTTGCTGACTTGTGTCCCCTTTCAGGCAGTGCTGCTGCCTGGGCCGCAGCGGCTCCATGGGCATCAGCCCACCTGCAGCTGGAACAGGGGGTGAAGCGAGGCCCACCTGTGACAGGGGACGGGCAGGTTATAAAGGTCAGGGCTCCCCCTTCCCTGCTCCCAGCCAGGTTGGGCTGTGTGTGGGTGACCACCCAGGGCCCAGCTCAGTGAGCCCTTGGGGAGGGGGGAGTCCATGAGGGATGGAATGGCCTCCACCTTGGGGACACTGTGGGGGAGCCGGCCTGGCTCAGCCGCCACGACGACAGATGGGGACAGGCGTGTGGTCTCCGCTGGCTCGGGGAGACCCTCAAACGGCACCGCGGGAGGGAGAGACCCCCGGGCCCCGGCGGCGGGCCAGCGGGGCGGCGGCCTGCGAGTCCCGAGGGGACGGACTACAGCCCCCAGCGTGCCCCGCGGCGGCGCGGGGCGGGCGCGGGGCATGCTGGGAGTTGTAGTCCTGCCGCTCGGCGGCGCGCAGGGCAGAGGCGGGCGGGCGCCTGGAGGACTACAACTCCCGTCGTGCCCCGCGCGCCGCCCGCCCGGACTGCGGTACCGGGGGCTGTGGTGGGCACCGGGCAGCTGCCGCCAGCTCCCCCCCGGCCCTCCCCGGCACCGGCCGCCGCGGGGAGCGGCGCCATGGGCGGGGAGGAGGAGATCGTGCGCATCGCCAGGCGGCTGGACAAAATGGTGGCCAAGAAGAGCGCGGTGAGTGGCGGCGGTCTGGCCCCCGCTGCCCGGTTGGGCTGAGGCTGGGGGGGCTCCCCCTTCCTCGGTTTCTGGTCTGGGCACCCGGGGCCTCCCTCTCCGCGGGGTCCCCCTCGGGTAGGACCCTCCTGCCCCTCTGTTGTGAGGGGGCCTCCCCCTTCCCCGGGGAGGGGGGGCCTCCCGCTCCCCCATTTTGGGTCCCTCCCACTCTATGCAGCCGTTATGGTGGTGGAGCAGAAGCTTGCCCCCCCACCCCCATCAAGGTGGGGTTCCCTCCCCAGACCTGGCTCGCAGGTCCCTCTCCCTTCCCCATCCGTTGCGGTGGTGTGGGATCCACCCCCTTCCATCCCACTGGCCGTTACTGGGGGGAGGGTTGGGGCTCCATGTTCCCCCCCTCCTCCCCACCTGCGCCCTCCGCCCCACGCCTCACCCACCCCCTGCCCCACAGCTCGGCGCCCTGGGGCTCACCCTGTGCGGCCTGCGGGGTTGTTCCCATCCTGGGGAGCATCCTCAGCCCCCCTCCCCTGCCCCCCTTGGGAGCCCTTTAGGGAGGGGGATCCTCACGCATCCCCCCGCCGCTGGCCTGGGGCTCTGTTTTGCCCCTAGAGCAAACCCAAACGCTTCTGTATTTACCTCCTGCATCCCCATCCCATGAAAGCACCACTTCTGCTCGCTCCTCCCCGTGTGGAGGGCTGGCCTTGCTGCTGTCTGCACCCTGGGGGTCTCGCAGGGTGGGTTGTAACCCGTGTGACTGTCATGGGGGGGGCAGTAGCAAGTATTTGCCTGCCTCGTGGGGTATGTCAGTTGGTGCTCGTATGAGTACACGCACCGTCACGCAAGTGCGAAGGCAGCGGGCTGGGTGACAAGGATTTGCGATGGAGGTAGGCTGCGTTTTTTGGGGTGGGGGAGAGGGCTTTTGGGGCCGGGGAGGATGCGGGGAGCGGGAGGTGATGGGCGAGGAGGAGAAGGGGTTCGGGAGTGTGGTGTTTGGGTGGTGGGATGCTGGGTGCAGTTGTCATGTGAACTTTTGGATGCTGTGGATAGGGGTGAGCACTGGCACTCTTGCAGCTGTTGTAACAACCCAGGAAAGCGTCTTTGGGCTAAACCGCAGCCTGTGATGTCTGTTCCCACTGACAGCAGGTTTTCAACGCCATTGTTGAAATAGGAAAGGAGCAACTTTGCAGAATTTGCTTCCAAGCTTCACTGAGAAAGAGGCAGCTTCTTAAATGAGCGGTATGCAATGTTTCCTCTTGGTTGGCATTTTGTGTGGTACTGAGCCATCCTGTGATTGTGTATTGGCTAATTTGTGAACTCTTCCTGCAGGATGGTTGCCTGGAGTACCTGTTTGTTGCTCTAGCTTTTTCGTGGATCCCCACTTACTGCCATTGTGCCAAGTGGCTCCGTTTCTGATAATGGAGACAGGAATCACACGGTCTTTTACTATGTTAAGGGCTGGATTTAATGGAGTCCGTTTTGCTGTTGGAGAAGCAGAAAGGTGTGAAACTGCCTGAGTGGGAAATCGCTCATTCTGGGTATGGTAATGCGTGGTTTATGCTGTTGTGAGTTGCTTGTGTGCACACTGAAAGCTTTGACTCTGCTTTGATTTGGCTTTCTCAGCATCTGTTCTGTAGGGCGGCACTGGCAGCTGGATTGTGTCCCGCGATGAATCGGAAACGGTCCTTCTGCGTAGGGAGGACGGGATGCGAGGACAGGGTCTGTCAGTGCAGGCTGCTTCGCTTCTCTACAATCGTAGGCTCTATAGGTCTTGTGCTGCAAATGGGCTTGGAGTGGTTGGTGTTTTAAATGAGCTGTTAAATGTGAACACTAGAAGGCCTTGTTTGATAGAAGGGGGATGGGAGGAAAGAGCCAGCTGAATGGAGAGGGACGTGCTCCAGGCTGTGTGCTGCTGGAGGGAGACTAGTGCTTCTCAATATGGGCACCTCAATACGAGAGAGATCTCGAGGTGCTGGAGCGAGTGCAGAGGAGGGCAACAAAGCTGGTGAAGGGCCTGGAGAATAAATCTTATGAGGAGCAATTGAAGGAGCTGGGACTGTTTAGTTTGAGGAAGAGGAGGCTGAGGGGAGACCTCATCACTCTCTACAACTACTCGAAAGGACATTGTAGAGAGGTTGGTGCTGGTCTCTTCTCACAGGTCATTAGCGATAGAACAAGAGGGAATGACTTCAAGCTGCAACAGGGTAGGTTTAGACTGGACATTAGGAAAAAATTCTTCACAGAGAGAATGGTCAGACACTGGAATAGGCTGCCCAGGGAGGTGGTGGAGTCACCATCCCTGGATGTGTTTCAGAGTCGTTTAGATGTGGTGTTGGGGGATATGGTGTAGGGGAGAACTTTGTAGAGTGGGGTTGATGGTTGGACTCGATAATCTCAAGGGTCTTTTCCAACCTAAATGTTTCTATGGTTCTATGATTCCGTCCATGCCATTTCTCTGAGTGACCACCAATTTTAGGTATTTACAGACTGCCTAGTTGTTTGGTTTTTTTATGGATCTGGGTTCTGGGATGCAGAGCTGATGCAAGGAAGCTTCATATAGTGAGTTTCCAGTGAACCGCTCTTCAGCTTCACTGCTTGATGGCGTTGCTCCTGGTATCAGCTCTTGTCCTGAGCACAATGGGGTATTAATACGAAAACTAGGAAACAGCTACGTGAAGTTTCATGCTGTAGAAAGAGGATACTTTTGGCTTTTGCTCTGGACAATTATTTTGAACTTTAGGTGTGTGACTGAAGTTCTTGCAGCTAAGCTAAATTGTTCTTGTGAACTAATATCAATAATCAGGGTCCCCAAAATTGTGAGTTCGATAGTAGGATTACTCCTGCAAGCCCAGTGGTGTGCCGAGGGGACAGTTGTGGTTCAGAGTGTATTTTTCAGGTGTTAAAAAATGTTAAGCTTGCCAGGTAAGGATAATGAGCTAATGCTGCAGTTGTACCATACACCAGCAAAGATCTGTGGCACTCCAGTACTCTTCTGTTTTGCCCATTCCAATATCTCAGGTGCCTCCACGTCATACGATCTACCAACTGTCCAGAACAGCAATCCCAGCAGTAATCGTACTGACGTTCTAGGGAAGGCTCGTTGGTGGTTTTTGCCTTTAAATTCAACTTTATGAATTTATTCCCAAGCTGTTGCATTTCTTTGCTAAAAGCTGAGGCACTCATTCTGTTTCACTTCTCTTCTCCAGGATGGTGCAATGGATTTACTGAAAGAACTGAAAAGTATGCCTATGACTTTGGACTTATTGCAGGTGAGTTGCACAGTTAGGGTGAAAAGCTGAAGTCTGCAACTGGATGGGTTCAAAATGTCTGAATAAACTTAATATATTGATTTCCTCTCACTTCTTGCCTCACTCAAAGCATCAAAATAAACTTGAAATCCAGAAAATAGTACTCAACCAGGGTTTTTGGACTGGCAATTAAATAGCTCTGGGCCACCATGTGCTGCCTGAAATTTGTGCGCAGCTGATGAGGCAAATGTGAGTAACTGCTCAAATCCTTTTTTAGGCTTCAAAAAGAGGAAAGACCAGATTAATGTAGCAAACACAAAGGGCAGTCATGGGAGAAGTTCTTTAAGTCTTTGTCATGGTGATATTCAGGACACAGGGGAGGTGTGAATGGAATTACAACTTAGAGATTAAGATATGCGTCTTGGATTTTTTTTTCACTCTGAGCTTGAGTGTCAGTTATAAGTGTGTGGAGAAGGTATTTGTGGGTGACTGCATGTCTGGATTCTGATTGGTTTGAGTAAACTGGAGAATGTCATTTCGCTCTTCCAAAGTTGTAAGGAGATAATAATTCTGCAAGTCCTTGAATACTTCATATCTTGCTCATTACTTTGACTTTGTTGTGCTTATTTCTGATTTCCAGTTAGTAACAAATAACGAATCTGTTCCTGAATGATTCATTTGAATGTTCACTTGCAGTCCACCCGCATCGGGATGTCAGTAAATGCACTGAGAAAGCAGAGCACAGACGAAGAAGTGATAGCGCTTGCCAAATCCCTCATCAAATCTTGGAAAAAACTTCTAGGTAAGAAAATCAGCATGTTCCTGTCAGATTCAACCTGTGAAGGAGCTGGCTTCAGCGAGAGGCTGGGTTTCTCAGGAGAGCTTATCTATTGATCTGAATAGAACATTCTAGCAAATCAGCTTTTACAATTGCACCCTCTGTCTTTCAAGTTTTGTCTCCTACCATGCATTCCTCTAGATTTAGCTCCTGTTTTTCAAGCTCATCCTTGAAAGAGCATTGTAAGCTTCAGGACTATTCTTAACGTGTACCTGTCCATATAATAATTAGCGGTGTTATTTGCAGAAATAATATCTACACTCTGAACCCTCCGCCCCCACTTGTGTTATGTGACATTAGTACAGCATGCGCTGTCAACCTTGTGCAACGGCTCGGAAAGAGAAGTGCTGGAATGCATTTTGGGTGATGAGTCGGAGAAGGACCTCAGTTTAACACCTTGTAGACAAATTTACACGGGCTGTTTCCTGCTGGGAAGACTTTCATGGTGATGAACACTGAGAAGCAGAAGCTTCTAATTCTGTCTGAGGAATTTTAATGCTGATATAGCACAAACTGATGTCAAATTAGGGATGACAAATATGGTCTTAGAGGTTACCTTTGTGATAAAAGAATGAGGCATCTGCAGCGCTGAGGTTGGAAGGGCAGCTCTGCCTGTGTCCTCCTGCGAGGAAGACTGCGTGTCTCCCACTCTGCTAGTGCAAAGTGCCCCAATGCAAAATTCAAACACTCCTTATTCTTTAAACAGATTTTTTTTTTTGGGCAGCTGTGTGTAAAAAGAACAAGAGCAGGTGGTGTTTGAGGCAAAGTGAACTGTGCGGCTGGCTCTAGTCTGCACCCCAGGGCTAAATGAGTGTTAGAAGCACTGTTTTCCTGCCCTGGCCGGCCTGTCACTTCCAAGTTAGGGTGGATGTGTATTGCCTAGGCTGAGACAGTTTACCTCTGTGTCAAACTTGTTCTACGGTGTGATGAAAGTCCTCTCCAGGGTTGTGCTATTGGCTTCCAACAGCACTTGGGAAACACTAGAAGTTGTATTCCCAGAAGGACTAGCCCGTACTGGCCCTTCGGGTGTTGTTGGCTGGAAATGCTGCTTTTAGTGGTGCTTTAGAGAACTTGATCTAACCTGTACCCGGCAGCCAGGGTGTCTCTGAAAGAAACTTTTGTGATGGGGCATGTCTTGTGAGGAAGTTTATCTCCTAGGCAGGGAGGGTGATTGCTCTTTAATGAGGAAAGCTTTGGTTTGAATTAGTTTCTACTTCGAGGTAAGGAAAAGGCCTGTTGGAAAGCATGGGAGGCCATAAAGGCGTTCTTTCTCCTGATTCCTTTTGGGCAATAATAACTTGCCTTAGGCCAATGCTGCGTAGCTTAAGACATTGATTATTGCGTGCAGGGTTGTAGCATAAAGACCAGTTCTGAACCCTTTAGCATCCATTTCTCTTCTTTTGAATATAGATGCTTCTGAGGAAAAAAGTGAAGAGAAAAAGAAAAGCCTGTCCTTGCCAACATCTTCCTCGAAGGAGACTGGTAACTCAAGAGACCAAAGGTAACTTCCCTTTGAGCAAAGATGATACTCTTACAGAATTTGAATTTTCTTAAGGCATCTGATATACATTTTTATTTTTAAGTGTCCGAGTTGGAAATTTTGCGTAGTCATATTCCTGGTCAGAAACACCAGAAGTGTAGGCTTCTTCAGAGGTGATCTGTGTGGGGTTTTTAATAAACTCTAGTGCAGAAATATACATCTACAAAATACGATGGCTTTAGTGAGTTTTTTGATTTTATTCACATCTTACTTCGTGCTTTTCTACTCTTGGTTATGTGTTGATTTTTCTATTAGTAAAACATTCATCTTTTTGTGTGTGTTGCATTTTTATATGATTTTTTGCTTATTTCTAACTTTGAACTCCTTAGAATGAAGATTATTTTTGGCCTTTGCAATCTCAGGTGATGGATGGGATTGATTCATACATCACTACAGTAAAACTTCCATTTCTTTGTCCTTGACAAGTCCTGGCAGAAGTCCTCTTTTTCCCTCTGGACTGATGTCCACCCATCTGGCAGGTCTGCTGCACGCTTGCTTCTTGCCAGGCCTTGAACGGTCCTCTTTCCACTGTCTGCGGCTGCGCTTGCCAAGCCGTGGAGTGGAGGCGGTGATCAAAGGGGAGGGGGCAAACGCGATTTAAAGCTTTGTTCCAGAGGCGAGAGACTTCTCTCAGCCTCACATCCCAGGAGGGTTTGTGCTTCATAGGTTTGACCCTCAAGTGATTTAGCCAATTTCCCAAGTTTGCCAGAAGATTTAGAGTATTAAGGCTATAGTCCTGCTGGCTTGCAGGCTCTTCCATGATTGCAGTGTGTCTCTGGTCACTTTTTTGTCACACTCCACTTTGCTTTTCCTTTTTTGTTCAGATCTCTCACGCTTTGGTGTGAGCCTTTGCAGTTCTACACAAAGCTGCTGCTGATGCTGAGCTACATAACTTTGACAGGCATCTTTGATTGTATGTTACTTCCATAAAATATGAAAAAGAACTGGAAGTAGTATTGAGGAGACTTCACAGCCAGAATTGAATTTTGTTGTGCAACATGGGAGCTTGGGCTGTCTAGATTTGTGTGTATGACACATCCCGTGGCGGTCTGGTGTGTGACAGTGGTACAGGATAAAAGCAGTAGGATGGAGTCTCCCCTGTGCTGTTTCCTTTTGCCCTGCTGAGGAGAGCTGAGGGTTGGAAGCCAAAGAGCAGTCAGTGATAGGAGAAGGGATTGCTTTGTAAGCTGAGAGTTGATCTGAGCAGTATCACCATCCTTGTGATGCAAATACCTTCTCTTCATGGTCCTTACACTCTAAAGTGCAGACTGGTGCTGCCTTCCCCAGGGTGTGGACACGGGGAGGATCAGTTGTAGGGCTGATGAGGGTAGGAACTGAATCAGTCATGTTAAAGATGTCCCTGCTTACTGCAGGAAGGTTGGACTAGATGACCTTTAGAGGTCCCTTCCAACCCAACACATTCTGTGATTCTATGGACAAGAGCCTTTGCGTGTGCCCTTACTGGTAAGGGGAGGCAGACTTCCCTCCAGGGTCAGGGCAGAAGCCTGTGTGGAGGTACTTGTTGGCTGTTCCTGGTGGGGAAAGAAGACACGTGTTACTGACTCTAGGAAGTAGTATTGCGGTTCAAAGAAAAAGGGAAGCTTCTGTTTTAACCTTTGGAAAATTGACCTTGGGGAATGTGGAGCCTGGAGGGAAGGAAGTGTGGGGTATTCCCTGGGCACAGTGGCAGTAGATACTTCAAGAACAAAACTAGCTGGTCCTGCTACGACATCTTGTTTGAAGGCTGAGGCTTGTAGTGGTTTCACTTGGAATAGGATCCTGGCTGTAGGTAGACAGGCAACACCTCATTGTCTCCTTGCTTTTGGACAGTTATCAGGGGGTATGTAGAGTGGAGCTTTCTGGCTTGGGCTGCTAACCCTCCCCTGTGCTTTGAGGATGTGCTGCAGCTACTGCAGGTTTGGTTTTTTCCCTTGTTGCTCTCGCTGTGTATTCAGCCTCCATCTTCTGAATGGCAAAGCATCCCCTTGGTTGTGCAGGATAAACAGAAGCAAATGGATTAAATCGCCTAGCATAGACAGGCAGAGGTGGTTAGCTGCTGGTGTCAGTCTGTTGAGCCAGGCTCTCTACAGAGACAAGAATGCTTATTCTCCAGTGCTGCAAAATAAACTACTAATCTTGCCTTGACAAAAAAAAAATATAATTTATTAGCAGCAAAGAGTCTTTGTTCTTCGACGCACGGGCTGTGATGAAGGGAGTCTGACTAGCTGCTCAGTGTGCGATAGCTGGTTCAGATGAGGCTGCTCTCAAGACACCAGAGAGATCAGCTTGTATTCAGATATTTCAGCCACTTAGTCTGATAGGTTTTGGCTAGGCCTTCCTCTTCTGTCAGGGAGAAATACTTGAATAGCTCTTGGCCTGAAACGTCTTGCTTTCTGGAACACAGATGTAGAAATCCCTCTGTAGTGACTAGAGAGCGAGCACTGCGAGACCTGAAGGCTCCGAGCCAGCCAGCGTGGAGCTGGCACCTGTGTAGTTACACACTGCATTACTGTAATCCAAAGCATATTCTGTTGTGCTGTAGTATTTTAGACCATTAGTGTAGTACATTTTAATGGGCTATGTCTAATGTTTCTCTGTCTCTGGCAGCATGAGCTTTTTCTTTTCCAGGATACTCTAAACTGCCTTTATTAGGAGGTTTTGGATCTGTGGCCTGAATTCAGCTCTTCCGTGGGATTTTCTTCCAGTGCAACCCTGAGTTCTGCTTGCAGTCCCTGGCTGTTGCTTTGCCACCATTTTGTTCCAGTGTAGCCTTTTTCACGTATAAACTTTTGCTGCCTGGATAGATTTACAAGCTCTTTCTCCTGTTGAACAGGAACAGTGTGAACCACAAGGATTTCCTGAAGTAAGCCTTCTAGGTGTGTTTGAGGCCTATTTCCCAGCTGTTCTAATTAGAAACTCACTTCTAAAGCTTAATAAATAACTTTCTGTACAGGTTTTGGAATGGCTGAGAAGTCTGTTTCATCTAATTTGTGAGCGATCAGTTGTCATCTCAGGGCATGTATGACATGTATGTGTATGTGGGCGAATATGTCTTTACTCATCAGCTAACAGAAGTGGGATAACCATGCATCTTGTCTAACTTTTCTTCCACCTCTGGCAAATAAACATACAAATATTTAAGTCAATGGCATTTGTAGATAGAACCTTCCAGAAAATGAAGCGTTACCTGTGCAAATATTAGTTTAAAGAGCTGATGTTAAGCATTGAATGTGACGGTCAGTGTTGAGGGTTCACACGCAGTGCTTTGCTCTGGGAGACCTTAGTGTCACTGTTGCTTGCAAAATGAGATAAAAGTTAAAGCGGGAAGAGCTCTCAGGGAAGCTTCTCCTGCCACCCCTTCCCAGGACAGCACAACCTCTGCCCAGGCTCTCCCTGACAGGCCTTTCTCTAAGCTCTTTTTTGACAACACCAAAAAACCGCAGGGTAAGACATTTCCACAGCTGCCCTTGGCAGCATCTTCTAATTCATAACTCACCTTTACAGTTTGAAACTTGCTCTCAGTCAAAACCTGTCTTGCTAAGACCATTTCTTCATGCTTTTGTCCTTTAGGAAGTATGGAGGATGTTTCCCACTGTCCTCCTTTGTAACAAGTTTTGCAGTATTTCAGGACTCGTCTCCTCTAAGCCTTCCCTGCTGCAAACCACTCCCAATTCCTTCAGTCTTTCCTTTTGTTGTAGGTACGTTTTCTAGGCTTTTTGCCTTTGTCCTTTGGGAAGTCTCATTTTTCCAAAAGGTTTTATGCAACATGATCAGCTGTGATTTTTTTTTTTAAATGAGTTATTCCTGTGTTGTGTATGCTTTGCTACGTACACCCCCGTGTGCGCTGCCCGGAATCTGTGCATAGCTGCTTAAGCACAAAAGTACCTGATGGTGATTTGTACATCCCAGATGGGAGAAGGTCATCTCGTTGTTTATTTGCAAGCTAAATTCTTTCTTTTTGTAATATGTGCAATGTAAATCCTATTGAATGTTTTGAGCTGCTTGGACACAAATCTATTCCTTAATAGCCTCCTGTAGCACTGACCAGTAAAACTAGCTGCTAAAGAGTGTTTTTATTCAGCTACTGGTCAAAGAGAAACACCGTAAGCTCACAATATAATCTCTCTCGTAGAGTGCATGTATTTTATCTGAGCAAGAAATTAATCGGCTGCTGCAGTTTGAGCCGAACAATTTTGAAGGTGCATTGGTGGGTGCTTCTTAAAAGGGCCGGGGGAGATTTTGAACTGTGGAAATCCGGTAGCCCTAATGGCGATCTACAGGCTTTGAGGCACTGAAGAGCCAGACTGGATTTGAACTTAGCAGCAGCAGGGTCTCCCAGGATAAGCCCCCGAAGTTGTCTGGCTCAGTTTGTACAGCAGCAGATTCGGAAGGTTTTCAGCTTAGCGCTGTTTTTCTGTGGGCTGACTAATCCCTTCCAGGACAGTGTAGTGGAAGTGCCTGTTCATAACAGATTTATTTTTGATGGCAAAGAACTGGCAGTAGTGACCCAGCTTAAAAGCAATTGTCAAGCCACTTGGATCTTAAAGGAGATGTAGCCAGTGTAGCATGGGTGAAATATCAGGGTTTCTTCATTATTTTTTTTTCCTTGGTCTCTTACTGCATTCATTTTACCAGGCATTGGCCATAAATACAGTGCATTTTATGGCCCAAACACCAAAGTCAGAGCAATCTCTGCTGAAAAATTTGCTGTTCTGCTGCCTAGATTTAAGGAAAGGGGTGGAAAAAAAAAGCTCTATAAAATCATCTGGGAATCATAATAGCCCAAATCTTTTACCGGCAGTTTTTGCAGGGCTAGCTCTATGCGCAGATGTTAGGCTTTGTGGGCAAGATGTCTTCAATGCCGTGGGTGTACACCCAGCTGAGCTGCTCAGTGAGGTTCCCCCTGTGGCACGCAGACCCCGCAGCGGTGTGTGATTCTTCACCTTGGGTCTCTGCAGCCAGCTCCCCTCGCAGGTGACCCGACTGAGGCAGCCACAGCAGGCAGGTGTTTGCATTCCCTTGCCTGTGCCTGTGATTGATTGCAGGTGGAAATGAAGTTATTTTTGTGAGTGAAGCAGTATTTATTAGTCCTCTGGCAGCCTGGCACCTGTGTGAGCCATGTGTGGCTGCATAGGGGTGATCTGTGAGATGAATAATCAGAGAGTCTTGTCCAGATTACAAGAAAAAGGAAGATCCTCTCAGGTGTTATGCTTTGTTGTTGGGGTTTTTGTAATATCAGAGCTGAAAGAGCCATTTTCTTTCTTTTTCTTAGCACGGCAGTGCCTTCTTCTGAAGGGGCTAGTGTAGGCTCCTCTGATTTCTGCCCCAGAAGGCAGCGTGCTGCACTCCTTGTTGGCTACAGAGAGCTAGAGTGCTTTTTTGTTCTCTTTCCTGATGATGACATCTTGGATGAGAGATGAAGAACCAGCTCCAGCACCTGCTGAGATTGACCTTAGCGGTGGCTTCTGCTCCCTTTCTGCTGAGAGCGGTTATGGACTTTGCATCTGTAAAAGTACCAAGCATCTGTGTGCTGCGCTACGCTACCGGGCTGAGAGAGTGCTGATGGTCTTGGGAAGTCCTGAGTATATTTGAGTTACTGATGGTGTCCAACAGCTTCATAATATTTTCACTTAATGCCCGGTGGTGCAGCAGCTGTGATATGTGTTCGATAACAGAAGTTGCTTGGCAGGCCCGCTTCGTGGATTAACCCTCTGATTGCAGCCAGCAGAGTCTGCAGGAGAGCTCGTGTCTGGGTTGATGGTGTTGGTTGCTGTATTGCACTATATGCTGATTTGGGGCATGTGTCTTTGCACTGTTTTCCTCTGACTGGTTTTGTATTATGATTAACAGGATGCTTGGCCACATACCTGCTGATCCCTTCTCTGCTCTCAGTGACCCGAACTGAGACATTCTGACAGGTGAAGTTTCTCTTTTAGCTCCAACAAAAGGCAGGAGCCTCCGAAGACTCCGACCACTCCCAAAATCACCACCTTCCCTCCGGCGCCCGTCACCTGCGATGCAGTCCGCAACAAATGCAGAGAAATGCTGACAACAGCTCTACAGGCTGATGGTGAGCGCTGGGGGAAACACTCCATTGCCTGAAGGGCTGCACAGCTCCTGGTGTGTTCTGACAGAGACCTCTGCCTGTAGGTCAGCGCCAGTTCCTCTTGGACATGCTCTTCTGTAGGAGCCTTGTCAAGGGATTATTGCCATCGGCACGGTCTTGCCACTGGTCACCCCTTTATCAGACCAGGCGGTGTTGCAGTGTTTGTAGGCGCTTGCTATAAAGTGGCAATGTGTCAGGCAGTGGCTGTTAAGGACGTGGGGTCTTCTGCTCTGCAGCCTGTGGTGGTCTGGCCAGAAGTTTCATCTTCAGGTGTGCAGGTATTTGCTTCCCTTTCTAGGCCTCAGTCTTGTCTGATTGCTGGAAAACAAAGCTGTAATCTCTGCTTACCCTTAGGGCACAAAATGAAGCTGTAACTCAATACTTGGAATTTGTCGGTAGTGGGGCTTATGCCAGTTACCATCTGCTCCTACGCTCCCCTGCCTTTGCAGGCTGGAGCCCCTTAAATACCGTGGTCCTCTGGATCTGGGGTGGAATAGGTCTCTCTTGCACTCAGACTGTGCCATCTCAAATGAGAGGCAACTGCAGGTGCTCAGCATCTCTGAAAGTCAGATTTTAAACACCTCAAGCTGAGCACATGCTTGTGTCCAAGTTGCAGATCCCTTTGGAAAATTAGGGCCGAAGCACTGCAGAGTTTTTTATTAATTTGGAGCCAAGGAATGTAGACAGCAGATGGAGAAGTTCACAAAGTCTTTATTTCTAGCCTTTCTGTGTGTGCGCATGTGTTCATATATGCTGCATTAAATACTTTGTATAACTCTTAGAAAAAGCCTTTCCATATGAAGTCTGGGAAATAGTCCCCGTGAGTCTTTCGCAAAGCTTATCCCTGTTCCCTGCTCTATGGTGTTACCATACCCGGTGTCCAAACTCATAGCAGTTATGGCATTCTATATGATGCTGTTTAATGGGCAAAAAGAAGCATGTGAAATGAGAGGGGAGGGGAAGAGTCCTGAGCTGAGAAGAGAAATGAAGGCTTGACTGATGCCGTTGGGCCCTGCCAGACTGTTGGTCTGAGTAGAGCTGCTTCTCATTGACGTGGATATCTGATGAGACTCAATTCCTGCCTATGTATGTTTGATTTCAACTATGCCAAGAATATACTGGAAAACCGTGTGTTCTGAGGGCTAGGTTCATGTTAGCTTTGTCTAGTGCAGTCCATCTCCTAGAGAGGCAGAGGGTATAGACTGGTTGGATGGGTCTATTTTCATCACTGCCCTTTTCCAAAGGGTCCAAGGATAGCTAGAGCCAAGGCCAAGATGCCATTTGATGGAAAGAGCATGTAAATCAAAATAGCAAACTATCTAGATTTGTCTCTCAGAAATCCTGAGCCTGGGGACCCCTTGCCTGGTTAGAAGCTGTTGACCTCCTGTTTCTCCTGTCTTACAGACGACTATATTTCCATTGGCGCCGACTGTGAGCACATAGCAGCCCAGATTGAAGAATATATCCTTACTGTACGGGGCGTCCTCAAGGGCCTGCAGGCCATGAAATTAATGTGCTTGGAGGAAAAAAATGGGACAGTCTTTCTTTGTATGAATGTTCTGCTGCACCTCCTCTTGTCAGGGTTCTGGGTCTGGTTCCAGCTCTGCTCGGCTGAGTCCTGGGTCACTAAGGAACCGCCGGTGTGGTATTGGGAGCTCAGGGCACACCCCTTGCTGGTGTGATAGACACGGTTATTTCCTCCTTGTTCACGCCGTAATGGAGTGTAATGCCCAGTTTGTCCTTCCCGTCCAAATGCTATTTCCTGCGCTCATCTCTGCTTCCAAATACATGCAAATTCCTTGTGCCTCCCCGTTGAGGAGAGTGTGCTGATAAAGCCAAAAGCAATGGGAAGGGTGGCGCAATGAGGATCAAGCTTTATGTCCATTTGAGATAAGGCAGGAGTTTGCTTGGTTTGGGGGCTGTGGGGTTGGAGGTGCAGCTGGCCTCTTAGTGGAGGGTTTTGTGGCTACCCGGCTGAGAGAAAGAGCGGGTTGAAGAACCTGAACATAACAAAGTAAAGATTATTTCCAGCAGAGTGAAAAAGCCAGAAGTGAAAGCCCCTGGGCTCTGGGATTGTATGCGCCTGCTCTCAAATCCAGTGTTGACCTCCCAGAGCAGACACTGCCGTTGGGTCCCGGCACCCTCACCTGTGTCCTGGCAGCGGGTAACGCTCCCCGCTACTCACAAGCAGCGTAGAAAGTGGTTGGAGGGCTCTGGGTTGATTGCAAACTCCTTGACTGCCGTGTACGCATATACCAAGATGTCAAGAACACCGACATGAAATACAAAAACCGAGTGAGGAGCCGCATCTCGAATCTGAAGGACTCCAAAAATCCTGAGCTGAAAAAGAACGTGCTATGTGGGGTGATTACCCCCGAGCAGATCGCGGTGATGACCTCGGAGGTGAGGAAACCTGAGGAACCGGGTTTGCTTCTTACAGGGGATGTGTCCTGTGGTTCAGCTTGAAGCAAGGGGCTGGTCTGCTGCCACGGTCACAGGTTTCTCAGCAGCCGCTGCCACAGTGCACGGGGAGCGAGCTAGCAATGGGGTTTGCGATGTGGAGAGTAGTCTGTTGGGCCTTCAGATCATCATGGGGGCCTAGTTATGAACCAGAAACCAGGAATGAACTGCTTTCTGTAGTAATACCTGTCTGCTAGGCCACCCTGTTCTGTTAACTCTTTCCATTGTAGTGGGTGTGGTGGTAAAACTGGACAGATGTGACTTTATTGCTTTTTTTGGAAGGAAATGGCCAGTAACGAGCTGAAGGAGATCAGAAAAGCCATGACGAAAGAAGCAATCCGGGAGCATCAGATGGCCAAGACAGGAGGGACGCAGACCGACCTCTTCACCTGTGGGAAATGCAAGAAGAAGAACTGTACCTACACCCAGGTTAGTCTTCCTGCTCCTACAGCCTCCGCGCCATTGACCTCTGCAGAGGACACGATCTGCCATGGTCACGCGCTCGTACCGCTCTGTGACAGGCCCAAATTTTGCCACTGGTGGAGAGAACCTTTTTGTACACTCGAGGCACTCTAAAATGTGGTGATTTTGCACACATCTTTCCTTGGAGCTTGTGTAACTTTTTTGTGGGCCGTTTGTACAAGAGCAGGGGTTGTGCGGCACCGAGGAAGCTTTCGAGCAGCACATTGAAAGCAGGTGCTGGGAATGTGGGGATTCAGACAAGAAAGGAGTGGGTGGTGTAGAGAAGAGAGACTGCAGAAACCGAGGCAGGCACGTTGATGGTATTAAAAGTGCAAATTCAGAGTAGGTAAGCTGTGGCTGGACAAATCCCAACTTACTTAAAATCAATCAGCATGAAACAGGTGAAACATGAGGAATAAACGAAGCAGTGATGTGAGCAGGCAGAGGGGATTTTTCTTCTCAATGGACAGCTGCTGGAAGCCTTGCACATTACCAGTGCTTTTTAGTTCCCATGTTTGCACCAGGCATCTGGAGATAAATGTGCCTTTGCTGTGAGTCAGTGT